>NC_080742.1:51891428-52194458 GCF_020826845.1 Diceros bicornis minor | reverse complement strand
GTTGATTCAACCTCCAGCCCCTCTGCACTTCCAGAGGTGGTGGAGGACTGAAAGTTCCAACCCTCTAATCACGGGATCGGGTCTCCTGGTGACCAGCCCCCATCCTTAGGTGTTTTCTAAAAGTCACTTCATTAACATAGCAAAAGACACCTTTATCACTCTCAACACTTAGGAAATTCCAAGGGTCTTTGGAGCTGTGAGCCAGGAACTGTGGATGAGGACCAAATACACGAGAAATATATTTTGGCCATCTGAATGACCAAATATATATATTTCCTATAAATCATAATACCACATGTACACAAATATATATTCACAAAACTTCTGGTAGATACATATGAAAGTGTTGTTGGAGGTTAATTCTGGGGAATCAGCCCAGGGGCCATGGGTGGGAATGGAAACTCACTTGTCATTGTACATCATTTTGTGCTATATAAATTTTTTTTACTGTGTGCAAGTGTTATCTGAGTAATAATAAATATTAATTTTTCTAATGTTGAAAGAAAAAGAAAAAGACTCAGGAGTGATTTTATAAGGGGCTTTAAGTGTATGAAGAACTGTTCTACCATGGACAGTGGCTAGCCATTCTCAATTTCCACAGAAGAGATCTTCTCCAAGAGAAAATAGCAGATTTAAAAGGAATATATATTTTGGATGAGAGAAAATGAATAATTTCCTGATGGAGTTGGAGGAGAGTTGTAAAATCATCTGAGGGGCTTTGGAAAGAGGGTTTGAGTCTGGGGTGCGTGGTGAGTGATTGGGGGAGGAAAGGACCCTGCTAGCCTGGGGAAGCTTCTTTCCACCCCGGGATGCTATGACCCTCTTCCCAGGAGCAACACTTCTGTGCTAGCTGACAGTTTAATGAGCATTTTACCCAAGGCATTCACACTGGTAGGAAATCCTGTTAGATTTACAAGTGCCCATTAGTTAAAACTTCTCCAGAGCCACTGTGTAGGGTTTCTGTTTGGACATCCTTGTGCTTCCCAGTGTTAACTATGCAGTGCAAAGAGAGCAGCACCTCTGGGAACTTGGTTCTTCTCTTGTACATTATAAACAGCCATGGGGACAAAATCTTAAAGCTCCTCTTAGCTGACAAACTACAAACCCTATCCCCCTCCCACAAGGAGCTTCAGCCTATATGGTAAAAACAGGGTTCTTTCCAAGAATGAATGATACAGGACACTTCAATGAATGGGGGAGCATATTGAGACGAAATGAACTAAACTAGAGTAGGGAGGAAGACAACTGAGTTAGCGCAGCTGCTGTTTTCTCTTTGCTGCAAAACACGCTCAGTCATTCATCCCAAAGGTCAGTGGTTCTCAAAGTGTGGTCCCTGGACCAGGAGCATCAGCATCACCTGGAAACTCGCTTGAGATGTAAGATGTAAATTATCCCAGACCTCCCGGATCAGAAACTCCCAGGGTGTGGCCTGGCAATCTGTACTTTGACAAGCTCTCAAAGAGATTCTTTTTTTTTTTTTTAAAGATGTTATTTATTTATTTATTTTCCCCCCAAAGCCCCAGTAGATAGTTGTATGTCATAGCTGCACATCCTTCTAGTTGATGTATGTGGGACGCAGCCTCAGCATGGCCGGAGAAGCGGTGCGTCGGCGCGCGCCCGGGATCCGAACCCGGGCCGCCAGCAGCGGAGCGCGCGCACTTAACCGCTAAGCCACGGGGCCGGCCCCTCAAAGGGATTTTGATGTGCTCAAGTTTGACAACCATTGCTCTAGGCTTCTGGAAGACCACCCACCGACAGGAGTGAGCACTGGCTTGCTCTGCATTCTTCTCTTCAAGACCTGACGTCTCTGGACAAATTTTTAAATTTCAGCCTCAAAGTGCCTCTCCAACTCTGAGTGTTAATTGAGAACATCAGTACTGTCTCTCCTAAGAAGAACATCATTTGATGACGTTGGTTATCCCACAGAAGGCTTGGCCATTTCAGCTCCTATGCTCTGGTGTGGACACATTCCAGAATGCCAAGGGAAGCAAGGCTGGCCCTATGTTCTTGCGCAAGCCATGACAGCCAGATATTGAAAGTCAAATATATGCCAGTGACTTTGGGGCACTAAATCTCACCATTGGAGACTGGATCCTTTGTAGGTCAAAATCTCCTATTCGGATGAATGTTCTCTTAAATGAAATAATCTAAAGCCTGGCAGGATTAGCTTGTTAACTGTTCTCTACATTAATTTAATATTTTCAGGTTCCAAAGTGTGTTTTCATCCCTCTTCTCCTTTTGATTTTGGGCCTCAGACAATCTAGAGAAACACATGCAGTGGATGCTGTCAGATGCTGCTCCAGCGTCCTCCACTCCCTCCCCTTTCTAAAGGGAGTTCAGTTTTTGTTTCAGCACCCTTCCCTTCCCCTTGCAGTCCCTTCACCCTTGCAGAGGTGACCTGAGTTGGTCGTGGTCTAAGGGCGATCCCACCCCCCTGCGACTCAATTCAGGCTACTGAGATTCAAGAACAGGTTTTCCAGGGCTGCTGGGCAATTCCTTGCTCACTTTCCTCTTCCAGGACAGCTTCCTGAGGCAGCCCTGTCTCACTCTGCTGGGTGCTTCCATGCCCCCACATCAGGTTGGGAATTGCTGCCCCCACTTCCCTATTCGCCCAAGGATGTGGCTGACATGGAAAGGAGGGCAGGAGATGCTGGGAAAGGAAGCCAGAGCCCCCTGGACTAATTTTCCCTATCTCTGGGCTTCCTGGGAGTCAGTATGTATTCTGATTGTTGAGGACAATTTGACTTGAATTTTCTGTTATTTGTCGCTGAAAACACCCTATTGGTAGAGCGAGGATTATTTATATCTTTACAGATATGGGGAAACTGAGGCATGGAGCGGTTTTGGCGACTCTGTAGTAAATGACAGAAGTCAAAGTGGAAGTTCATGGTGCCCTCTGGACCTGTGCTCTACCGCCCACTGGAGAGCAAGTCACTGAAGATATTTTCTGCACACTGGGGGTGGGGAGCAGGGAGATGAGGAGCAGCACAAACAGGGTATTGGAGTTGCCACAGGTAAGCTTTGCCTACACCACAATTTTGCATAAGGATGCCCAGATGGAAGGACTGGAGGCAGGGATACAAGAAAGAAGAAATGATGGGGAAGGGAGAGGATAGTTATTAAAGAAACATAAAGATGACAATAAAAAAAATACAATGTGTTTTTAGCACTAGGGAAAAATCCACCCACTATGAAAAAGTTAGTGAGTCTCTTACACGCTTCGTTAAAGGCATTTCTATTAGTTTACCATTGATGTGTACGGAGAGAACTGGCCCATGTCTGCCTGGGAACACTGAAGGCCACTCTGTCCAGCTTTCTCACCCAAAGACTCAACACTGCTGCCACAGAGCCCTGAGAACATTAACACCACCGCTCTGCAGAGCAGACACCACTTTTTCGCATCACAAATGTGCTTCCTAAGGGACACTATGGTAATTCACCCAGTTAGGGACTAGGAACACCACCCACAACATCCCTACCTTGAGTAGTACCCAGCAAAGCCCCACTCAGAGCTCCACTTTCAGCGGCCCCTGCAATGGAGAAAGCAGGGTTGTTTTTGAGGCTGCAAATCCCTCCTCCACCCTCTCATCTAGTCAAGTTGCAAATCAGTACTGCTCGGTGGATAGGAAATCCAGTTTCAAGGTTACAGGCAAGAGAGAAAGGAAGAAGGTACTTGGGAAATAATTTATCAAGACCATATTTAAAAGGAAAAAAAAGGCTCAGGTCAAAGATGAAACACAGTCTCTTAGCTATATTCCCCACTGGTGTTCGCTAAATCTCAGGTGCTGTGAGATTTAAATGTCGTTTTCAATGGGTTTTGCAATTCGGGGTCAGATGCATCATAAATGTTCTTGGTCACAGAGTCTAATGCATTTTCTTCCTGCTGCTGAAAGGGATCAAATGGCTTGTTTTCCAATGTGCAGACACTAACAACTTTGGGAGCTGCTGGGTGGGCCTGGCTCCTTAATCCACACCTTTACTTTTCAATAGATCACCCCTTTTAAATTAGACACCTATGTCTGCTTTAATAAGGAATTCAGTGTTTGCAGGAGTTAGTGGTGTCTGGGGAGCGATGTAAGAATAAGAAATCACACTGGGAGGTTGCAGGTTGGGGAGCAGGGGTGGAGGGAGGAGAGGGTCAACAGCAGTGAGTAAACTGAGGCTAAGAGAGGCTAAGCAAATCACCCAGATCAAACAGCTTGTTCCTGATTCCTATGTAACTAAATGTAGAAATGGCCAAGGGAGTATCATAAACAAAGGGGACATGTGGGAAGGACCCTCAATCTCCTACCACTCTGGCCAGTAATGAACCCTGATCTGGCCATGAGCTTGCTGATATTGGTGCAGAGCTGACTGGGCCACACAATCCTGACCCAGGTGTCATGTGCATAGCAGGGGCAGCTGGACACCACACCCCCTATCACCGTATCCCAAGACAAGGGCCCTACATGTGCAGCTGACCACCTCTGGCCAGCCCAATGACCAGCTCGCACATCACCAGCCCACCAGCAAAACACAGAGACTTTGCTTTCTAATTTAACATGGAGACGTTGCAATGTTTTGCTTTGAAGGACCTACCCCATTTCTCCCCACTGCTCACACCTCACCCCACCCGCCGAGCCTAGACACAGGTTCCCTGCTTGGTGGTAAAACTTTTCCACTTAGTACTCAATCTTCAACTTCATAGACTTTGTTTTTTCTTTACTTCCACCAACTCAACACCACCTTTTGCCCACTGTTGCCTCCATGGCCCAGAGGAAGATGGCAGAGGGACAACAGCTACCTGTGGCCTTAGTTGAATGGAAGCACCTCCTGTCTTCAACAACCTCCCCATTTTCCAAATCAAGTCTCTTTCAACCCAAGCAAATGGACTCTTCCCATAGAAATCCCCAAAGGCCTTGTGCAGAGGTGTGAAATGTGCTGAGTAGGGCTATTTTAGGGTACTGGAACACAACCTTTTATTCCACCAGAGAAGTAAAACACACTGCCATTAAAACACACTGTCACTGAAAACAGCAACAGACCTTTGATAATCTCTGTAACAGTAAATGGAGCTATTACATTTTATATTATTGTGGGAGATTTCATTCTGGCACTTAAAAATTTGCTTTCAGTTTTGGAATCAGAAAATACCTCTGGTCACTGTATGTTCAAACCTCCATTTGAGCGGGAAGACTGATGATGATACAGAGAGAGTAGAACACATTACAACTTCAGTTCTAGTTATTTATCTTCTTCATCTGAATTTCTCTTAATCAAATATCTGTTATTTTATCACTTTCTTTCGTACATCTCGTATGCTTTTCTGTTAGTATATGTTGGTTTACATCTGACTTTCCACCATTTTTGATATTGAATGAATAATTGCATACTGCACAAAGATCTGCAAAAGGACCTTTTCCTCATTTAACAGATGTCTACTGTTCAGAAATTTTTAAAAAGAAAAAAAAGAGCAACAGGGCCATTCCACCTGGGTGGATAGATCAGAATGGGGAGGAAGGCTTTTGACACCCTACCCTTGACTCTGTGCTAGCCCGAGACACTTACAGACTGAGTAGGTGGGGGCTCTCACGTGTCTTCCCCTACCCTCCCGAGGGTGGGCTTGCACTGATGGGGAGAAGTTATAGTCTTCGTGCAGGGGACCTATCCTCCTTTAAACTATTGCTATTGTTCCTGGATTTAGTTCTCTAACATCTCTGAGCAAAGAGAAGCCCACATAGGCTCACATAAGGATTCAAAACTCTAAAACTGAGATGCAAATAAAAATGCCTAGAAGACCATTAACCTCTTTGTACTTGAAGCCTGAGTTTTTGGATCCTATGAACTAATTTAAAATCCATTTGTCCTTCTTGTTTGGACTATGAGTCTCCAGGGACTTAATCAGAATGAAAAAGAATCAAATACTCCATCAATTGCAAGGCCTCTGGTACCCAGCTCTTGCCTGTTGACCAGCAGGAGATTCAGATGTCCATGTATTGCCTACTATCGCCTCAGAGGCAGAAAAGAAAAGGGTGTCACAAAATTCGGCTGCAGCTAGTTAATGGAGGGAAGGCCGTAGCAGGCTGGCGAGCTATGTACAGTTCTAAGAAATACCAAATGGAGACAACGCTCTTTAGCTGCCTAAGTCAGGATCTCAAAATGAGTGGGTGGGGATGGGCATGGTGAGGGTGCTACACGCCACTACAAAATGAAACATGATGCAAGCTAGCCCGTTGCAGGTAACTATGAGGGTGGGTGAGGGTGCAAGTTAAGGGCTGTCATGGTAGAGGGTCTATCTGCCCAAACCAAGTGCAGACAGGGATGCAAGACTGCTGTTTTATGGGCTGCATGAAACAAAAGACATCAAAACCATTGCTTTATTCCTTGTCTAGCCCAGAGCCACAGCAACATTCTCATAATAAGAAACCCAAGGCAGAGACGTTTCCAACCGCTTGTGGAATGTGTGGCTCCAGCCCTCTCAATTTAAGGGAGGCCTCGAGCTACTGAACACGCAGCTGGTAATCTGCATGATTACTGAAGAACAGTAAAACCATCAACCCCCAGTCCAGCTTAGCAGGGGGGCAGGAAGCAGTCACAGGCTTGATCTCTGGGAAACTGCAGAAGGAAAAGGCCTGGCTGGGAACCCGGGCTGAAAAAGCAGGCCAGCAGCACACTGCTTTTCTCCCTCTTAGACGTTCTTTCCAGGTCCAGGCTCTGGAAACATCAGTGAGGAAAGGGGAACACCATGAAAGCGCTCTGTAGAATCCTTGGGTGCTGCTAATAATTGGGAAGGATATTCTGAACCAGTTCTTTTTTTTGTTGTTTTTTTTGGTGAGGAAGATTAGCCCTGAGCTAACATTTGTTACCAATCCTCCTCTTTTTTTGCTGAGGAAGATTGGCCCTGGGCTAACATCCGTGTCCATCTTCCTCTACTTTATTTGTGGGACGCCTGCCACAGCGTGGCTTGATAAGCGGTGCGTAGGTCCGCAACCAGGATCCGAACCTGCAAACCCCAGGCTGCCCACCGAAGCAGAATGTGCGAACTTAACCACTGCGCCACTGGGCTGGCCCCTGAACCAGTTCATTTTTAATAGTACTTTGTGATTTTTCATGATCTACCTAATTAAAGGAGAGAAGTCAGGGGAAAAAAACACTAATTATGTTCACCAACATAGGCAAGTCAAGTCGCCTCTTACATAGGAATGAAAAAATAAACCCCCAAAATGTCTCTGCTAATAGGGTCTCATTCACTCATTTGCTAAATATTTAGTAAACGTAGGTAGGACTAGGATCCAATGAAAGGCAAGGCAAGCTCATTGCCCACGAGGACCTGCAACCTGGAGAAGGATGGAGGCCATGCTGTCTGGCAGAATGGGCAAGTATGAGATACTGGGAGAGGCATGAAGGGGACACCTAACCCAACTTGGGGGCATCGGGGAAGGCTCCCCAGAGAGGAGGAGAAGTGGGTGTCTGAAGTGGATATCAGATAAGGATGATAGCCTGGGACAGTTCGGAACGAATTAGGAAGAAGTTTGAACGGCAGCTGTTGTGTTGGATGGGGCAATTCCTGTCTCTGCTCCCCAATCTCATGCCCAGAACTGCTCTGGATTTTAAGGAATAAAGATGAAAGCACTTTTTCTTAGCCTTAGAGCCCGGGCTTAATCCCACGCCTTGCAGCGTCCCTGGGAATTCCAAGCTTTTGAAACAGGTTCAGTTGACTGTTTTGACTTTAGTTTGATGTATGTTATTTTGATTAGTCCACGTAAATTAACCTGAAAATTATTCAAAATAATAGAAAATCTTTCGTACTCATTATACTGGGAAATTTTATAGCAGCCTCAAGAATAATGGTGGGCTGAGTCTTTACGTGAACTTTCGAGCAGAAGCGTGCTGCCTGGAGGTAAAGCAGCAGAGTGTAGGAGGGAAATTCCTGCTGGTCTTGAAGAGGTAGGACCTGGAAAAACTTCCTGAGGGAGGTCTATGCCCAAATTAGGTATAACAGTTTTGTCACAGTGGAAGTAACAACCCAGGAGTCAAGCAACGTAGAAACAGGCTCCTGAATTTGTTTACTGCCGGAGTGCAGCTAACGGAAAAAAAGAGATGAACTGAATAGTAAGACCTGGAAAAAACTACAAAAGCAGCTGGATTTATTTGGAGAGATAGAATAAAGGAATTATACCAAGTACTAAAGAAAGTAGGTTATCAGGGATCTCCTTCCTTATTTAGCATTAACATGGTATATATTGGAGGTAGGCACATAGACTCTGGAGTCAAACCACCTGGGCTCAAATCCCTGCTTAACCACTTATTAGTCATTTTATCTTGGGCCAGTTACTTAACACCTTGTGCCTCAATTTTCCTATCTATAAAATGGAGCTACAAGAGTACTTACCTCATGAAGTTGGGGTGAAGATTAAATAATGGCAGACCTGTAAGCATGTGTGGAATATAGCAATGCTCAATAAATTTAGTTATTGTTATTATTACCTCCCACTTTTTACCTGAAAAGAACAAGAAAAAAAATGGGCTTAATTACAGAGAAAGGATATTACTCTAAAGAAAAAAGAATTTCCCAGGCCAGCCTGGTGGCATAGCAGTTAAGTTAGTGCACGCCGCTTTGGTGGCCTGGGGTTGGAGGGTTCAGATCCTGGCCGCAGACATACACATCACTCATCAAGCCATGCTGTGGCAGCATCCCACATACAAAATAGAAGAAGATTGGCACAGATGTTAGCTCAGGGCCAATCTTCCTCAGCAAAAAAAAAAAAAAAGAGAGAGAGAGAATTTCCCAAGAGCAAGGATGTTTAACAACATAACAATAGTTTTCTTAGAGAAAGCAAGCCTCAGAAAGTTCTCTCATTAAAGTCTGCAGCAGTGAGACTGACCCTAAGGTGCTGAGGGTATAACAAGAAGTGACAAAGAGGTCTCGCGTTGGAGCAAGAAGAAGACACTGTTTAGAGCCAGAATACTTGGTTCAAGTCTCATCTTCACCATGTTAAAAACAAGACAACAGGCCCAAAATGGAGTCACTTATGCTAAGCCCCATGTCACCAAACCAAGACTTAATTACAGCTTTGGCTCTCGTAGAAATGGAATCTAATACCAGTCGATCAGGAATCACCCGATCAATATCAGTTAGGTAATCTGCCCGAGAGACCCCCGCCATCCCCTATAAGGAAAGTAACCTTGCATTAACCAATCCGCATTTTTGCCCAGTACAACTTCCTTGTTCCTACTCCCTTCTGCCTAAAGATCTCTTGCCTGGTATAGCTCTTTGAAGTTCCTTTCCATCCATCTGCTAGATTGGATGCTGCCTGATTCATGAATTGCTGAATAAAGCCAATAAGCTCCTTAAAATTTACTCGGTTGAATTTTGTTTTTAACAATCGCAAATCAAATCCACAGTGTTTTCCCTAATGGCTGTTACCAATTCACATTCTCACCAACAGTGTACAGGTAGGAACCACTTTGTCCACATACACGGTACACCTCTGTCCGTTTGCAGCTGAGGGGCCCTTGTAGCAGCTTCTAGCCCAGGTACCGACGTCTGCTCTAACACTGCAGGGGCATGTGAGGACTCTTATCATTATTTTGAAAGACTTACTATAAAAAAGTTCAAATGAATTTGAAACTCAATTACCTTAATAAAAGAAACTTCAAATATATTTATCAGTGAAAGAAAAGGAGCACCTATTACATTTTTCAATAGATTTGCAACTAGAGAAAATTTCTGAATGGCTGTAAAAATGGTTTAAAATTTTTTTTATCATCTACTTTGAGAATAAAGTTTTCCTCTGGTGACTATAAAGGGTTTGAAGAGATCATTGTTAAAAGAAAAGTCTTGATTAGGAGTTGAATGTAGCCATTTCAAACATAAAACCTGAAATAGAAAAAAATATGTCTATAGAGGCAAGCTCAAGTTTCTCATCTTAAAACTTGAAAGATTTTATTTGGAAGTTTTATACAAATTCAATGTTTAATATCTTTCTTAGTACTTTTTATTTTATTTTTCTTATCATAATTATATAACAAAAAGGAAAAGTAGTGATTATTTTCACCAAGCCCCACAGAAGCTCCCCAGTCCCCTCCAATTTACTGCAGTGTGCCAGGCAACTATTAGAACTTTCTATGTGTTCTGTGTCGTGGAAATCACTGAAAAGCACTGCCTTAGAGAAGATGGCAGACCCTACTGATGCCTAGATGGCAAGAATTCATTAACTTCTTCCTTGTTAATTGAACTCACACCTGATTCAGATATTGAGAGGGTCTATGCTTCAGAGGAAGCCAAGTCTCTCTCCAGCCCCAGGCCAATCGTGTAATTTCATTCTCCTTGCCAATAATAGAGTTCGGAATAGGCATATGATATGATTCTAGCCAATGAGTCATGTGAGGGAAAATTTCAGAGTGGGGCAGACAGAGGGGCTTCTGGAAAGTTTTCTTGCTCTTAAGTAGAGACATAAGAAAAGAACATTCTTTCTTCCAGCCTTTGTACATTGTTGAATGAGTCTGTGACACTTGGAGTTGCTGCAGCCATCCTGCAACCATGAGGACAACTCCAACATGTTGGGAATGGCACAGCAGAAAGGCAGAAAGAACATTAGACCCCGATGACCGCCTAGCCGCTCAATTACTCAGCCCTGGAACTCTCTCTCCTCTGGACATCTTGTTATATGAGATAATAAATTTCCTTCTTAAGTCATTTTTGTCTAGGTTTTCTATTATTTGCATCTAAAAGTATCTTCACTGATGATACATAGTGGGTTTGATGCCCTCCAGATGACAGTGTCAATTTACACTGCACTGGTAGAATATGAGAATGTCAGTTTCCCTTTACTAGCATTAGAGTCATTGTGATTCTTTGCCAATTTGATAGGCAGCATTTAGTTTAAGATTGATAGGACGTGCTCGTCTACGTGGGAGAAAGAGCTACTTTAAGCGCCTCTGCCTCAATCATGGTGAATCTGTGGGTTAATTCAAGCAGGCCCAGCAGGACCTCTGCTTTCTAATGCTTAATTTCAGTCACAAAGTTTGTTAAAAGTAACACATTTGCATTTAAAAGGAACACATTCTTTAATTTAAACTTTTCATTGATTGCCACCCATCTTCTTCCAATTAATTGTTTTAACCATATTTGTGGTTACAATCCTGTATTGTAAAATGAAAATCAGTTGAAAGTAAATGGACACCTCCACTATGCACAATAACTTGCTGAAATTAAAGAGTGTGTGAGTGTGTGAGAAAGTCAGAGACAGAGAGAGGGCGAGCCAGGGAGAGACTTGGGGACAGAGAGAGAAGTGCATGCCCATAGCCACATGGGACCTCTCCCATGAGAACAGGGGTCTGTCCCATCCCAGCCCTCCGTGAGGTGTGATCACAGTGAATTTTGTCCCTTGACATCACTCACTCAGGGTGAAGGCGTAAGAGGCATAAAATAAGGCCTCGGTAGACTTGACTTCCAATGCTGTCACTGAATCCAATCTATTCATTCAAGTAAGCTTGGCATCACTTTGACTATCACATTTACTTTTCACAGCAGCCTTACTTGGAAAATATTAGTGTTCCCACTATAAGGCACAAAAACGTTAATGTCCAGGGTCATACAACCAATATGAGGCCATGTGGATCTGACCTCAGATCTAGTTGACACAAAAGCCTCTGGTGGCACTATGCTCTCCACGGGAGTGCTTTGCTAGCCGGTAACTACAAGACTTGATTATACAGAGACTAAAAAGGTAACACACCCAAGTAGCTCATTTGTAATTTGTCAAATAATTAATTCAGATGAAATTTCAGTTCTGCTGCATCAGATGGAGCAAAAATATTATAGGATTATTCTAATTATCACTACATCTTTGGATTTGTTTGTCTTCATTGTTCACTTTTACTGTAAAAGAGATAATAAAAAGTAATATGTGTTCAGCATAGAAATTTTGAAAAGCTCAAGGAATAAAATAAAATAAGCACCTGTTGCCCCATCACAGAGGAAAAAAAATACTATTAACAATTTGATGATAACCCTTTGGCTTCTCAAAATCATACAGAATACAGAAGAACTGCTCTCTATTAGTATTGTCGTAATATTTTTAAAAGGCAAGTTTCATCTAATAGGACTACGATGGTGAAAGAGCTGTCTGTAGATGCACGCATCAATTACCTTACCATCTTATCATTACTGCTTCATACTATGCTCTGGTTCTATATGTTTTTAGAAGTAAAAAACACATTACTACACAAAACTACCTGGTGTATATGAAATGCATTATCATGGGAAGATGCAAGAATTTGGGATACATTATTAAAAACAATATAGGACACAAATCAAACTCCCCAATAGAAAACCTGACAAAACCATGAACTTAAAATTCACAAAATGTAATACAAATACTCAATAAACAGGAAAACATGCCCAACCTCACCATCGATCAAAGGAAACCAATTATTATAAACATGACAATCAATTTTTTGCCTATAAAATGGTCAAAGTTTTGCAAATATCATAGTACTTGATGCTGGGGAGGGTTTCAAGAGCTGGAACCCCCTCATCTACACCTGATGGAAGAGACACTGGCACAATCTTTTTGGAAGTACATATCAAGCGCCTTAAATTTGTTCCTGTTCCTTACCTGTCTCTAAGAGAGAACTCTTCCCTAAGGAGGCATATCAGAGAGGTGATCAGGGATATACGCACATGGTCATTCATTGCAGCATAATTTATAATAGTGAAAAATTAGAAACAACTTAAAAATCCAAGAGATAGGGAAAAAAATAAATTATGGAACATCAGACCAATAAAGAATTAAGCTGTCACAAAAAAGTTTTGAAGACCATTTAATGGCATGAGGTGATATTCACAGTGAATACGGGTGAAAAGAAGGATAGAAAATTGTAGATATACTAGGATTCAATTTTTTTTTTTTTTTGGTGAGGAAGATTGGCCCTGAGCTAACATCTGCTGCCAATCCTCCTCTTTTTGCTTGAGGAACACTGTCCCTGAGCTAACATCTGTGCCAATCATCCTCTATTTTTCGTTATGTGGGATGCCACTACAGCATGGCTTGATGAGCGGTGTGTAGGTCCGCATCCGAGATCCGAACCCACGAACCCTGGGCCGCTGAAGTGGAGTATGCAAACTTAACCACTATGCCACCAAGCTGGCCCTTAAGATTCAATTTTTATACATATATGCAATAAAATAATTTGAGGCAAATATACTAAATTTATTATATTCTTTATATATTATATATAATATATGTTATATTTATGTTATTTATATTATATTAAATTTATATTAAATATCACAGTTCTTATCTCTGAATGATCAATACATGAGTAAATGTCATTTAAAAATTTTTTTCTAAAACTTTCTACAATTAAATAGCACATTATCAGAAAAAAATGAACACTTAAAAAATTTCTAGTGGTCACTGGGCTCAGGAAAAGACAACACAGCTTGAGCCTGCTAACCCTAAGACATCTTTGGAAGATTCCCAGTCCTCAACCATCCCTTCTCCCCGGGAACTGGAAATAATTATTATGTCATTGCTAATATTTATTAAGTAATTACTATGAGCCAGGCATTACGCTAAGCACTTTATACCCAATACTGCATTTAATCCCTACAGCGGCCCAATAAAGCAAGTACTAGAATTCTTCCCATTTTACAAAAAACGAGACTAAGAATTTGAGACTTAAGCGATCCACCTAAGGCCATTCAGGGATTAAAACAGAAGCAAACCAAGTTTGACTCTAGCAAACCAAGACTGACTCCAGAGCAAAAACAACAAACAATTTTTTTATGCAAGCCTGGCTTTTCTTAAATCTCCCCCTAAGCTCTGTTCCTCCAGCTGAAACATTCTTAATATCCAAAAAATTTAGTTTTCCATGTTCTGAGCTCTTTGGAAGAAAATCACCATTTAGATCTAAGAAACATATGCAGTAAATAGTGACAAAAAATTTGTTCTGTCACTTTAAAGAGCATCATCACCAGGGTCGGATCCCTGGGCCTGAGACCTGCGCAGCCCCACAGGGCCGCACCCTTAAAAGGGCTCCATGCTTGATTTAATGCTCTGCTCTCGCTGTCTTATAATTCTTAGTAATTTTTCAATGGGGAACCTACATTTTCATTTTGCACAGGGCCCTGCAAATTATGTCACCAGTCCTATTAGTCACCCGTGAGCAACTAAGCCTCAAGCCTCCTTTAAAAAGACATAGTGTTTGGGGTTTAGAGTTGCGTTCTTTGCTTTTTATTACCTACCTGGGCCCAATGCCTTCAGAGAAAGTACTTTCCCTTGCTTCAGCGACTCCTCCCCCGGAAACGCGCCATGTTGTCAAAGCCTACGTGGCTTTCTCGCTCTCGTCACCTCCAATGAGCGCTGTGTTAAACACCGTGTGTGCGTTCTGCGGGGTCTGGTCCACTGAGTCCCAGTCTGTGTACATATGGCCCAGCCTGGTTTTACAGCTAATCAGCGTTGCCGCCTTCAGGGTGAGAGGCAGGCGCCTGCTGCAAAGAAGGCTTTGCATATTTAGAACACCAGGGATTCTTCGAGACAAAAACAAACCCAGCTCCATAGTATGTACTGTTAAATAAGGTCATTGTCAGGGAAGACAGATAGGATTCTGTTAGCTATATGGCCCTACAGTCTTGAATGGCGTAGTGGCTGGGACAGTGGTTTGGTATAAGAAAAACATATTGCTGATAAACTACCTTCCAGCACATTTGTGAATATTTTAGATCGCCAGGCCTTGTTTCGGGGAAAACAATGAGTTCTTGGCTGCCTTCTCTCTTGGAATTGCATAGGATTCTATATGACTAACTTGCCTTGTGTTTACCCTTATTAAATGGGGTCTAGCATAGAATTAAATAGGGCCTCTAGGGGAGTGGATGCTTCTGCCAAACCACTGGGATTCCTAAGCCTGATACACAATCAGTGTGCTTGTGAGAAGTCTGAGGTCTTCACACGGATAAGCAGAAGCCATGTGGGATAACAGGGATGTTGCTAGGGAAATAAAATAAGGAAATACTTAAGAGACAGTGAAATAACAGAATTTAGTTTTGGATCAGGCCCTCTGAGCAAACAAATTCGCCTCTTTTTGCTGCCTTGATCCAAGCAAACACACGTATTTTCTCAAATTTGTTGGCTACCAAAAATCACAGGATTCTGTTGTCTACCCGTTATCCATATCCAGGGTTTTCCTACAAAAACCCTGATTTTGTTCAAGTATGTTCCCTTCCCCTGAATATTCCCTGTGACTCAGGATTGCCTTTGATTAGACCAAGCCAATCACAGTAATCCCATGGCTCTTGCTCCATCTTTGATGGAGGATGTCATGTGTTCCAATTCTGGAGAAGGAGAAAAGGTTTCTGGAAGTTTCTAGGAAAGTCCTACCTTGCTTTTAAGAAATAACAACGGGGAAATCGGACTGTCTTGCCTGCTAAGGGTGAATAGGAAGCGTATCGCCCCAAGTGCTACTGTCCGCCATTGTGCAGCCATGAGGAAAGCTGACGGGAAGCCAAAGTCAGCACCCAGAAGAGCACAGAGGAGAAAGAACTGCAGACAGACAGAGTCAACACTTGGATGGAACCAAGCCTGAAGCCCACCCCCACTGGCCTTCCCAGTATATGAGCTAATGCAACTCTTTATTGTTCAAGCTTGTTTGAGTTGGTCTCTCTATTGCTAGTAGCTGAAAGCACAAAAATGACCCTTCTTCATGCTGGAGCCAATCTGGGATTTGGAAGAATTGAGCTCTAGGCTCTAGCCTAATTATTTACTGTACAAATTACTTTGTGCAAGTCCCAACTTCCCCAAACCTCAGTTTTCACATCATAATACCTGTCTTGTTTACTTTGGGGGAATATCATTAGGATTGAAGAGATAAAATAAACAAAAGCCCTTTGAAACATGTCATTGTTATATACATATAAGATGCTGTTACTCTTTGGGTAAATAAGTTTGTATTCTGTCCAAGAAATCTACTTGTTTTCCTGGATCCGTGTACATAAATAACAAGGCCTTAGTTTGAGTTTCCCTGTTTCTTTCTCTTTTCCCTTCCCCAACTGTACTTAGCATCTCATAGATGTGTGGGAGGCAGTGACAGAGCATCATTTGTCTCCCTATTCAGCAGATTCCCAAAATCCCAAACAAAAGGATACAGTAAATTCTTTAAAGCATCTTGTTGAAACCTCTCTTGTTCTGTGCTCCGAACAGAAATCTGAGATGTGGTACTAAAGAGGGTTTTTTGGGGCCAGAAAGAAATTCATCTAATCCCAGAACAGACAGAGTGTGTGGTACATTTATCCTCCTAAAAGGTAAATGAAATTGTCAGAGGCCTGTAATGGATTGGCAGAATTTTAAATGGAAACTGCGTGTGTTTTCAGAAATGCACTAACTTGTGATCATTCACTGCAGAGGGAAATTAAACTGCAGTGAGGAAAAGAAAAATCTAGCCTGTGAAAAACACACAAATGCAAAGCAAGGAGCCACGGAGAATCTCGGAGACCACTGGTCAATTAAGTACCATGTAAAGATTTCCAATTTTCTTGTAGTAAATTATTTATTTAGCTCTTACATACCATCAATATATTTTACAAGTTTAATACCCAAATTATAGCTGGCCCACCCATTTATGGCCCCATAAACGAGTCCTGACTTACCAATGTGAATTCTTGTTCCTGGCAGTGTCAGATTTAGATTGGATTTGGATCTATTGCTTTTATCCTTATCAGACATTTCGAGGCTGATATTTTATTGCTATATTTAAAATGGAAAGTGCTTTAAAATAGACTTGGGAGGGAGCACAACTGATTTCTGCCCCGATATGTCATTTCCTGACTTAACATCCTACTATAATCTAGGTTAAAGGGCTGGAAGTCCACATAGAATCCTTCTCTCCTGCAGATTTCCCCCCACACAGAGAATTTTCTCAGAGGAAAGTGAGTGATTATAAAAAGAATGGCTTTAATCTTAAGTAAGAGTAGCTGGAGCTGTCAGTAGTAAAGCTGACAGGCAATTTCCATGCCTATATACTTTGTAAGTCAAATGAATAATAAAGAATATAAATGAAACACATCTAGCCATTTCTTAAATTTTAAAGTGTGTATGGAGCTAAATTGCCAAGCCTTGTTTTTCAAGGCTTGGATTTTGTAAAATATGTAGAACAAACCAATAAATTAACGGTGGAAGAGAAGACTAACAAATTAAGCCTAGGAACAGCTTCCACTTACAGTTATAAAAAGTATTAGAGCTCTGAGATTAGTAAATCCCACAGTTACAGATATGAAACCAAATGCAAGATATGATTAATGGTGCCCAAAATTATAATATCTGCTCGTGGTTTCTAAGCCTTTAAAAAAAAGTCACCAAATTGATTTTTTTTTACCTTTTTATATTACCTTTTTTTAAAAGTTACGTTGTTATTGTTCTTTTAAAGAATTTTATAAAAAGTTTTTCAATGGGCCATAAAATAACAAACTTGTATGTGAGGTTCATAGGAACCAGCCAAGCTCCGTGGAAAGAGCAGAGGGACGGGAGCTCTCAGTCTTTGCACTGGCCCTGGAAGAGACCCCAAATACAAGCCACTCCTCAGAGCTTACTGTTCTCATTTGAAAAATGGGCCAATCTCATGGAAATATAGCAGGGCAAAGCGCTTTGAAGGAGAAACACGGTATTTCGTATTAAGGGAAACTATTAAGAAAAAAGAAGGAATTGCTTTGTCAGGGAACTTAGAGTCATTTTAAAAAATAAAATTAGATCAGCTTTGCAGTTCCAGCTACACTCCTCAGGCTCCAGCACTGCACCTGCACACCTTCCCCTAGGTCAGCTACATAATCTGTGGAGCCCACTGCAAAATGAAAATGTGGAGCCTCTTGTTCAAAAAGCAGGGGGAACTAAAGCTACTAAGTTATACAGCTTTTCCCTTTCATTTTGGTGTCTCAACTTGTCACGGTGTATTCTTAGTTGCCATATGCTGTGCTAAATAAAGAAAAATAAAAAATTTAAATTATTAGCATGAATTTTACTGTTCATCTTTATATTGCGCAACACCAGTTTTAAATGAAAATATAAGAGCGTTGAACTTATATACGAAATCACCAAAATTACACAATTCATATTTTGTCCTTCATGCATCCGTATGTATTTTATTCTTACCAGTGGAAATGCTGCATAAAATGAATTCAGCTGGTTTTCTTCCACTTCTTGGTAAGTGCATTTTCTACCAACACTCTGCCTTTGGCTTTGGCTGACTGACGACGAGGGAAGGAGGGACCACGGTTTGCCCTATCTTTCCTTTCCTTTCACAGCATCACTTTCAGTATAGGTGATACTTATACTGTATCACTGTATCACTACAGGGAAGTAACACAGGTAAGGAAGGATAGATAGGGTTCCTTGGTTGGTTGTGTTTCCTAGAACTCCACTTCTCTCTGCCCGGAGTTTGTGCTCACGAGGCATCATGAGCCCTATATGCGAACGGGGTGTAACGAACAGCGAATGCTGTTCCTTATTCCAAATGCTCACGTGCATGCTCCATGCTCCATCAGACTTGATATACAAAACACAAGTTCAAATATAAAATTATTAAGAATTTTAAGATGTTGACAGCAGAGCCTTAAAGCAAATGTGGGCCTCTGAGCACCAGGCCTTGGGCCACTGCATAAGTCACACACCCATGAAGCCAGCTCTACCTTCCACCAAACCCCTACTTGGGATTTTCTGGGATTCTCAGTGGAACAGACAGTCACAAACCTCCAAGAAGCTCTTCTCTATTCAGATGCTCATTACCTGCCTGGCCCTAGCCTACTTAGGGAAATTCCTGTAGACAGCCTTCTTCCTCCTCCCTCTTCTCCTCTTCCTCAGCCTCTGGCTCTGCACATACCCATCCTAACCTGCCCCACTTGTTTCTAGACTTTGAGGAAATGCAAAATAGCTCCTCTTCTAATTCAAAAGCAGGAAAACTCCCATTTGCTTGTACCTCTCTCTTTTCCCTTAAAACTGCTTATGCCCCATGCAAAGAGCAAATTTCAGTGAACGCTCACTGTTGCCAAATTTTAAAAGTTAGATGGCAAAGAAGAGAATTTTCATTTATTGTATTACATGGGCAGAACTTTAGCGGGAAAGGCAAGTTACTTTTTTGTGTGTGTGAGGAACATTAGCCCTGAGCTAACATCCGTTGCCAATCCTCCTCTTTTTTTTTGCTGAGGAAGACTGGCCCTGGGCTAACATCCGTGCCCATCTTCCTCTACTTTATATGGGATGCTGCCACAGCATGACTTGACAAGCGGTGCGTCAGTCTGTGCCTGGGATCTGAACCAGTGAACCCCGGGCAGCTGAAGTGGGGCACGCACTTAACCACTATGCCACCAGGCTGGCCCCAAAGCAAGCGACTTTTAAAAAAATCACGGGCTGGAAATTTTTTAATTTTTA
This sequence comes from Diceros bicornis minor, assembly GCF_020826845.1. NCBI lineage: Eukaryota > Metazoa > Chordata > Mammalia > Perissodactyla > Rhinocerotidae > Diceros > Diceros bicornis. Next base: position 52,175,058 of record NC_080742.1, on the reverse strand, counting down.
TGTACAATGCCACTTTATGTGAGTAAACAAAGAGCTCACCTGAGAAAAATCACAGGTTTTGGATGAAACCCATGCATTTCCATATGCGATGCAACTTGGTACTTAACTCGAGATGGGAAAAAATGACCCGGCTCTGGAATAATAAGGAAACGAGGGTGAGTTTATTAAGATTTCTTAAATGATCCCGGAACACAGGCAGGTATTTGGAAACTTTCTTCACTCGCTGAAGAATGATGCCTGAGGGAAAAAGACCTTTTTCCATTTTTTGCTATTTCCCTCATTTTTCCCTTTCTCTTCCCAGCCTAGCATTCCTAGAGTTCCCAGGTTTGTAAAATACTTAATGAAAAAACAAGACCACAGAGCTGCTCTTGTTGGTCCATGAATTTTTCTTCCCTCATTTTGCACCTGCATAGAAATATTTTCAATTCAACTGTAGGAATTGGTAACTGTCTGATTAGGAGGTGGAAAGGTAGATGATTTCTTCTTCTGCTTTTTGAAGCTTCAGAATGGCATCCTAGCAGTGCCTGCTAACCAGTCCACTTCCCTCTGAGATTTAAGATCAAAAGAGTCGAATGTCCAGATTCCCACAGATTTAAGTACCAGCCTCTCAGCGAGTGAATAAAAGACTACACATCCTTTTCTGAGAGCCCAGTTCTCCTCAGCACTTAATAGATTCAATATGTTGGATGGAGCACAAGGGCATCCTTCTACAGAGGTTAGGAAACTCAGAGGCCATACTTTACTACATTGATAACTTGGTGGCAGCCAGGAGCACATTCTTCACTTTGTTCATAATCCCCATTAATTAGCCCTTGAATGTGGCCAGATTCCAACTAAAATGATTTTATTCGGCCCTACTTATGCCTTTCCTGGAACTCTAAATGGACATCATTCTTCCCTCCTGGCTGGTCGGCAGCCTGTTGTGCTCCAAAGGTGGCTGTAATTCAGGGAGAAGGAAGCTGGAAGCCCTGATGGGTAAATATTTAATAATCACAGAAACGCTGTCTCTTCAGATCCAGGCTCTTTTCCTTCATATTCATTGGAGCTGAGTACTTAGGAATAAAAGTAGCTCCTCAAAACTTAAAACACATTGAGAATAGGCAAATCCACAGAGACAGAAAGTAGATTAGTGGTTGCCAGGAGATGGGGTAAAGGGGAAATGAGGAGTTATTACTTAGTGGGTATGGGGTGTTCTTTGGGGATGGTGAAAAAGTTTTGAAACTAGACAGAGGTGGTGGCTGTACAACATTGTGACTGCACTAACGGCCATCGAATTGGGCACTTTAAAATGGTTAATTGTATATTATGTAAATTTCACAAAAAAGTAAAACACTATTCTCACAGATTTCCTTCAGTTTTCATTCTATAGTCAATTCTCTTATGAGACAGTCTCAGGGATACATTCTGAGAGAAAATTCACATCACCAAATGGGTCTATAAGATGAGAGTTTAACAATTAGCCAATGATTCTGTTCAATAGGTATTATTTGAGACAAAAGAGTAGTTTTTCTCAATTACCTGAGAAGACTTCATCTCATCTTCCCTAAGCAAAGACCGTGACTATGTCTCTCTCTAGATGAGGTTGTTTTCTCACACAGCGAGAACCACATAAATTAGCACAGGAGCACTGTGGTGTGCTGCGAGCCTCCTTGCTCAAAGCTCATGTGTGAACGGCTTTGACTGTTGAGGGAACACTTTTCTTGGCTGGAATGACAGGGCCCGGAATAATGCCCAGTGCTCCAGCCTCCAACGACTGACCCCCTTGCTTTGTCCAACTTGAAGGGACCAGGCAACAGACATGAGTGATACCCTCCATCCCTCAGGTGCGAGGTAGGCTCACTAGACCCACAGTGCTCGACTTGAAATGCAGGTGCTGCATGAAGCAGTAATTAAAGAAATGTAGAAGTCACACATGCCAGACTATTACACAATCCAGCCCTGACGGGGGCTTAAGTATACCTACTTATGAATGTTCCACCCTGTCAAATGCGTGCAAAGCAGAACTGCTAAGGTATGAGCTAATGGAGTTGATCGATGTTTCTAGTTCTCTCCAAAACTTTTTAAAAAATAGCCAAAGTGAGTCCATGTTTTAAAAGTGTATATTCAGTTTGAATCTTTCGTCATAGCAATTGTGACAGATGCATAACCCCAACTGGCTTGGTGCCCTAATTGCATGAGCTTCTGAGTCTCCATAAACCCTTATTTACTAACTCATGGCTGCCCAGCTGCTAAGTCCATTCTAAGTGTTAGATTTGCCTGGTATATAATTAGTGCTGAATTACTGGTTTGTTTTCCAGTAAAAACATATTGTATACAATAAAATTTAGAAAACCTGTCAGCACTTTTTATAATATCATGGAAGCATAGAACCACAGGGACCATAGAGAGTATATTCCAAATGTCCTCATTTTAGAAATGAAGCACAGAGAGATTGAGTGACTTCTCCAAAGTCCCACAGTGGGTTCGTGATGGTGTCAGACTAGAAGCCAGGTCTCTGATCCCACTTCATTGGTTGTGATCCACCACTTTGCCGTTCTTCACTTAAGAAGCTTTGGAGCCAACGGATGATGCAATTCCAGAAATATACCATGATATCATATTTTAAATTATTTTTCCACACAAAGTATAATGAAAAAAGAAAAAAATCCACAACAGTACCTTAGAAATCTGCATCACGTCTCACATATGTCTTTCCCCTGGCATTAGGCAAACCCAGCAGGCTGGGGCCTTGTTGAAACTTTAAAACAAACCAGGCCAATTCTGAGGTCTAGACAGCCCCAGACAGGGTTTCCCGAAGCTTTGAAATGCGATTTTAGAACTGGGTAATTTAGAGGCAATTTAACCCAGAAACCAAACTGACATTCAGAACATTTATTTTGAAAACATTTTTAAAGCATCTACTCACCACTTTAAAATGGGATTTTGTGTTTTACTGGGGCAGACCAACTGGAATTGCAATGATTAAGGTTCAGATTCACTAATTCTTAGTAAGTTCTAAACACAGAAAGTGCAGCCTCCTTCCTAGTGCACTTACCCAGGATCCAGGAGAAAGTTGCTTTGTAGAAAAATATTCCAAAAATCATGTTCAGTTTTTCCATTGCTTTTGCAGCAGTAGAGGATTATACTTTTAGGTTATATTCACATATTCAAGAGACCCAGGAACAATTTCGACTATAACTTTTGTTCCAGGCAGCCAAATTATTCGTCTATGTAAAAGTATTATTGCTGTAGGACTTGGTCTTGCAATTCATAGATATTTACAATTTTTCTTTTTAGTGAAAAAGTGAGTGCTCTCCAGACACTTCTGTTCTAGGGTGCATAGACTAGACCATAATCTTTTTTTCTATAAAGCAATCAGGAGCCACAATTAAGAAGGTGCCAGAAATCCTATCACACTTTAAGTCCTGCATATTAAGTGGAATTCACAGTATGTGGAAAAGCAAGTGTTTCTATTTCAGACTCATTTTCCTTTGTGGATCCTGCTTGACTTTGAGATCACTTTATTTTTCAAATAAACGACAATGTTGGACGGGAAAGGTTGGCCAAAAGTATCTGAGAGAATCAGAACGTGCTATGTCAGAAATCAGAGTGAGTTTGCAGCTCTTAAAGTCTAGATCTTGAGAAAGCACAGTTACTCTCTCAATGTGTGATTATTGTTAATTACCTTAAAATATAACTGTAGGAAATAGCATCAGGCTGCGATGGCTCTGCAATCTCTGGATTCCTTCTTTTAATCCTTATTAGTCATTTTAAATTCAGCTTTTTAGAAGTCTTAGTCCAATTGCCCTTCGGGAACAATAAAGTGGCAATTAGGTATGACAAAGGCATGGAATAGACACAATTACTTATTGCCATAGTAAAAGAAAAAAGATGGGTCTATGAACCTATCAAGCAAATCTGCAAAATGGAATGGGCTGCTGGACCTTATGAAAAATGTATCCAAATATTTTCAGAATGTATTTTTGGCTACCTCCCTATAGAGATATTAAACCGTTTTCTTTTATCGGAGAATTTACTACCATTACATTTTATATTAATTTAATGACTTTGAACAGGCAATCATCATTTATTTGCCTAAATTACCGGTCCCTTAGTACTTCATCGGCAAGGGGAAATATTTCATAGAACATGAGGCCAAGCCTCTAATTACTATTAGAGCATAATTTAAAGTAACTTCAACAGGTATTGTAATTTTGACCAATTGAGTTACTAATTTGGAGAATCAATTATCTCCTGGACGCCTTCAATTTGCTACCTCATTTAATTGGTGGTGGCTGTCCAATTACACATCTGGTGTAGTAGTAATATTTGTATCTGCATATCTTCAGCCAATCAGTCAGCTGAGCCTGGTTGTCAGGTAATAGTTGTGTGGGTTTGAAGACTTTGATATATTTGTGTATCAAATTATTTTTACAAGTTGTATCAAATTATTCATAAATTTTTCTCCTGATGTACCCTTCCTCTGCCATTCACCCTAAAATTAAAAAATTTTAAGCCAATTCTATTCACATAATTCATCTGGTTTCCCTCTTTTCCTCTGGCCCCAATTTCAAAAGACACTCAACCTCAAAAAAAAAAAACAGTCAAAGGGAACAACCTGTTACTAGCAAAAACAGAAAATTAAGTAATATCACCCAATGCTGCAAGATGAAATAGTACAGTCCTATATTACTAATTACAATGTAAATTATGCAAACCTTTGAAAAGCCACAGGGCCATAGGAGTCATAAACTGTCCACACACTTTGATCACGTAATCCCACTACTGGAGTTTTATCCTGAGGAAATAATTCCATAGAGAAAAAAATCTATAGTCCAAAGATGTTCTTTCCGTCACTGACTTTAACAGTAACAAACAACGACAATAAAAACACCAACAAAAAAATCTTTAAATGTAGAGAAATATTTAAATAAGCTATGTCAAAAAATAAAATATGTAGCCATTCAACATGGAAATTATTATGACTATGCAGAAATATGGAAAATGTCTTGATGTTAAACGAAATAAGCAAGCTATAAAATGAGACAATTGCCACAATGTACAGATGAGCATCCATATTCCTTACACAAAAGGAGTAGAGAAAGTGCCATAATCTCTTACAGCAAAACCAAAGTTCTCTGGGAGCTAACGAGAAGGAGCTATCACACCCATTTGGGAGACTGTGGAGATGGCATGTGAAATTGGCATTAAAAGGTTCCAGAAAGTCGAGAAGGGGTTACCTTGGAGGGGAAAGTTCAGTGCCAAGAAAAGACGTGCTATGTTTGGGGACCACAAGGATTCAGTTTGGCTGCATTGTGGGGCATGTACAGGGGAAAGGTGACACATTTGCCTGGAAGGAGAGGCCAGCGTCTTACTGTGGAGGGCTAACGGTTAAGGTTTCTTTCTGGACGCAGTGAGAGAAGCTGAGCCTTTTTGGCAGGAAGGAAACCGCACACTATAAGCAGACTGAGAATTGGAGGAACTAGGTTTGAATCCTGCCTCACGTGGTAGCTTTGTGGCCTTGGGCAAGTTACTTAAGCATTTTGAGTCTTGGTTTCCTCATCTCTGCAGTGGTAGTCGTACCTACTTCTTAGGGTGGGAATTAAAGACAATATACACGAAGTTCCTGGTACCTAACAGGCACCACATACTTATTATTGTTATTAGTAAGAGTAACCTGACATCAGGAAGCAGAATGGATTAGAGTAAGGAGAAGAAGAGGAAGGTACAGTGAGAACCACTTTAGGCACTTACTCTGCTCCTTTCTGAAGAAAGGTGATGTTGGTGGCAAATGGAAAGATGATGCAGAATCAAAAAACACTGTGGTGGGTCTGGCCCTGTGCCCTAGTGGTTAAATTCGGCACACTCAGCTTCCTCGGGTTCGGATATAGCATGGACCTATGTCACTCATCAGCCATGCTATAGCAGCAACCCACATACAAAGTGGAGGAAGGTTGGCACGGTTGTTAGCTCAGGGAGACTCTTCCTCAGCAAAAAAAAAAAAAGCCACCATGGAAGAAGAATCCACAGGGCTGGGACAGGGTGAACCCAAGTTTGGTGAGGTATGAAGCTTATATAATTGGGAGTCTTTCTAAAGAAAAAGAATAAAATATGAAGTATAAAAGTGAATACTTATTTAGAATGAGAAAGGAAATCATAACAAATTACAAAATCGAGAAACCTGACAAATACCACCAGTGTTACAAAAAACAAAACATATTTTTAAAAGTAAACTGCCTGAAAAATCTCTATAATTCTTGTTTTTGTACATTTTTGGCTATATACTCCTTCATTGCTTCTTCATACGACCAATATTTTGTAATACTGTTTTCTATAGAGAGAATAGAATGATAACTCAGTCTTTCCTCTAACATGGTTGTGAAATTTATTTTCTATTATTGATAGTTTAGAAAAGTTTCTTTTGGCCCACAACTCATTACTGGTGGAGTCACGTAAATTTTTAGGATTGTTTTCAAACTAAGAAACATTTCTATTAAGTGTTTTTTATACGTGAGTTGTTATATACACTTACTATTTATAGTCCTGATACAGGTTTGTGGCATACAAACACAGGCTGATAAATTTTATTTTTCATTATTCCTAATACAAATGAAAAAAAAAGTATGGTGAATTCATAATTGTATACACTGCATTTTAAAGTATATTCTTGATAGGAGAGAACTGTTATGTTGACCAGGTTTTAATGAGAAGTGAAATTGCTTACAATTTTACATGCCTGAGAAAGAGAAGAACTTCCCACAGATCAGCGTCTGGCTCCGCACCTTCACATCTTGTTTCTCCTCCACATCTGCACAGCATGATACTTTTCTGGCCTTGCTTCTCTGTGTTACAAGACCAGATGATCCAGCAGTGGGCAGTAGGAAGATGCTGGAAGCTGCCCCTACATTGGGACAACTAGCAATAACCAAATATAAACAGAAGTGCCTCCAAACACATAAATATGTCCCATTAAACCCAAATAAATGTATCCCCAAACTCAATTCAACATCTCTTTAACCCATCTCCAACTGGCACTCAACCAGACGGAAAGTGTGGCTAAGGAGAAGTGAGAGTGGAAAGAGACATCAGCCAAAATATCTTATTTTCCCAAATTTTACAAAAACACGTGGTCTTTACAAAAACACATTACTGGGGCCCCTGCCAGAGCCCTGGAAGAGACCTATGCACAAGACGGGCCTTGAACTTAAGCTTCATCTGCCTCTTGGTAAATGTGTCTCTTTCAGCAATGATTGAATATAGTAAGTGGACAGAGAAACAGGAAGTAAGGTTATGAGCACCAGTAAGGGGAAAAATTATGGTGCCATTAAAGCAAGAAGGAAAATCAAGAAGAAAAGGAACAGGGTTAGTTTTGTTGTGTGGTAGAGTGGTTAGGGAAAAATATAATAGTAAGTCTTATCTTAAATATGGTGAGTTTAAGATGCCTGTGGGACCTACAAGCAGAGATGTCAAGCAGGCACAATTAAAGAGAGTCTAAAATCAGAGATTCTCTGATTAACTGAAATATTCCTCTGAGTCCTCAACTTGCACCTGCAGTATTTGTTTCCATTCTTGACCCTTTCATTATTTCCTGACTTGACCATTCTACCTTTTACTGAAAGCAAATGTTCTTGTACTGATAGTTTTTGAACAGCAACAACAACACAAAAAACAGACCCATAGCCTGGGATTATGGTGGTTGGACTGTGGGTAAGGATCTTGACATAAAGCTTCAGTAAAATTGCAAAGTCCTACTTGCTGTTCTCTGTCTTAAATAATTCACAGTGCCTTCAGTGTTTTAAAAGAGTCCTATGACACAGAACCAGCAGGAATCTCCATTTACTGTTCTCTTTCTGCCAATTCTCCTAGCTTGGAATAAAAATAAAAGAGATGATAGATAGTTCACTTATTATCTTGGTCTTCATTTAGACCATTTTGTCTACAGTGCAAACAGAGTAATCAGAGGATGAATCAACAATGAGGGCCATTGTGGCTACTGTACACGATGGTAAATTCACGCTCATTGAGGCTGGCGCTGCTGGACAGACTATTTTTCATGTATATTACCTTCACTATCTATTTGTGTCCCCATCTATTGACAGCTAGTGCATCTTCTGTTATTGTTCTGTGTGTAGCAATTGTGGTTATCCGCTAACAATACAATGATATAAGAAATTAAATATTAATAGGCAATTTATAAAAGGGCTGAAATTTTACATTCCAAAGATAAAACTGAAAAATGGAACATGTAAAAGGCTATAAGAATTGGAAGGCTGTTTCTCACTGAATGTGTAAATCAGAAGCTCTCTGAATCCTTTTAGTGTTGTCTAAGGACGAACAGAAGTTAAAACCTAAGTGTCTCCAGTGGAAACTGGGGAGCACCAGCCAGCATGAAAAGAGAAACATTAGACAATCTTTGTTTTGCCTTTTTGGAGAAAAAGACTCAAGTAACTGGGCTGATTTCAACTGACAAGACGACAAAAAGAGTAAATTTGAGGGGAAAAGTCTCTAAACAAATCATTCTTACAGGACTTGATAATGCTCATTTTTTAACCTTTTCTCTTGCCTTTCAGTGTTTCATTTGTGACGGAGGCGTGTATCTCATCCTAGGTCTTGGATTCATCTGGCTCATAGATCAACAGTTTTACAATGTAGGGAGAAATCTATTGTCACAGAATTCTACCCTAACTAAATTTAAGATCCTAATGTCACCCACAAAGCCTGTTCTCATGGAGTTGGTGTTCATTCTGCCAGAAATGCTGCTTGGGCATCCTCCTGTGCCAGCCACTGGGCCACACAAGGTGATGAAGACCTGACCTAGGGTGTCAGTAGTAGGAAAGGAGAGAAGGATGAATGGTACTTACTCCAGTTTCTATTGCTATGTTACAGTTTACTCCAAAACTTAGTGGCTAAAAATAACAACAATAGTTTTATCGTCTCTCATGGTTTCTGTGGGTTGGAATTTGGAAGGGCTCAGCTAGGCAGTTTATCTAGGCAGGGCTATCATCGTTGCAGTCAGATGGTGGTTGGAGCCTCAAAAACAGAGGAGCAGAGCAGCTGGGAGCTAGCCAAGCATCTCTGTCTCTTCATGTAGTCTCAGGGCCCCTCCATGTGGTTCATCCACAGGTGATAGTTTGTGCTTCCCCACCACAAGGCCATTTGCTGATGAGTTCCAAGGAGCAAGGTGAAAGGTGGATCGCCTTTTATGGGTTAGCCTCGGAAGTCGCATGGTGTCACATTCACCACTCTCTTGGTCAAAACAGTCACAGAAGTCTAGTTTCAAGAGGAAGAGACGTAGACCCACCTCTCAATGGGAGGAACATCAAAGAATTTGTGGGTATATTTTAAAATCACCACAGTAAGGAATTAGAATTGACAGGGCTTAGAGACTGATCGGATGTGGGGAGTGAGGGATATGGAGTGGAAGATGACTCCAAAATTAGTCACCTGGTATCTTAGTCTGTTCAGGTTTCATAACAAAAACACCATAGACGGGGTGGCTTACACAAGTATTTATTTCTCACAGTTCTGGAAGCTAGGAAACTCAAGACAAAGATGCTAACAGATTCAGTGTCTGCTGAGACCTTGCTTCCTGGTTCATAGATGGCCGTGTTCTCACTGTGTCCTCACGTGGCAGAAGGGATGAGAGAGCTCTCTGGAGTGTCTTTATAAGGGCACTAATCCCATTCACGAGAGCTCCATTCTGATCACCTAATCACCTCCCAAATGTCCCACCTCCTAATGCCGTCACATTGGGGTTTAGGATTTCAACATATGAATTTGGGGGAGGACACGAACATTCAGTCCATAACACCTGGGTCAGTGGGAATGTTACCAACCAAGCCATGGAATTCAGGAGGAAGAACAGGTTTGATGAGAAAGAGGTAGATTTAGGACAGACATGTCTAAGCAACGATGACCAGCAAGGCAGTGAGAAAGTTATGTCTGCACCCCAGGAGAACGTTTGAGCTAGAGACAGAAATCTGGGAGTGACTGGTGTATAGGAAGACCACAGGCTTGAATGGAATTTCCTAGGGAGAGTATGTAGATCAAGAATAGACGTCTATCAACAAAGGGAATTAAATTTCGAGGCCATGTGAGTATCCCTAACCACTAAGTAGACTATATCTACCCCAAGCAGATGTAAACATGACTGACTCCACAGGATTCTCTCGGTAGTTGGGTGGATATTGAGTAAGGTTGGTGGTTGGAGGGCCATTGTGATGGTGGTGGAACACAATTGGACCAAGACTGTCTGATCCCAAGGCCCATGCTCTTCCCCCCACTAGACCACCTCCCTCCTTGCTGTAAGTTCTCTTTTCATTGGAACATTCAGTCTTCACCCAGTTGCTGCTTGTCAGCTGCTCAGCTCTCCAACTCTTGGTTTCTTTCTCCTTTGCTAAGGTCTAGACTGAGACTAATTCTCAGCTCTGCCCATCTAACAGATGGACACAGACTACTCGTATATACTTGTGTTTCCTGAGCCATCCTACTGGCTTGTACCATCCTTTTTAATTCAAATATCCACCTCTTCTCTCTCCAAAAAGGGAAAGAGAAGCTCTTCTAAATTCCTCTTAACTTTTCTGTTCTTTTTTTCAAATGATTGGGGCTAAATCACTTACACTCAGATTGAATTTGACTTTTTCATATCTTCATCAAATCCTTGATATTTTCTACCTAATACTGAACCCTGTATAAAAGCCAGGTCACCTGGCCCTAGATCTTAGTGGAGATCTAAAGATTAATTTGAAAACATAGTTTCTTAAGCACAAATGTGGGCTTGATTCTCTTAATCACCTTGTGATGGAGATAGGCAAAACTGGTATTATTATTATTATTCTTACTTGTACTGATGAAGAAATGGAGGCTGGGACAGTTTAAGTGACTTGCCCCCAAAAAACATTACTACTGAAGGAGGTAGCCGAAATGCAAACCCGGGTCTCCTGCTGTGACACCATGAACGCACTGCTTCTCCTAGGCCTGTTATGTATGACTTCCATTATAGTGAAACATTTGGAATAATTTTCAGGTGACAGAATTGTTTGTAATGGACATAAACATTCTGAAGAATCAATACTAAATCAAGAGGATATTAGCTGGATGGTGTTATGATCCTGGTTCCACTGAAGGTATTCAGTGTAGGGTTCTTTTTCTTTGTTTGTTTTTTAGGGATAGCATTGACACCTTTGTTACAATAATTTTCTTAGGATACTGGTGTCTTAGGGCATTTCTCTAGAATGACATCTTATTAATCACTAACAGAGTCCTGGCTTTCAGGACTCTATTTTAATCATGTGTCCAGACATCAAGGGAAAAACTGAGAATTTAACCTTCCAGAGTCTTGTGGCCAACTTTATATCCTGTTATTAAAATAACTCCTCTCTGGGGAGGCACCATGAAGGCAGAACGAGGACTCACCGGCTACAAAATGAGGTGGAGGGACTTGTGCCACTGTTGCCCAAGGCCCTTCCTGGCCCTACCTTATTTAAACACACACACTCACCACAACCTCCTTTGATTTACATGGCTGCAGCTCAACTGTTTTGAAAAGCTGATGTTGTGGAATCCTTAAGTCATCTGTGACCTAGGTCACTAACGACAGGAGCAATTTAGTAAAAGTATTAATTGAAACTCTCCTTGACAAGCCCTACTCCTCCTGATAAAGTTACACATCAAACCCACACAGGCCGCCAGGCTATTCTGAGCAGCCTGAGATTTTCAATATCTCATAAACAGGCCCTTCAATCACTACAATCTAATAAGGCTATAATCATCATTGACACTATAATGATTAAAATGAATAAAACCCATTAAGAAAAGTCATGTTGAGTTATTAAAAGTTTCGCTCTGTGTGATATGTAATCTTTTATCCATTTTTTATGATGAAATCTGTAACCATCTATCCACAAAAGACCATTAATTTACTGCTCTGTGGATGTTACCATGCTCTTTAGTTTAACAGCTTATCATTGATTTCTTGAGGGAGATATTATATTTGGAGAAATACACATGGAACAAAAGCCCGAATGTTGCTGTAAATTTCCCACTGACAGGATGATCAAAGTATTTTGGCCTGGTCTGCAGCCCAGGACTGGCAAACAAGTTTTCTAGAGCAGAGAGAGCCCTCCGGCTACCAAGCATCAGATACATGTTTTCGGGCATTGAAATGCTTCTAAAGAAAGGTCATGTGCACGGCGGGGGGAGAAACAATAAAATGTCCATTAACTGGAGCCTAGTTAACTGGCTTATTGGCATCTATTAGAAACAAATTGCAAACAAAACTGATCCTATTATAAACTTCTCTTCATCCCCTTCATCAAGGGCAGTCCTGATTGGCTCAGAAGAGACCCAACAAATACAATGCTGGCAGATGACTCCTTTATTTGCAAGGGGAAGATTGGGTTTCTGCCAGCAGCAGCCTACAACCCTGGCCAGCAGAGAGCTACAAAATTGGGAGGGATATGTGGCCCGGCACAACAGAAAGTGCCCTGGAGAGGCAACTAATGTACTCCTGCCCACATTCTTTCACCGGGGACTTTTTTCCCTAAGCAAACAGCAATAAAAGAATCTGAATGGAAGAATGTGTACAGAGTGCCGAACTAAGTGGTGGGCGAACCTGATTCTTAATGTGTACTTTTTCTCATAATAAACTCTGTTCCAATATCTTTACTGCCCATCTCTTATTTAATCTTATTAACAGTAAAACCTAAAAAGATTCTGTGAAGCCAAGGAGAGGGTACTGTCTTTGAAGGCCTTCTTCATTTTTCCTGAAATGATTAATAAATCCGTTTGCCAGCCTCTGTCTGAACAGACTTGCCAGGGCTCTCCAGCAGGTAATGACAAGGTCCCACAAAACAAGATGAAAATGGTTGCCTTATGTTTTATCAGATTTCCTTATTTTCCAGATTTGCTTCCCCCATTGAGGCAGTGCTGGTTCTTTTTTCTTTTCACTTTATCTAAATAACATTAGGTTATAAACGTCATTCCATAACATACCATCTCTTTTACTAAGGGAAGCCTGACTTTACTAAAATAATCAAATATTCTTTGTGATCCTCCCTTTTCAAAGAAAACAGCAAATTCTATTTATAAGGTTGAAGCATAGTTCAAAGCATGGCGAACAGACATCAGTTTTTATCAATCTTTGGAGAGTTAATTTAAATCTACACCATTCTATCATGTAAGACAAAATGGTTGCTAAATGAAATTAAAAGGAAAATTCACCAAGAATAAAAAGGAAATCGTTCTTTATATAACACATCATTAACCTGTGGAAATAACTGCTTCAGGGCACGATTGAGGCTAAGAGCTTAGCAAAAATTTTTAAATAATGTAAAATTTCTACTGAGTAGACTGGCATTAGTGACTGGTAACTCTATCAATCCTCATATTCCGTACATACACTCATGCACAGCTGAAGTCAGGAAGACATTTCACATGCCCTTGACATACTAACAATGCATTGGTGAGATATAAATATAGTGGTACCCGGTGCACAATTGACTTTTCCTGCTGTTCTTACACCTTCATCTCACCTTAACTATACTGATGTCAAATGTGGTTCAAAGTGAAAATGAGATTGAGTGAACTATTTGTCTATTTCTATGTGGCAAGTATTTATTCCCCCTTCCTTTTTGGGGGGATCAAGATGTAAGCAGTATAAATGGTCATTTGACTATGTCTAAAGGGCCTTATGAGAAATACAAGATCACTTAAACATTCCAATAAAAAGGGACTGATATTTAGAAGAAAAGTGTGTGTGTGTGTGTGTGTGTGTGTGTGTGTGTGTGTGTAACATAAAGTAAAATAAATAAGCCAAAGTAAGAGATGAGGAAATAAGGAAGAAATCACTTCAGTACATCAAAGAGGACTTCTTTTAGTACATCTTCAGAGAAAGTGAAATTGACTGTTAAAATACCTATAAAATTTTTAAAGACATTCGTGAATTTTAATTTATCATCATGGTATTAAAAATATAGCCCTTCTTAAGCATGGCGGCACTGAGAATTTTGTGACATGAAAGTTTTCCTGGTGTTAATTTGAGCCTTTAATTAATTATAACCTTTTAGAAGGGGGTTGTTTAACTGGAAAAAAAAGGTTACACAGAAAAGATGAAAAAACATGGCTCATTGCAGATTTTAGTGAAGATGCACATTGGTAAGCAGTGGTTCTAGAATGATGAGTCAGCACTTCTGTGATTACAGGTGGAGATAGCAATAAAATCTTGCTGAGTTTAGTTATTTAAATTGTGTGGTTTCATAAATAGTACAATGTTGTTCTCAGCGGGTAAATGTTATATTTTAATGACATCTGTATTAAAACACATACAAATTCTCAAGCTCAAGGTCAACAGGACCTCCTTCAACACGAACAGCTGGAGTCTAGCTGTAAGGCTGGAGATGAATGATTCAGGCTCTGAAGTGATGAGGTTATAGGGAGAGAAACTGAGATCACAGTAACTTATCAGTTAGGAAAAAAATATTTTTCTGGTAGGCCATTTGGAAAGGTGTGTAGGTCTGTGCTAGTTAGAACTCGTATAGGTGGCCAAGCTTCCTCATGTGGTAACAGAACCTTGTGTGAACTTGGCCATAACGAAGGGAGCAAACCCGCTGGTTCGATGGTAAAGACCTTTGGTTTCCGGCCTTCACTATGTTAAAATACGAGTCAATGTGCTCCTTAATTAGTCTCAGACCAGTATACCCCTGTTTAAGCCCAGAAGTTGGAAGGACAGGTGACTCTTTCGTACATCTAAACCCCATGCTGAACTTTTTAACTTAAAAAAAAAAATTTAAAGAGACTAACTTTGTTTGCATCGTTAATAAATCACCTTTGTTTCATTGAAAACCTATTCATTAGCTGTAATCCTTCCAGGTTTTCCCTTAGAGCCTCCTCAAGTCAACCGCCAAGGCTGGCATGGATATTTTCACTTGTATAAATGGCATATTATTATTATTCTTTTAAAATATCTCTCTTGTATGGACCACCTAATAGTTTACAAAGCACTCTCTCTTGCATCAAATTTTATTTAATCCTCACAGTGAACTTTGAGGTACGGGGAGGTAGATAATATCTCTATTTTACAGATGATGAAACTAAGACTCAGAAAAGCTGATTCATTCCCTAAGGTCAAACTGGTAATTGTTGAACTCAGGGAACAAATTTAGGTCTTCTATATTCAAATCCACTCCCCTCTCTAACACACTAAATTTCATGTTAGGAATTTTGAATACCACATGATGCTCAGCAGCCATTTTTAAGTCAAATATGATAGTTCATCACTGCTAATCCTTTGATGGGTTATATTTCTCTACCCATAAAACATCGCAGAAGAAAGTGCTTTAAGAAGTGCTGCTCATCTACTCTGGTCATCTCAAGAAAAACAGTATGGGAGATGGTAGCAGACCTGACTGGTTGTCCACCCAACAGTTATCCCCCTCTCCTTTCCTTGCTGAAAGAGCCCTGATTTTGTCTGGGGATCACCCTTCCTCTATGCAATTCACAGGTCAAGCCTGATTAGACTAGGCCAATCAAGGTTATACCATCTTCTTCCAGTGAATAGTGTAGAAAAGGACATGTGACACAATTCTGGCCAATGAAACTCAAAGGAAAGTCTACCAAGGGCCTTCTCAGGAAGGTTTCCTTGATTTTAAAAGGAGAAATACAGTAAGAAACACTCCCCTTCTTTTAATCAATGACCTTCACATGATCACGAGATGAACTAGTCTAAGGAAGAAGCCAACATACTGAGAATGACAGAGAGATGATAGGAAGTTGATCCCTGATAATAAATTGATGGCTTAACCAATCCTGGAGTCACTGTGTGTCAGGACTTCTTGTTATATAAGAAAATAAAATGTCCTTATTTTTCAAGACAGTTGACTTGGGGTTTTACCATTACTTGCAGCCAAACATATCCTAGCAAAATTTGTATGGGTAAACAGGTTGGATACACTTTTCAATTCAAGGGCATTTAAAGTTATACTATAACCAGTTGAATTTGTCTTAAATTGTCTAACCAATATAGGATACTATTATATTTGTGAGGTCCTCCAGCTTCCTTAAAAATACACTTTATTTCCCCAAGTGAGAATCCTCTTCTATCTAGATCCGAAAGCACCTGAAAGACCCAGTATAAAATGATCTCAGTATTTTAACAATAACATGTGATTAAAAATTTGGAGATCAGAATAATGAAATGGTTAGAAATCTATTAGTTAATATCTTTGGATAATATATCTAGTCTTGGAAAACTATTATGATTCTAAATCTTACAATGGAGAAAATTCTTATACTGACAGACCAAACTGTATCACTGCCTCTGTTAACATCACAAAGAAGTTTGTGGTAACTCATAATAGAGTCCCCAAAATAGCACCTAAAATGAGCCAGGCTCAAAAACACAACCAGGATTTACAGTTATGCTGAGAAAAATGTTCTACTAAGTCTTACTTGTGAGACATAATAATGTAAAAGAATACAATGTAAATCATATTTCAGGGAGAGAGTAACAAAGAGGTAAAATAAAAATGGAATAGTTACACATCTGAGATCCAAGTATCCTCATATATGTCAAATTACTCCCAATGAAGTACACTTTGAATCAAGAATACTTGAGCTATCCATTTTACTATCAACAAATCTCAGGAAATTCAATTCATCTGAGATAAAGATCATTTTCCCTAGCTGTTGTGTATCATAGATCAATATTTGATTGCCCAAGGAAGCCAATGAGTTTATATCTGGTTAATGATACTGACAGGTCCCTTTAAGAAAAAAATGGTTTTCTATGGTGCAAGAACTAGTTTCATTTATTTTTCCAATATGAATATTTGTGAGTGCTATCAAGGATAGAAAGAGAAGGCTAACCATACTAAACCAATATTTTGGTTTCAAGAGTTCGAAACAAAATCATACGCAAAAGCATAGCAATCTGTAGCAAGATGATCTCTACACCAGGGAGGAATGCAGAATTCTCTTTCTGAAATGGTTAGCAAATAATCCCACCAACAATAGAGCTATAAATAAAAAGACCTTGGAAGATGCCTTCTCACCAGAGGACTCTCTAATGTACATAAGTGCATGTATTCAGGTACGAGAAATGCATTTAAATTTCCCTTTATTATTTTCAAGTATGGTCCTAAATTGGATAGGGAATAAGAATCAAAAGGCGGAAATTCTTTAAACATATATACTTAGTGGGTTCAATCTTCGAATATCAAGCAGCTTGAGAAATAGGAGTTTTTCTAGAAGCTATTGAACCGTGAGGCAGTTAATGAGTGAAGAAACGTCTTTGGAATTGAGGAAGAAAAGATAGTGCAATAAGACCCCCATTTCTCCAGGGCAGAGCTGGGGAACTGATTAAACTGCAACTCAGGAAAGATCCGCTTAACATAGGTGCAGCTATCGATGGCCCATTGGTAGTTGTTTGAAACCAGTCACTGTCCTCTGTAATAATATTAAAAGGTGATGTATCCCTGATGACTCAGATCTAGTGGAAGCTAAACTGGAGAAACTTGGTAAGCATGAGACAAATAGAGACATTGACAATTCCAGCATGTCTTAATTTTGCTAATTTAGTATACTGAACATCCTATGCTATTTTTACTATTGTTACATATATATATCCTACACCAGATTGGCAATTGAACTGAAAAAGATTCATTATGTTTGCTCTGTGTGTGTGTGCGTGTGTGTGTGTGTGTGTAAGAGAGAGAGACAGAGATAGAGACAGACAGAGACAAAGAGACAGTGACCAGAGTGGAAAGATGAGCAAGTATAAACATTTACTTGAAAACTTACATCTCAACTATTATGAACTTCAAAGAATGTGAAACTACGCACAATCTTGAGCAAAAAGAAGTCAAACACCAACCCACCAGCTGGGAGAGAATATTTGCAAAACATACATCTGACAAGGGGTTGATCTCCTTAATATATAAAGAACTCACAGAACTGAACAACAAAAAAACAAACAACCCGATCAAAAAATGGGCAGAGGAAATGAACAGACATTTCTCCAAAGAAGATATACAGATGGCCAATAGGCACATGAAAAGATGTTCAACATCATTAATCATCAGGGAAATGCAAATCAAAACAACACTAAGATATCACCTCACGCCCGTTAGAATGACTATAATCACCAAGACCAAAAACAACAAACGTTGGAGAGGATGTGGAGAAACAGGAACTCTCATTCACAGCTGGTGGGAATGCAAACTGGTGCAGCCTCTATGGAAAACGGTATGGAGATTCCTCAAAGAATTAAAAATAGAGATGCCCTATGATCCAGCCATCCCACTACTGGGAATCTATCCAATGAACCTGAAATCAACAATCCAAAGAGGCTTATGCACCCCTATGTTCCTTGCAGCATTATTCACTATAGCCAAGAAGTGGAAGCAACCTAAGTGTCCTTCGACTGACGATTGGATCAAGAAAATGTGGTATATATATACAATGGAATACTACTCAGCCATAAAAAAAGACAAAATGGTCCCGTTTGCAACAACATGGATGGGCCTGGAGGGTATTATGTTAAGCGAAGTAAGCCAGAAAGAGAAAGACAAACACTGTATGATCTCACTCATATGTAGAATATAAACCAACACATGGACAGAGAAAACTGTATCATGGTTACCAGGGGCAATGGGGGTGGGGGGTGGGCACAAGGGGTGAAGGGAGACATATATATGGTGATGGACAAACAAAAATGTACAACCCAAAATTTCACAATGTTAAAAACTATTAAAACATCAATTAAAAAAAAAAAGTCAAACACAAAAGATACCCTAAAGTTCCATTTATATGAAGTACAACAATAAGACAAGCTAATCCATGTTGTTAGAAGTTAGGATAGTGATTACCCTTGGGAGGGGGTGATGACAGGAAGGAAAGGAGCACACGGAGACTTCCAGGTGTTGTTTATAATCTTCTTCTTAATGTGCTGGTTACATGACTGTGTTAAGTTTGTAAAAATTCATCGAGCTGCACATTTGTGATATGTGCACCTATCTGTCAGTTGAGTCAGAAGCAGATGCTGAGATGGAGAGAGGAGTGCAAAAGGTTTATTAGGGCGCATTTGTGAAAGGAAAAAGCAAAGAAGCAGGACTGGGCAGGAAGAGATGTCAGACCACAAGGCAGAGCTGACAAAGACTCTGCCAGCTCATTGGGAGCTCCACAGCAAAAGTTACTTGTTGGAGGAATTCCACGGTAGGTAGAAATGGCTAGGTCTTTGTAACAAAGCCTTGCTCAGTCATTGGCTGAGGCCACCTCCAGAAGAGTGTGATCTCAGCTCAAAAGCAAACCTGAAGGAATTAACAGCGAGAGGCTATCAGCTAACTATACTCCTTGCAACTGGGTGATGAGTCCTTTCTTAAAGGGGGTTTGAGCAGCACATCGATCCACATAGTGCAAGGGGAAGATTGTGGATGTATATTAACTATTAATAACATGACATATAAATATATTATATTATATTTCAATTAAAAGGTTTTTTTGTGTTTTTTTTTGGTGAGGAATATCAGCCCTGAGCTAACATCCATGCTAATCCTTCTCTTTTTGCTGAGGAAGACCGGCTCTGAGCTAACATCTATTGCCAATCCTCCTCCTTTTTCTCCCCAAGGCCCCTAGTAGATAGTTGTATGTCATAGTTGCACATCCTTCTAGTTGCTGTATGTGGGACGTGGCCTCAGCATGGCCGGAGAAGCGGTGCGTCAGTGTGCGCCCGGGATCCGAACCCGGGACGCCAGTAGCGGAGCGCGCGCACTTAACCGCTGAGCCACGGGCAGGCCCTAAAAGTTTTTTTTTTTTAAGAAAAAGGAATGTACCATCCTCTCTAAGTGTTCTTGATGTCTACTCACACAGAACCCGTGTTACACAAGTTAAATCAGCGCTCCACTAATGAAAAATGAAAAGCTTATGATTTTTGCCGTTTTCGTGGACCAAAAACCTAAGATAATGTGTAAGTTTTTGTTATTTTAGTTTTTATCTCGAATTCTTCTTAACTCTTTGACACATACTACTGCATGTCTATACAAGAATCCAAATAAGGTGACATCTGATTTAGCACAAAATATATATTTCATCATATTATATATTATATATTTTATCAAAGCAATAGTTCATGAGATTTCATAAAGAGCACTGTGACATCCAAGTGTCACCACAAGAACAAGTTTGAGGACCAACTAAGCTGCTTGGAAAAAATAGATTCTAAAATTGTAAAGAACCCACAGAGCATCACTGCTCTAATCTCTAGCCACTGGGGAACAAATGGTCCAACCTCAAAGGTCACAAGCAGTTATTGTGCCATGTATGTCTCCCCACACGTACTGGATACCATGCTGTGGTCCCTCACCTTACAGAACTTAGAGAATAAGTTCTCTGCTTATTCCTTTAGGCTCAGTTTGAATTGTACCTGTATGCCTAGTCTTTGTTTCTGCCCACATGTGCTTCATCAGTCTACCTATGTGGGTACCAGAGACATCTCAGGCCTAGATCTTAATCATGCTCTCCAGATTCCAGCACGTGCGCGCGCGCGCGCACACACACACACACACACACACACTTTTCCAATTATCCTTTCTAAACCTTCCCACTCATAACCTCTTACTCTCACATAGTGCTTTCTGTCTGACCCAACCTGGTCTTGTTCCTAGACCATAGGCTTCCACTATGTTGTAGCCGTCCTGGTGCTAAAATATGTTAGGTATAAGAGCATTTTTAGAAGTTCAGAATAGAAGCCAAAGGTGTGTAGTAAGGCATAAATTCACCTCATAACAGGATGGATCAGCAATCATCTGAGAATCATATCATTAAAAATGCTTTAGAGTACAATGAAAAGTAATTCACAGTCATTTACCTGCAAGTTCATGGTATCATAAGCCAATAAGATTTCAGTACTAAAAAAAAAAAAAATCCAATAAACATCTTTATAAATGACTACTACTAGGAGACATTTATTATTTTGGCTGCACAGAATCCATCTCCTTTGTCTGCACAGAGCATCTCTGTTTCCTTTGGGAGAGGTGGGCCTTACCTTCCCATCCCAGTAAGCAGCTTTGATAAGACGGTCAACCAAGGCCCACTGTGTTCTTAGGCCAAGAGAAAAGCATGTGGTCCAAGCTGGACCAATCAGGCTCTAGGGATTTTCCATCTTTATTAAAGGGGTGCAAGGACAGGATAGTAAAATGGTGGAGGTGTTTGTTACAGCAAGGTTTCCCAACAAAATGACAAATAGGCCCAACTTCTTTGCGCTCAGGAGCTACTGTTCTCTCCCGATCTAGCTTTTCAAAGAATAGAAAAATTTTCAGTATAAATATTTTAATGAACTCCCATCAGGGGATAGGACACAGAATTCATTCATTCATTCGACAAATATTTATGAAATTTATTGAGACCTATGCTCTGGCCGTGATACAGATACAGTTTCTGCCTGAAACAAACAAACCAAAAAAGCAAAATATAGTTTTCAAGACATTGGACATAAGATAATGAAGAACAGTGATCCTTGAAAGATGGGAAACATACAAGATGAGCCTCACAATTACCTCAGTCAAGGACCTGGAGACTTTCCAGGCTCCGGCATAGGGAGGGGAAACCCAGGAAAAGCCCCAAGGTCTCTCTGCACTGGAGAGAGCTGGAAACACAGGGAGGCCAAGGCAGATAAGAGTGCACAGGGCAGATGCCAGAGGAGAGAGGCCTGCAGGTGAACTTCACAGATTTGCTGAGGAGTTGCCTTGGAGCTAGTACTTGAGCTAAGTACTGATTAGTGCCTGTGGGTGAGGAAGCCACCTGAGGCTGGGAAAAGAAGCACCTGAAAGGATTAGAGGAAACAAGCTCCAGAAATCATTCAGGGCCAGAAATAGTTCCTCTTCCCACCAGCCCAAGCGGAGAATCTCACAATTCATGGGGCATTTGGCAGAGTACTCAGATGTTTTTTGCCTTAACAGTGGACAAAATTAGCCCTAGGCTAAAGCTCTGGTCTTGCTTAAATAAGTTTAAAAACAAGACATGAAAGGGTCAAACTGTTCCAAGTGACTTAACTGTCTTTGCAACTCCTCTGTAAATCTAAAATTATTTCAAAATAGGTTTTCAAAATGTGACAGCACAAAACATCATGTGCCACAAAAAGATCTAAATCAAAGTTCTAGAAAGGAAAACTACAATGTCTGAGATGAAAAGTACACTAAATGGGATTAATAGCAGATTGGACATTGCAGAAGGAAGAATTAGTGGACTTGAAGATAGAGCAACAGGAACTATTTAGAATGAAACGCTGAGAGAGAAAACTAAAAGACAAAGAAAAGAGAACCAGTGAACTGTGTGACAACTTTAAGAGGCCTAATATACATGTAACTGGAGTCCCTGAAGGAGAGAGTGGGGCAGAAAAAATATGTGAGGAAATGATTAACGCAAATTTTCCAAATTTTACTACCCACAAATCCAAGAAGCTCAATAAACCCAAGCACAAGAAACTCAAAGAAAACCACACCAAAGCTGTTCATAATCAAATTGCTTAAAAACGGTGATAAAGAGAAAAATCCTAAAGTCATTCAGGGAATGTGGTAAATATAAAAGACTTTTGTTAAGAATATACCATGTTCCAATGTTGAAGGGATTATTCTTTTCTTCCTTCTTCCTCCCTCCTTCCCTTCCTTCCTTCCTTCCTTTCTGTCTCTCTCTCTTTCTTTCTTTTAAGAATACAAGGTCTAAGACAAGTTACATATGTTTTCACTTTGGACCCTTGGTTCTTTGGATTCCAAGGACATACAAAGAAATAATTTTCATAAATCACTCTCCTTGCCTTGAAGGAACTTACAGTCTAGAAACTAGTATAAAATACTCAAGACTTCTGCTTTATTTTTCTCGAGAATGCCTATTGCCAAGTACTCCTAAATATATAACAAAGATGAGTGCTTAAAGTTACTTGTAGATAAAATTTCACATGGGAAAAATAAATTTTCCATCATTGTAAACATGTTTTGAAGAGAAAGGAGCTCTGCGGCTGATTATAACTGGTGACTGTACTCACAGAGAGGAGAGGGACGTCTGAGAGTGAAGGGAAGGAAGATTTCCAACCTCACGGCTTTTGATATTTTTAAAAGTACAGAGAGGTGGAAAGTCATAACAGTTGTGAGTGAATGTACGTGTGTGTGTGTGTGTGTGTGTGTGTGTGTGTGTGGTGGGACAGGTAGATTTTAGAGGTGAATCTTCTGTTATTATCCACTTCACAAAATATATCCAAAGATTCCTTTATGCCAAATATACGTCTTTGTTTATGAACAACACTGGATGATGTTAGAAATGTTCCATTTGGACATTCAACATGGAATGTGCTGCATGTTGTAGAGGATTTCTAGCATGCTACTTGGTATTTATTTGGATTACATAAACACAAAAGCCCAGACTCGTTCTTTTCCCTTGGCCTCTCTGCCTCCCTTTCCTCTTCATCTGTTCCTTTCCTTTGTGATTAATGTGTCCATTGCTTCAAAAAGAAAGAACAAAAAGCTTGAAGAGGATTTTCTGTTCACTTTGGTTGTTATACAACTCATTATCCTTCAATTGACCACTGGAGACTCTGCTGCCATATATTGAAATCACCCTAGGTGTTAGCTGGGGATGGATTTATCATGAAACTTTTATAATAGAGAGGACCACGAGGAATAGAGTGCTTTTAAGTGTCTCCTATCCTGCAGGCAGGTGATAACTTCACACTTTGGTGAGTCCCTGCTGCTTTACTACTACACTTAGATGTTTTTGTTCTAAGAGGAAAACATTATGGATGAACCTGAAGTTTTAGTGTTTGGGATGGTTGTATTGCACACCAGGTAGTTGGATCTTTTTTTTCTGTCTTTAATGTATTTTAAGATCAGTTATATTTAATGCTTCCAATTCTAGCTGGTTCCCTGGCCAAATGAAAAAACTCTCTAGGTAGGAAACCTAGATAGTTTGAGTTTGAAGGAATTGTTTTGCTCAAACTTCCACCCAGAATATAAATCCCCTCTATTGCATTCTTAACAGCACCAACCTTCCCAAGTGAATGGGAATAGTATTGGGGGTTTATGTAAAAAGCTAATCCAGGATCTGGACAAAAGATTGAGAATCAAGGGCTCTTTTAAGTAACAAGAGGGCAGGACTACAACAAAGAGATTGGCAGGAACAAGGCCACTGCAAAGAGTTGTGTAGGCTGTGCACTGCACAAGTCACAACCCACAATGAATGGTGTCCCCTAGAAGGCACAGTACATTACCTGAACAAATTACATTGGCAGCCCTAAGCAAAAGTGAAACAGGAACTTAAAACACAGCAATGAGACTGAGCACAGGATTAGGAACTAAAGCAAAGAGCCTTGGCAAAACAGTCAAAGCCAAGAATAAATGTTGGATTTTGGATGATGGATACAGGCATCCACAACAAGAACATAACACTTTGCCTCATCCTAGGCTGTCATGGCTTTACCTGTATCTACCTTGGTATAGTTTCCATGATGCTCATTACCCAACTGAAACTTGTGGTCCTCCATAACCATACTATTTTCCTCCTGTTCCCTCGCAGGTCCCCACTTCTTTCAAGTTCCCACTGTGGTGACTCTGCCAACAGAACCCCATATTTTGGGTCTCCAATATGAATATGGAGCCTTAAAAATGAGCATGCAAAAAAAAAAATGATCAAGCAACTCTGCTTCTAGGAATTTGCTCAAAGGAAATAGTCATTAGTGTCATTAATAATGGTGATGATATGAAACAACATAAATGTCCGACGACAGAGAACTGTTTAAATAAACCGTGTTATACTTGTACAGAGCTTTTGTGGAAAAAATCTTAATGATGTAGAAATATGCTTAAGACACGAGGGTAGGTTTAAAAATAACGTTACAAGACAGTATGACTGTAACCATTTTTTAAAAACTCTGTCTACACATAGGAAAGAAGACAAACAATACACACCAAAATATCGGCAATATTTCTTTCTGAGTGGTGGAATTAATTTTAACAACATTTATTGAGAAGTTGTTTTGTCTCAGTTACAAAAATAACATAGTTATCACTGTACAACAATAGGAAAGGGGAAAAAAGCCCAAAGAAGAAAATTTAAGTTACCCATAATCCTACCACCCAGAAATAGTTTAAAAACTATTAATATTTCGGAGCATATTTTCCCGAACTTTTTAAAAGTTAAAATAACTTTTTTCTTATTACAAAGATAATACATCTTCAGTGTTGAAAAATTAAAAATATAGATGAGCAAAAAGAGAAACATTTATTGAATGATTTTTATTTTCTTTCGCTTATTTTTATATTATAAATTTTCAACAATAAATGTATATTGCTTCACAATGAAAAATAAAAAATGTATTGATCACGCCTCTTATATTTCTTCAATTTCACCTGAATTGCAGGAATTCAGAAAAGAAAATCACTTGGCATTAATGGCTGATAATGGCTTAATATATAAACCTCTCCCATTTTAGCTGGGGCTTCCTGTAACTTCTGTTTATCCTAGGATGGGCAACAGCGTGAGGCCTGCAGAGACACACAAGCCATGGAGGAGAAAGACGAATCTAAGGCCAAGCAGAAACCACCCCTGGCAGACCAGTCTTGGAGCAGAGCTCATAAGGGGTGAATTCAGATCGGAACTGAACACTCAGAGGCCAGGGAGGGTGCTAGTTTTACTTGCCCAAAATCTGACCCTATACCACAGAAGTAAACTGGGCAAGCTTTCAATATGGCTGCCTGGGCCAGGTGGGAATGTCAGTCCAATCTCTGACTAGGGGACAGGGTGAGCCCTAATCCCAGGGATTTGGGGTGCTATACAAGGTAACCAAGGAAGCCAGAGCTCAATGAGTTGGAACCTCATCATGTGGGCTGGGAAGGCATGGGAGGAGCATAAGGGATACGGCGGTACACAAAGCTTGCCTTCGACCACTGGATACAGGACTTGGTTGTCTATGAAGACATTTATCCGATCATCCATTCATTCAACAAGTATTTATCAAGCTTCTAGCAAGTATCAGGCACTGTGCTAGAGACACACAGAGGCACACAGTGAAAATGCTTAGGCATAAAAGAGGAAGATAGAGCTTAAGCCAATGTGGTAATCACACAAATAAACACAGCAATAGAATGTAGCAAGTGCTTCAGAGGTGAATCAGGGTGCTCTAGAGTACACCAAGGTACGAAGGTTAGATTGGGAAGGAGTTGTCAAGGAAGACTTTCTAAGGAAGTGATATTTAAGCTAGCTCAAAGGCTGAGCAGGAGTTAGGCAGAGAAAGACTGGGAGGGAATGCATTCCAGATGGAGGAAGCAGCTTGGGCGAGAAGTCTCAGGACATGCATAGTAAGCAGGTTCACATACGAGCCCACAAACCACCTAAGACTGGTTATGACTGGCCACCCAACCCTGGCTCACAGAAACCGGACTAAGCTCCAAACCCCACTAGAGAGTGGGGGCTGTGGCCTGGAGTGCAGGCTTCAGCCTGGACACATCGATGGCCCCCACCAGGAGGAGCTGAGCTCAGAACCACGTTGTGACTTGCGTGGACCCCAGGCACTTTTGCCTTTGTGGGCTGTTTCTTCCATTTAAAAAATGTATATATATATTAAAAATTATATTTTATGGCTGAGTTGGTATAAAGATGAATCTAAAATCAGAATATAATTCTCTAAAAGTACCACGGGCCCTAGGCACTAGGCCTACTGTGCCTAATAGATAAATTGGTCCTGGTTAAGGAAAGTGGAGGTAGAAGCAAAGTGGGCCAGACCCATCAATCCAAAGAAGTAAGTATAAGGAAATTTCTAGAAGCCCTGCAAGGATGTCAGGAGATACTTGGGGCTTCTTAGAAATCTTTGTTGACCTTCAAACAAATAACAAATAATCATATCACATATCAGTGATATCTACTTATCCTTCATAGTGCTTTTGCACTTATAAAGCATGTCTACACGCAACCTTTCATTTGAGTAGGTAGAGTATGAATTATATACATACTCACTGGTCCAGACAAGGTTAAAGCAAGTGTTCAGTTACCTAGTTCTCCCTGGAAGCCAAAGTGGTATCTGGCAAGATTATGGGCTTTGAAGTCAACTTAGAACTGAGTTCAACATCCCTTATCCACCAAGTCATAGTTGTGAGACCTTGGACAAGTTGCTTAACTTTGCTGAGCCTCAATTTCCTCCTCTATAAAAGAATTGTTATATTCTCAAAGTATCATTGTAAGGCTTAAGTGAAGTGATAGATCTAAAGCATCACTACAACTCAAAAATAGTTTAGGAATGTTTTATGATTTTTTTAAACTTTGTGAAGAGGGTTAGAGCTTAGGACACTGTCAAAACTGGAGTATCTCCTGCTCACAGGGGGCAGCTGACTAGGGTATGTGAGTGAGTGGGTGTGGGTTTGTGTGTGTGTGTAGGTTTTAGAGGAATGACAAGTAAAGGAAAGGAATAAAACTGGGATTGAAAATCTGTGTCAGTCAATGCCCCCGCGAGAGCTGAGGTATAGACAGTTCGGAGCTGGCAGTGTGGGCCAGCACCCTCAGGCGCTGGTCAGGTTGAGAATTGGGTTTGGGTCTCCTATAATCTTTGGAGGCTTTCAATGGTTGCAGATGAAAATGAATTCTGAACTCCTCTGAGAAGATTTCATGAAGTATATCTGGTAAATTACCAATAAAACTTAACTGAGTTCATCTCATGTCAGGAGACCCTTAAAGCCACTATCATAAAACTCTACTGATGAAAGAGTTTCTTATTGATTGAAATCATTATTGGCTCAGCCCCCCCAGCAAAAAGCAAATACGCATTACACCCCTTGAGAAAACACGTTTCAGAACCACACCAATTTTATGAGACACGTCATAAGAGATGAAAGCATTTATTCGAAGTCCCATTGCGATTTTTCAGGAGGCCTGTCTCAACAAGGAAGGTCTCTACAATCCAGAAAACTCCAGAGCAGCAGGCTGCTGTGACTCATGCAACCTAGGCATAGCCATGTAGTCTGATTAGAAAGATGTTCCCAAACTCAAGCAACCTAATTTGCTATTTTATACTATATTAACATTTCACACCTATTAACTCAGCACACCAACTATTGATCTGAAAATAAAATTAGTTCTTGCTTTCACATAACAAAGAAGAATTGCAGTTTTTAATGAAATACTTGATTGCATAATAGAAATCATTATGTCTCCTTATTACAAAGGTACCTAATTAGCAAAGATTTTCATTTTCCCCTGATTGAGGGGGAGGGCAGCTAATCGCTATTCTAAGCACATAGCTGTCCCTTAGGTGCATCAAAATTTGCATCTGGCAAATTCCTTTTGAGACAATGCCTTAGAATGAAACAATATGGATTTGGAATGAGATTTTGAAGAGGAGAGGATAGAGAGATCTAGTAAGTGGCAATTGTGTTCCTCAGGAATCAACCAGGGAATTCTTTAATTTGTCTGGATCTTCTCCACGGTTTTTCACTCTGCCTACGTAAAAACATTCTTTAGAACTCTCAGTGTAATAAATAAGATGCTTTGTATTTTTCCCTACAGCTCTGGAGGTTCTTACAGAATGTCAAAAATTTAAGATACTCTAAATATAATCCCAGAAGTTATGGTAAAATTAAATTTGTAAATAAAATAATTTTTAAATTAAATAATAATATCCAATGCTGGTAAAGGTGTAGCAAAATTGGTACTCTCGTGTGCTGCTGGCTGCATGGTGTCACCCATCACGGTAATGTGTATCATTAACTATACAAATATTCAATACTCTTTGACTCAATGATCCTCTTTCTGGAAGTGTATTCTAGTATATCAGCCCAAAACAGGGTAAAAGGCTGTGGGTGAAGATGGTCTCTGAGGTACCATTTATGGAAATAAAAACTGAAAATGGCCTAAGTGTTAAATAATTAGGGCATTTCCTTACTGATAGGCAAAAAATTCAGATGATTACCTGGCAACCCTTGAGAGAGATCAGAAAAATCCCTACTTCATTTGCTAAGATAGTCTAAAATACTACCAAAGAAGGTTAGAGGTTTTGTATCCATGAGTTCCTATTCAAATGCAGTTCTTTACAGAAACAAACAAACAAACAGGAAAGAAATAGCAAGATAGGAGACACAAATCCAGACTAAATGTTAATGAACTAAACACTCCAATTAAAACACAGAGACTATCAAACATGATTTTTTAAAAAATGACTCAATGACTCAACTATTTGCTGTTTACAGGAGACATATTTTAAATATAAGGACCCAAAGAAGTTGAAAGTAAAAGGAATGGATAAACATATTATCATGCAAATGCTAACCATAAGGAAGTGGTGCAGCTATATTATCAAAATAGACTTCAAGACAAAGAATATTACCAGAGATAAAGAGACTATAAAATGATAGTCTTTCCTAACGATACAAGAGTCTATACAACATATAGATTGTATAAAGAGACTATACAACGATAGATTTCCTAATGATAAAAGTCAATACATCAGAAAGATATAACAATCCTAAATTCATATGTGCCTACTAACAAATTTCAAAATACACAAAGAAAAATTGATAGAACTAAAAGGAGAAATAAATAAATCCACATCATAGAGGAGTAATTTTTTTTTTTTTTTGCTGAGGAAGATTGGCCCTGGGCTAACATTGGTGCCCATCTTCCTCTACTTTATATGTGGGATGCCTACCACAGCATGGGTTGATAAGCGGTGCACAGGTCCACGCCTGGGATCCGAACCTGCAAACCCCTGGCCACCAAAGCAGAGCACACGAACTTAACCACTATGCCACTGGGCCAGCTCCCCTTTTTTTTTTTTTTTTTGTCTTAGATGAGCAATTTTTTAATCTTTGGGTCATGATATATCACTGATAGTTTAGCTCAAAATCATCTCTGATATGGCTTGTAACCTAGCCCAGAAGGAATGAGATACAGGGAAAGTCCCCTTTAATTCTGGGGGAAGGTGAAGAACAGGCCTTAGAATGATGTGGCAATGGGAAAGGTTAGTGGGCAGTTTGACTAACAAACAGGATAGCTCTAGGGCTGTAAGAGAGACAAAGTCAAAACGAAAAACAGATAACAAGGAATGGGTGGTGGGAAGATTTGAATGGAACCAGAAAGAGTGTGACCTCAGTTTGAATACCTATTTCAACACTTATTGAGTAATCCTGGACAAGTCCATAAACCTCTCTAATATTCTGACACCTATAAAAACGGAGAAAGTAATATCTGCCTTATGGTTTGATATGGAAGTTAAACACACATGTGATAAGTGCTAGCAAACACATGTGAACAATACTTTTTCACACTGTTTCCTGACAGTGACTTGTGTACTCAAAGTTTCTGCAAAGAACCAGGAAATGAGCTGGGCAAGGATCTCAGGATTCAAATCATTGTGGAAGAAAGAAAAATAACTTACCTAGTCCCAAGAAGGTACAGAGAATCTCAAAATAACCCATCCTCTAGGAGCTTCTCCTGGCTACTCTTTCCTTTGGCAAAATGAAAATAGCTCCATGTTAGTCCTTAATCTCTGTGAGAGTCTGTGCTAGTGTTCTCCCTTCTTATCTACGTGCATGTGCTGTCTCAAGGAATTTAAACTAGCTCAAGAAATTTACTAGAATGTTAATTACTCAGACTCTTTGGCAGTCATCAGTCCACTAACTGACTTCCAGGGAGGACAGGACCTCATATAAAAACTTCCCTGAAAGATGTATCCATTTCTTCAAAATTACCAGAGAAAGCTAAATTCCCCCCTCCTCCTTGGAAGTACATTTCAGAGTCTCCTTTCTCTAGCCTGGAAGTCCTTCCTGTCTTACCTCAATATCTATGAAACAAGGCAGAGTCCTATAAAGCTGAAACAGTGGTACAATGTGCTATAGAGGCTCAGGGGAGGGAGTGCCTTTAAGTGCTTTGGAAAACCAGAAAAAACTTCTTAGACAATGGCATTTACTCCAGGCCTTAAAGAATGGGGAGAGTTTTGACCCACATTGGGAGGGGATTGCAAATGGATCAAAGGCTGGACAGGGAAGCGTGGAGCCTGCTGGGGAGGAGGAGGTGATGGTCAGAGCAATGGGGGAACAGAAGGGAGAAGACAGAAAAGAAAACATGACATCATATTGGAGAGCCACACACAACAGAAGGAAGACTTTGACTTTGTTTGGTTGGTAATGAGGAGCAATAGGGGGTTTTGGTGATTATACATAGTCAGAGCTGAATTTTAGGAAGATTAATCTAGCAGAGAGATTTGAGGGATGGGCGGAAGAGTATGGATGAGAGGCGAAAGATTGGTTAGGAAGTCCTATCAACCATTCGGGTAAGAGTTCCCAAGAACCAGAATGTCAGTGAAAGCAATGGAAATGTGGATGAGGGAGGGCAAGAGGCGTTGAGGACAGAAAGCATTCTAATTCATCTTTATGTTTAGGGCTTGGCTCTCAAGAACTATTACTTCAATTAGAGTTGCTCTTCATCTACAAGATTTGACCATAAAGAGGTGAGGAAGAAAAAGGAACCCAGAGATAACGTAAAAAGAGAGAGAGAGAATGTAATAGATAATAATAAATGTAGAGAGCTCTGTCTCAAAACTCATTTCAACAAACTCCCGGACTTAAGGCTCTTACAGTCACTACTTGCTAAATAACTCTAAACACATGTATAACTGATGGTGGATCACGCTGTATCTTTGTATCTTAGGGATATCACATTTGCTTGATCCTATTATCCTAAGAGAGATACCATACAGACCAAATAAAAGGAAATCTAAGGAGGTGGATTGTCCCCATTGTCAATGTTGTTGAGGATCTATTATGTACCAGGCACTGTGTTAAGCACTTTATGTGAATTATCTTATTTAATTTTCTCAACTACTCCATAAAGTAGAAGCTACTATTCTCTTTTAACAGATAAGGAAACTGAGGTTTAGTTAAGGCACAAAGCCAGGATTTGAACACAGGCATTTTGACTCCAGAACATGGACTGTTTTTCCAGTACACTGTGCCACCTTCTGAGGAAGAAAACGTACCATAATTGAACTCTGAAACACAGTAGGTGCTCAGTGAGAGATGCTTTTCTGCAATCTATTTAAAAACAATGTCAAGTTGTCAGAGAAGTAACTGTCTTTTCTATGACTGGTTGTTCTAAGACAGGGCTTTCCCTTCAGAAGTTCTGTTCTAAGGACGGATAAACATGACTTTTCCTTCTGAAGGAGGGCTTGGTGGGTGAGTGCATGTGCTCCCACACCAGGAGCCTCAGGGTAGCTGTGTATCAATTTGGGTTTTTGTTGCAAGCAACAGAAGTGAATTGACAAAGTTAACAAGAAGGTAAGAGAATTTAATGGAAAAATATAGAAAGGCTGAAAGGCCAAGACCAGAGTAGCTCCTGGATCTAAGGATAGTCTCCTCAGGGGGCCTCTGTCAGGAAGAATCAATAACCACCACCTTTGTCTTACAGGTTCCATTCAAGATTCAGAGTCCCAGAAGAGAACATCTGATTGGCCAGGCTTGGGTCATGTGACTGTCACCTAACTAGGGGATGGGAGGGGAGTCCCACCAAAATGGCACACAATACAGGAGAGGGGAATCCCCAAAAGAGAATATGGGTACTACAAAAGAGGGTAATAGATGCTGGGCAGACAAAAACGGTAGGTACCCATTACATGCTGGGAAGCAGGAGTTTCCTGAGCTGCAGACATGCCCAGAAATATGCAGAGGAGTCACCTTGAGCCTTGCAGTACTATACAAGGTGTTGAAAAAGTGACTCTCCAAGCTGCTCCTCTGGCAGCGCTAGATTTAGTTGTAATCACATGTTATAGTATCATTAGGCAAGCAGCACATGAAATCAACTAGGAACATTTCATTTTAAACTTTGCTGATTTTTCAGATTTGCCTTGCATTCTTGGTAATGATTCCTTGCTCTATTTTTATGCCCCTTGGATAAAGTGCCATCATACACGATGTTAGCCCCATTAGACATGAAGTAAGCATTATTTATGATTATTATCAGGGTGATGAAGCATTAAAATAGGAAAGAAAATTACTTCCACAGGCCTTTTCCAAGTCTTGAATGTTGGGGTTTAATTTGTCAGACTTTTGCTTTCTTTATGCCACGGGGTGGTGAGGAATGTTAGAGCAAAGCTGGTCAATGGCTCAGGAGTCTTTTGCTCATAGTATTACACGAAAGTGCTTGGATATTTCCCAGATTCCATCCCAGAAAGATGGGACCCTGGTTGAACTAAGCCTTCTTTGACAAATTGAGTAGGAGCGAGGCTTCTCATATCTGGATTTTAGCCTTATGGGGAGATTAGATGAGTCCGCAATGGTAAACTGGAATTCAAGGATAACTCAGGGTACAGACCAGATGGCAGATGACTAAGACAAGACTCAACTAAGTTAGTGCAATAGTGTATCTACCAGTATGTGAAACACATGTTAATGCTCATGTAAAACCACTGTTGGAGGAGGACCGTTTTCTTTTTTCTTTTCTTTTTTTTTTTGCAAATTGGCTAAACCTTCCTCTATATTGACAAATATGGCACAAAGATGCTTAGGGAAAGTTGCATTGAAATGGAGGTGGGAAGACGAGACAAAAGTAAAATAAAAAGGAAAAACAGTGAAGCTAATTTTAGATTCCCAAATAATGAAGTCACTTTAAGGTTTCCATTAACAAGGAGATAAAGCCCAATTAAATAAAAACTTTAAGACTCAAATAATGAGAGTGTTTGATTAACTTCATTTTTGCCTCATATTTTTCAATTCAATAATCATCAAAAGTTATATTTAATTGATTATAGTATTCATTTACCACTTTTTTAAAGGCTGGAAATAAGACTTTTCTCTGCCCTTAGACAGATCACACAGGTCATTATGAAGATGGATACCTTAGATGCTGCTGCCATTGACAAATCTGGTTCCTGAGGGAACCCTGTTGACTGAGGGGTGAGGGGAAGACATAAGAGGCAGCAGGAGCACAGCTGGGGAGACAGCCATGTCTTAAGTGTTTCTACTTTTCACCCTTGACATTTGCTTGATGCTGACAACTAGAAGGCATGTCTTTAATTTTACAGATATTTCTCTTGACCAACTCATTCAATAGGTCTCTCTGCAGGACTTTAGGGCCTCCCTGCCCTAAATACTAGGTACAAAGAAATCCTCCTTTATCCTTGATCTGCAACTAGAAATCATAGCTAACCATGCCTAACATCTATGAGTCCAGAAGTAGGGATTATTATCATCCCCACTTTACAATTAGGAAACATACACTCAGCGAAGTTAAATAAATTTAATGAAGTCACATAGTTGCTAAAATTGATAAAGTCAGAACTTGAATTCAGACAGTCTGACTCTAGAACACATTCTTAACTGCCATGTTCTGCTTCCTCTAGCTAACTAAATTCTCCCTAATTAGAAAGTGAAGATAGGTCATTCTCGAGAAACCACAACTCCAAGCTTTTTTGAGAGTGGGAGCCAAATTGTATACTATCTTTGCCATAAAGAACTCCAAGCCAAAAAGTAATATAAAAACTGGTTCAGAACTAGAGAACTCTATAGGGTCTGAGCAGAGAAAGCTATGACACAACTCTAAAGCATACATGTGACTCCCACGGAAAAAGAGATTCAAGAAAGCTAGCCCACAGACCTAGAAATAGGAGAATTCATACCCAACAAATTACAGATAGTAGAGAAATTTTAATCTGAAAATCAACCTGAAGGACCTTCAAAATAAATGTTAAAAATGTTTGAAGAGATGAAGGAATATAGTTCATAAAACAAGAACACAAGAACAGGATGATTTGGGAAAAAAAACAAGCAGACAAACAAGTAGATATCACAGAAATAAACAAATATTATCACTGAAATAAAAAACTCAATAGACAAATTAATCACAGATAAAAAGAGAATTAGAGAACTAAAAGATATATCTAGTAAATCACTTAGAACATATGACAAAGAGCTAAAAATATGGAATGTATGAAAGAGAAGTTAAGAGACATGGAAAATAGATTGAAAATTTCCACAAGGAAAGACCAGAGAATGGCGGAAAGTCAATATTCAAAGACATCCTGACTAGAATTTTCCAGATTATTAAAAAAATTTTCCTCAGATTAAAAAGCACATCAAGGGGGGCCGGCCCAGTGGCATAGTGGTTATGTTCAGTGTACACCGCTTTGGTGGCCCAGAGTTTGTGGGTTTGGATCCTGAGCGTGGATATACACCACTCATCAAGCCACGCTGTGGAGGCATCTCACATACAAAATGGAGGAAGGTGGGCACAGATGTGAGCTCAGGGCCACTCTTCCTCAAGCAAAAAGAGGAAGATTGGCAACAGGTGTTAGCTCAGGGCCAATCTTCCTCACCAAATAAAAGCACATCAAGGGGCTGGTGGCATAGTGGTTAAGTTCTGGTGCCCTGCTTTGGAGGCCCGAGTTCGCAGGTTTGGATCCCAGATGTGGACATACACCACTCAAAAAGCCATGCTATGGCGGCATCTCCTATCCAAAATAGAGGAAGATTGGCACAGATGTTAGCTCAGGGACAATCTTCCTCACCAAAAAAAAAGCACATTGATTTCTGATCAGGATAAATAAAAACAAATCTGCAAAGAGACCCATGCAAGTAAAACTGCAGGTCATCAAGGACAAAAGGAAAAATCATAAATGATGCCAGAGAGAAAAGACAGATTATCAACAGAAAAACAACAATCAGACCGACCATGGATTTCTCATTAACAACAACAGATGCCAAAAGAAAATGGAATAAAAGCTTTAAAATACTGAGGAGAAACAACTGCCACCCAAGAGTTCAGTGTCCTGACATGGTAGATTCGGTGCTGTGGAGTCGTTAAATCTTCTTCATTTCCTCCTGGGCACACAGGATGGCTACATTTCCCACTTCCCTTGGGGCCGTGCAATTGGATTTCTGGCCGACACGATGTAGTGGCAGTGATGCACACCACTCCTATGTTTGTCTGGAGAAATTAAAAACAAAAACAAAAAGCCGTGCTCTCCCTGGAAATAACTTAAGGATGGCAGAAACATAAAACAGAAGAAGCAAGGAACCCAGAGTACTGGCTGGAGGAAACCACTCAGGAGAGCCACCTGACCCATATTAGACTGAGGCATGAAAGAGAATTTCATTTTAATTGTGTTAAGCCACAGCGATTTAACAATGAAGGTGATGGAGAAGAAAAGGTATGGATGCTGGGCACAGTTGACCTCTGTGCAGACTAATCTGAATCTTGAGACAGAGCTAGAGTGTGGTTCATTCTGCCTAATGTACCAGATAAACAATCATTCAAGAATAGAGGTAAAATATGACCAGATCCTTTCTGAAAGAATTACTAATGAACATATTTTAGGAAAAAGGAAATGAATCCAGACGAAAGGAATGGGCAGCCAGTAGCAATAATGAGCAAAGATATCAGTTGTATATGTTAGTAAATCTAAATAAATATTGACTTAAAATACAATAACAAAGGAGAAATTAAATACTTGATTAAGATGTAGAAAATTGAGGAAGTTAATGCAGAAGGAAGTTTAAGCATGCCTAGTTACTTGTATTGTTCAGAAGGTGGATAAAAATATTGCTAATCTTTAGACTTAGTTAGCAAAACAAAGTTAAGAATTTGTGTTTAAAATTCAAGTTTTACCACCAAGAGAATACAGGGTGAGGCATAGGCCAATATGGCCCAGTGTGTGTTTCTGTGTCCCATGGAGCTCTCATAACTGTTTATCTGGTTTTCCTCTTGGTGTAACCCTTCAATACGGGTAACTTGGCTCAACAGACACTGATGAGAAAATAAAAGAATTGGGGATGGAGGTGGGGAGGAAGAAAGGGAAAGTGGGCCAAAGGAAGAAACTCTTAGATTGCAAAAGGACATTTCCCAGTTGCCTGAGAGGGCTTTATTTATAATATGCAAATACAACTCTGACCCCTTCTATTTCAAATATACGTTTTTTACCCAAATCCTGACAGGATCCTGGGTACAGAGTTATCACTCTATAAGAAAGCAGAGAACATTCTGGCAGTTCCTCAAAATGTTAAACACAAAGTTACCATATGGACCAGTAATTCCATTCCCAGGTATATACACAAGAGAAACGAAAACACACATCCACGCAAAAACCTGTACGTGAATGATCATTGCAGCATTATTTACAATAGTCAAAAAGAGGAAACAACCTAAATGCCCATCAACTGCTGAATGGATGAATAAAATGTAGTCTATCTACACAATGGAATATTACTCTGTAATAAAAAGTAATGAAGTACTGATACATGCTACAACATGGATGGACCTTGAAAACATCATGCCAAGTGAAAGAAACCAGTCACAAAAGGCCACATATTGAATGATTTTCATTTATATGAAATGGCCAGAATAGGTAAATCTACAGGGACAGAAAGTAGATTAGCTGTTGCCAAGCACTGGGGGAGTGGGAGAAATAGGAGGTAACTGCTAATAGGCGTGGCATTTCTTTTTGGAGTGGTGAACATGTTCTAAAATTACATTTTGGTGATGGTTGCACGACTTTGTGAATATACTAAAAACCACTGAATTGTACATGTTAAATGGGTGAACTATATGGCATATGAGTTATATCTCAATAAAGCTGTTTAAAAGAAAAAGAGTACCTAAACTCCTCCCTAAAAAACACATTACAAATCAAAGATCTGAGATCCAATTGCAAAAAAGAAATAGAATATTGTTTTCAAGCTTGAAATAAACTATATTAGTATGCATGTTACAAATAAGAAAGTGAAAGAAGACCTAAACCAATGGATATCTCTCTTCCCAGCAAACCATAACTGAATACAGTTATTAGCGACATGACCGTGACTTTGCTGTGGGAGCCAGTGACATTGAAGGTGAAGGCAGGGGATGGCAGGGGCAATGGCCATAGCTGGCCACTGTGCAGTCAAGTACTACTCTGGGGACTTGGTGCAAGGGTTTCTAATCTTGAGACAAGAAAGGCAACTGTCTGTGGCTGTAGAAGGCCCATGGCCCACTGCTTACCATGTGATATCTGGTGAGGCCCTGCCCAGGCCCCAGCGTGTGTTATTACATATACCATCAATTTTAACTGTGAGAGCTCAAGTCAAGTCATAAACCTACATTTCCATAGGTCCCAGACAAAAATAAACACAGACTATTATTTCTAATCCTTTCCTTCTACTTTTCATGGAGTGCTGATTAGATTGCATATTCTACGAAAGGATGGATGAGTTCAGTCTTTTCTAAAGTATTTCCTCACGAGTTCACAGATGATTAAGGGCACAGGTTTTTCCCATTTGAAAGATGCATGATCCAGCTGTTCTTTTTGCCTGCTGCAACTTCTTGCTAACCTTTCTGGAACTAAGGAGAGAAAAACAATGTTTAATTATCGTGACCTGAGCATGTCCCTCCCAAATGAGAAGAGGATCTTTTGTATGTACACCCAAGATAATAGCTTCTTTTAACCAGTAGTGATCTGTCATTCTAATTCTTTGTTTACAATTTCAAAGGTTGGTATGTATTTTATCTCTTAGGTCTTTAAAAAATACAGCTGTTTTGGCTAACATGAAATGTCATACATTGCGGTCTGATAAATTGAGAGCTAAATGTTTTAAGACCTCAAAGTAATAATCACTAAGTGCTTAATTTCAAAACACACACGATTCATTCGCTTCCACAGGATGAAGTGCCCATCACAGAGTTACACCCCTGGCACCAGGCCAGATTTTTCTTCCTGGGCCTTTTGAACATTCAGATTCCTAAAGCAACTAGTTACCTCTCTGGGCCTCTCAAGTTTCTGCCTTTCAGCATTGTTGGAGGTCCATCATATGTATAAACGGGGCAGAAGGAGCCGTTCTGCCTGTGCACTGAAATCCAGAGCAGCCAGTTCTGAATGAATGTCTCGGTTGTTGCCAGTGCAGTAGAAGCTGTGCAAGGTGCTTCTGCCCACATTCCCTCCCCCCTGCAGCCATTGCTGGAAATGCTACCTAGGAATGCCCCAGGGGATTCTTGCCCAAAGGTCCAGATCAACACTGTCTGCATCCCCACTCACAGGCTGGCTGATTTCCAAGAAGTACCAATGCTTGGCCCTGTCCTAGAGGGAACCAATTCAAATTATATCGAGGAAAAAAAAAGGCTTGTCACGTAATCCAAAATAATCACATGACATATGGACTTGCGTCAATGAATAGCTCTCATGCAGGAAACAAGGCAAGCCGACCTCTGACCTCTGACTGGCTGAGATCCTGCAGGGGTCTGGCTGAAATCTGAATTCAAATTTAAAGGGCAAATCAAGTTTTTTCTTGTTCAAGGACAGGGCAGTCAGGTCAGTATTTACGAGGCTGTGGATCTCCAAGTTTCAACCACAGAGAGGAAAAGTTTAGACAGGAAAGCAAAAATCTTCCTGGACGAAAAACTATTATCAAAATGTATATAAGGTTAAATGAAAAAAGGAAAATGCTGAACGGATGCATACATATGCCATCTTTGGGGAAAAATAAAATAAAATAAAAGCATGGAAGAGAAATAGATATTCCTACTTACTTGGTTTTCCATAAAGAAACTCTAGAAGGATATGCCAGTAACTGGAAAACAATGGTTACTTGGTTTGGAGGTGGAGAACTTCCCATAGGACAGCAGTGAGAGCTCCTTTTCACTATATATCTTTGCATATGTATTTTTATTTTTTCTAACCGTATGTGAGGAACTGGTCCAGGTGCTTAGGAAGTAACAGGGAACAAAATTCTTCCCTCAAGAAGATTACATTCTAGTGAGAGAAAACAAACATAAACACGTGAAAATAAGTACATTGTATGGAACATTAGATGGTTACGAAAATTAAAAAGAAGAGAAGGGCAAGGGATGCAAGGGAGTCAGGGGACAAGACAGTTTGCATTATTAAATAACGTGGTCAGAGTAGCCTCAATGGGGTAAAATCTGCACTAAGATTTGAATGAGGTGAGGGGTAGAAATACAGATCTTGAGGGGAAGAGTGTGCCGGGCAGAGGGAACAGCTATGGCAGTGATTCTCAACCAAAAGATTTTGCCCCCAGGGGACATTTGGCAATGTCTGGAGACATGTTTGATTATTCTGACTTGGGTAGGGGTATGCTATTGGCATCCAGTGAGTAGAGCCCAGGGATGCTGCTAAACATCCTGCAATGAACAGGACGGGGCCCCACGGTAAAGAATTATCCAACCCCAAATGTCACTACCTGCCACTGTTAAGAGGAACAGCTCTGAGAAGGAAGAATGCCAGGGACATTCAAGTAACAAAGAGGCCAATGTGGCTGTAAGAGAAGTAAGCTGTCTTGCTTCTATCTTAAGAGTGTTCAGCAAGCTACAGTTGAATCACACCCTCACACAGCTCCCCATAGCGAACATTAACTCTCAGTAACAGTGCCCTCTAAATCCTTGAGAATGGAGAGGACTTTTTTCCCCTAACAATCTCATATTCACAAGGTTACCTCTCTACCACAATGTTCACACCTCATATTATCATGCAGAGCACTGTTAGCTCTTTCCTTCATTCCTCCACTCCCCCATCACCAGCCTCATTACAAAACATGGCCTCACAGAGACTGCAGAAACTACAACTTCTTAGGGCTTTCTTCTCTTCTTAGTTAAGGATGGAGAAAAATTCATAACAAGAATATTACTTTGTAAAATGAAAATAATACGTTAGGTCAAGGAGGTCGAAGAGAAATGGGGAAGATGGAAGCAAATAAATATAATGGAAAAGGAGGTGGTTTTCTTCTCTTTTCAGAGGAAGAGGCACTGGGGTGTCCTGCAGAGGATACAACAAAGAAGGGAGACCTTCAAGTCTGTTGACTCAGCCAATGAACGGAGACTCTAGATGCTCAGCCACATCCTGGAATTTCCCATCATTTCCAGTCTCCTTGTTACTGTTTTCTCTTTAGTTGCTACCTAGTAATTGCTGTATAAATGTTTGTTGAACTGAACTGTTGCAAAATAGAACTGGCTGACACGAGGACTTTTCTCAGCATTTCTAGAGCCAAAGTATATACCAGTAGGCAGGAAAACACAAGGTATATTTAGGTGAGTGACTGGTTCACTCTAACTAGAATATCAGTCAGGTTTGGGGGAGCAGTGAGTAATAAAATTGGAAGCCAGAGTGATATTAAAATTTTTAATAACGGGGATGGTTATAAAAATTAACATATAAATCAATATATTTCAGACGCTTAAAAATGTATCCTCTCATAATCACTAAATAAACTAAAGGATACGTGTGTAGAGGCATTATGGCAGTCATTAGTAAACAGGCTTTGGTGTCCCCTCAAACTGGGTTTGAATCCTGGCTCACTAGTTTTCACTACCTTTGAGACCATAGGCCAGTTATTTAAGTGCCCTGAGTCCCAATTTCTATAGCTACAAAATAAGAGTGATGATAATATCAACCTCATAGAAATGCTGAGGATTCAAAATATAATTTATGTAAAATGCAAGGTCTGGTAATAGTAAGAAGTCAATAATGGCAAATGTTATTAACATCAAACAATTCTTTTGTGTTCTTTGTACTTTAACAGGACAATAAACTTCTCAGTTATTTCCCATATCATTATCATCACCAATATTTGCCTTTACAACAATTACCTGGGAAAGGCCTTCCTGTCTGAATTATCTGGATAACTGTGTGGTTTTGGCTAGAAAGGCCTGGCTGAAAAGGGAGGTCAGGAGGCATCTCACCGTGGGGTGTCTCGAGGAAGGAGTATTAAAAGCGAGTGTCTATACTGGGAATCTATCCAACGCACCTGAAATCAACAATCCAAAGAGGCTTATGCACCCCTATGTTCATTGCAGCATTATTCACCATAGCCAAGAAGTGGAAGCAACCTAAGTGTCCCTCGACTGACGATTGGATTAAGAAAATGTGGTATATATATACAATGGAATACTACTCAGCCATAAAAAAAGACAAAATCGTCCCATTTGCAACAACATGGATGGGCCTGGAGCGTATTATGTTAAGTGAAATAAGCCAGAAAGAGAAAGACAAACACTGTATGATCTCACTCATATGTGGAATATAAACCAACACATGGACAGAGAAAACTGGACTGTGGTTACCCGGGCAGTGGGGGTGGGGGGTGGGCACAAGGGGTGAAGGGAGTCATATATGGGGTGATGTACAAACAAAAATGTACAACCCAAAATTTCACAATGTTAGAAACCATTAAAACATCAATAAAAAAAAAAAAAAAAAAAGTGAGTGTCTAGATCAGGCACAACGCTGGATAATGGAAATGTTCTGTTTTCATACAAAGACATAAACAAATGGAAAATAGATGTTTTAATTGGCCATTGAAAATGATGTAAATATTAATAACACTGAATTGAAACAATCTCCAAGATCTTTTGTTAAATGGAAAAATCAAGGTACAGACAGCACAGATAGGGTAATTACAAGTGTGCTTACAATATATATGTATATATGTATGTATATATACACACATACACACACACCATGCATATATGTTTGTAAATACATGGACTGTCTCTGGAAGGATACATAAGAAATAGTTTCCTTCCCCTCTGGGAAGGAAAACTGAGAGATGGAGTCAGAAATTGCAGACTGGACTCACTTTTCATTGTATATGCTTTTCTGCTCGGAATGTTTTTTAAATCATGTACTATATTACTTTCATAAAAAATAATTTTAGGGGCCGGCCCAGTGGCGTAGTGGTTAAGTTCGCGCGCTCCGCTTTGGCAACCCGGGATCTTGCAGGTTCGGATCCCGGGCGCAGACTGACATACCGCTTGTCAAGCCATGCTGTGGCAGCGTCCCATATAAAGTAGAGGAGGATGGGCACAGGTGTTAGCCCAGGGCCAATCTTCCTCAGCAAAAAGAGGAGGATTGGCAATGGATGTTAGCTCAGGGTTAGTCTTCCTCAAAAATAATAATAATAATTTTAAAAATTATAAACCTAAAATATGGCTGTAAACTGCATGGAGAGAAAAGTTCAATGTATAATAGCTGAAACACAAAATTTTAAAGCCTGAGAATACCAGATATTGGCAAGGATTGGGGGGAATGCAAATTCATGCGCTGTTCTCCTGAGAGTGGCACACTCATTTTGAAGAGCAGTTAGGCAATATCATGTAGGGTTAATAAGCACCTACCATACAAACTAGCAATTCTACTCTTAGATATACAGCAAAGAAATTCTCTCCTATGTATCCAAGGATACATAGAAGAACAAATGTTCATAGCAGTATTGTTTATCAATAGGAGAAATGAAGAAATAAACTATAGTGTAATTTCATGTTGGAATACTATATAGCAGTTAAATGAATGAACTAGATTTACACACGACAATGTGAATACAACTCAGAAACATACTGTTCAATTTTTTTTTAAGTTGTAAAACAACCCATTGAACCCATAAAACACATAAACACTCAGAATAATTCTATATATTATATATAGGTACACACATTTGTGGTTAAAGCACAGTATCACTCGAGAAAAATACATCCAAGTCCTCCCATGACAGTAGCTACCTAGGTGAGGGGGGTAGGGAGGGAACAGATTGTAGGGAGGTGGGGGTGGGGGTTAACTGTGTCTCTAAATTTGTCTGTAATCCAATCTCCACTAGGATCTATGAGGTTGGGCAGGAAGGAAGGTGAATACACTGGAACCCTGTTTTGAATGAACACCTGCAGCAGATGAGACTATGGAGGAGACAGTGCCCTGCAGGGCACAAGCTGTGGGGTTCATTCCCTGCTCCAACACTTGGGAGGGTACTGTGTCACTTTAGGAAAGTTATTTAACCTTTGGGTGGCTCAATTTCTCCATCTGCAAACTAGAACTAGTAATAGTACCTAATTCATAGGATGTAGATTCAAGGAGAAAATAAATGTAAAGTGTTTAAAGCAAAGCCTAGCACATAGTACGTGCTCAGGAAACATTAGCTATTGTTAGTCAGCCGTGGGCCAAGCCATGGGCTCCTTCCTGCCCACCTCCTCCCTGGAGCTACAGCACAGTTTCTAAGAAAGGTCCTCAGGCTGCAGGTATGTTGGGAGGTGACCTTCCCGGAGAAAAAGCTCAGGCTCCTCCAGAGACCTGATTTAGTGGCACCACCTTCAAAGAAGGCTGTTTGAGGAAAGGACATTCCAGACAGCGAAGTCAGCAGGTGAGAAGATAATACTTGCAGATAATGGGCCCACGTCGTCCAAACATCTCTAGCAAATCATCAAGTGAGAAATAAACCACTCCCAGGAAAACGTTTTTCAGTGACTTTAAGCATGCAGTTTGTTTATGAGGGAAACATTTTCACCTCTGTTTTAAATATTCAGTTCTTAGCTTACGTGATAATAGGATTCTAAGAATGGCCTGTCGTGATATTTTGCTCGTGAGGTTTCTGAACCTCTGGAGGCTTTGAATGTTTCAGAAAGTAAGATAATTACATTCTCTAAAATTACATCA
Source organism: Diceros bicornis minor (assembly GCF_020826845.1). Taxonomy (NCBI): domain Eukaryota; kingdom Metazoa; phylum Chordata; class Mammalia; order Perissodactyla; family Rhinocerotidae; genus Diceros; species Diceros bicornis. The sequence continues at coordinate 52,130,663 of NC_080742.1, read as the reverse complement.
CGGCATCCCATTATAAGGCAGCTTCTGAGGCCCGGATTTAGGTGGACTGCTGGTCACGTAAGGGCAGGGCTAGGTGCCAAGAAAGGTGACACTTAGGAATAAGTCATCTGGGAAATAATAGCAGTAACAGTACCATCAGCAGCTAGTATTTGCTCTGTGCCAGGCACTGTGCTAATTATTTTGAGTGAATTATTTCACTCAATCCTCAGAACCTCTATGGGGAAACTGAGGCCATGAGTGGTTAGGTAACTTGCCTGAGGCCCGAGAGCTCGTACACAATAGAGCGCAGATCTGCCACAACTCAGCTGTGAGCTCTTGGGCTGGTCACCTCCCCTTTCCAGATCTCAGTCTCTTCACCTGTAAAACTAAAGGTGAACTAGATGATCTTAAAAGACCCCTCTAATACTTAGATTTCAGGTTTCTATGAAATTAATAACCTCCCCTCTGCCAATAAAATCACAACTTGCAAAGCCTTTTGTAAGACAGTTTGCCTAAAAAAGAGTAGGCTCCTTCCCTAACATTACTATTAAATAAAGGTTTCAGTGTTTTGGTCAGAAAATGTCAGGGCTCTGAATAGCCCCGTACAGCAGTGCTTGTGTTTAGGGGTTTTGGGGGGGAGGGGTGGTGGGAAGAGGGAGAAGAACACAGTGAGCAACGTGCAAGAGAAGCGAGGTACCCGCTCCTGGAAAATTACGAAAGTATCTCCTGCTTGAAGTCATCAGTTCCACTAAACCAGGACCCCTAAAAACCAACCTTGTGACCTTTCTGCTGGGAATACTAAATGAGCCCCCAAGGTCTTTAGAAATATGGGACTTACAAATAAGGCCAAATATTTCACCTCTGATTCTGATGAAAGGTTTATGAGCCCCAGAATAGTTCAAGCACGACATGTCTGGATTGAATATTTGGTGTGCGCTTAACACCAAGGGGTTTCAGAGGCTTCGTGTTTCACAACCAAACTTTGGCAGAACTGTGTTAGTTACCTGATACCCATGGTAGGGGACATTTTCTCACTTCTCAGTGCCATAAATAGTGCAGGCTCCTGTCTGTGGCATATGTGAGTTAATTGGGCACATTAAGCTTCAGAGATTTGCCGCATTGCTGTCCCTTGACTTTGTGACCGTAGAAAATAAAGCTAAGGAGATGATGACATGCAGCAGAAGTTATAATAGGATAACCACGGGGAGGAAGGTTCCAGAAAACACAGTCTAGAGATATACCTATAGATGTGGCTGGTCAGGATCAGATTTCAGAGAGCAGGCTATCTTCCCTCTGCCATGCTAACCGAGCCTTGGTCTTAGGTTGGAACATGAAAATAGAGATACAGGAGGACGTGGCCAGAAATAAAATCCCCTGAATCTCAGAGAAGATTCACTTCTCTTTGGAGATAAAAGAGATAACTGGCACCGATTTGTTCTCCAAACACTGTTTCATTGATTGAGATCTTGCTGTAGGAAACATACAGGTAGGAATTAAAGGCAAGCAGCGTGAAGGCGATAAACACAACCGATTCCAAAAACGAATGACTTTGAAATTGCGCGGCACATTCCAGTTTACAAAGTACCATCTCACACATAAAGCACCCTGTTTAACTCTCCAAGGAGAGATGAGAACCACAGTCTCTTTATTCCCAGGCCATTGCTTTACACTACTCCTGGCTGCAGTCATTCTGTATTGAGTTGGTGTTTATTCAGTACCTACTATCTATAAGAAACTCTGAGGACTATAAAGATGAATAAAATGATACAACCTCAAGGTTAAATTCAAGATGTACATGAAGTGTTGAAGGGATAGGGTAGAGGGAGGGGATGGTTCTGCTGCATGGGGCGTTGTGGGAGGGGTCCCTAAGAAGGCTTCAATTTTGAAGCTTCCTCAAAGGCGAAGTAAGAGTTGTCCAAACAGAGAGGTGGCAGGAGGGAAGAGAACATGTACAAAGAGGGAAGGTGAAAACGGAGAAGCATTCCAGGAAGCAGAACCATGAGCAAAAGCATACACATTAAACCAGATGATACAGTCAGGACGAGAAATCAGGGCGACTGTTCATTGGGCGGGCTAGGAATGTGGTTGGAGAGGAAGCTTAAAAGAGTAGTTGAGGCCCAGATCCAGAGGCCTTTGAACGACATTCTACAAAGCCTCCACAATATTTAAAAGAAGGATCTGGATCCCTAAGATGTTTTTAAGGGTTTTCTTCTGCTCTTTTCTTCTCCATTTTTTTAAGAAATTAGCTTCCTAAATTCTCAGAGACGAAAGAATTTCTCAGAGGTCAGAAATTGCATATACAACCTCACTTTAAGAAATAAATAATATTTCAGAAAGCGAAAGCAACGAGAATGGAAGAAAGGGACAGATTTTGTCTGATTTCTCATTAGGGCCCTCTCTTAAGGCATGGGCAAGAAGGCAGAGTCCATTTTCATTTTTAGACTTGTGCCCTGCAGAGATGCAGGCTAGCCCATGTCTGCCTTCCCAGGAGTATAACACCCCTTGTGGCACCCCTTCCTACCCATTCCTAGTTCAAATAAACAACTCAGTCACTGCAGACGCAGAGTCAAAGCCAAAGAGTGTCTCCATGCCAGGGAGCCTGGAACCTGCCCAAGGGCCGCCTGCACCTTAGATCCGCCTGAAGGTTGTGGCCTGACGGGCACCCAAAGACCTCTGGTGAGAGGAGGAGGGACCTGACCTGGAGGGCACCCAGACGAGCCTTGGCTGACTCCACTCTTTACACCAAAGATGTTTTGCCTGGGAAGGAGTCTCTGGGAGCACACTGAACTATATGGGTATCAAATTATACTGATATCAAATTGTATCTGCATAAGCACTTGCTCTTCTTCTGAGCCCTTCCACATCTAGTATCTTTCATGATTCTGACAACGACCCTGGTAGGCTGGCGGGGCAGATATTACCATTTTAACTTGAAAAATGGGGCCCAGGTGATAGGATTTACCTAAAGTCACATGGCAGAATTCAAACCCAGCGCAACTAATTCAGAATGCGTTGTCCTTTTAACATTGTTCTAAAGCAATTGCTGGCAAACTAAGGCCTGGGCCATGGGCCAAATCTAGCTCACCGCCTGATTTTGTAAATACAGCTTTATCTGAACAGCCATGCCCATTCATTCATGTATTGCCCGTGGCTGCTCTCACACTACAGAGGCAGAGTTGAGTAGTTCCAACAGAGACCATACGGCCCACAAACCCTAAACTATTTTCTATCTAGCTCTTTACAGAAACAAGTTTGCCAACCCTTGTTCTCAAGTGTTATTGTTTTACCTTTAAAATTTGGAATCATATATAAACTCATTAACAGGACTGACCACATACTGGCCATGGGACGCCATCTTCTGAAGAAAGGAAAAGTGTCATTTACTAGCTATGTGGCCTTGAAGATACTTAATCTTTCTGAGCTTTGGTTTCCTCATCTGCAGAAGGGTATAATAATAGTACCTACTTGCCTTAGTCGGTTGGGGCTGCTATAACAAAATATCACAGACTCAGTGGTTTAAACAACAGAAATTTATTTCTCACAGTTTTGGAGGCTGGGAAGTCTGAGATCAAAGTGCCAGGCAATTGGGTTTCTGGTGAGAACTCTTTTCCTGGCTTGTAGATGGCTGCCTTCTCTCTGTGTTCTCACATGACAGAGAATGAAAGAAAGGGAGAGAGCAAACTCTCTGGTACCTCTTCTTATAAAGACACTAATCCTATTGGATTAGAGCCCCACTGTTATGAACTCATTTAACCTTAATTACCTGCTAAAGGCCTTATCTCCTTATACAGTCACATTGGGGTTGGGTCTCCAACATATGAATGTTGGGGGACACAATTCAGTCCACAGCACAACTTCACTGGGTTTTTGTAAAGGTTAAATAAAGTAATACACTTTAAAAGATTCGCTTAGGGTCTGGCATTTAGTAAGAGTAAAACAACAGTAAGAAGTATTGCCTTTTGACTTGTTAACAAAATATAAAGAAAGAACACAGTATTTGAAGTCAGAGGACTTGTTTGTTTGATATTGAGCAAGTCACTCAGGCACTCTGGCTTCAGTTTCCTAATCAGTTTATTTGTTACATATATTTAGTGTGTTGGCTTCTTTCCTATTGCTTGTCATCTCTTGATCGCAAAATAGCTGCAGCACCTCCCGCCATTTCATCTATATTCTACACAAGAAGAAGGTGAAAGTAAAGGCAAGGCACAGGTCAGCTAGTTTTGTCTCTTTTTACAGGGAAAGCAAAAGCTTTCCCAGAAACTATGTCTAACAGACTTCCATTTATGTCTCATTGGCCATAATAATGTCACATGTCTAACTCTAACAGGAAAATAACTAAGGCAAAGGGGGTTGTGGCAGTGTTTGCCATAAAGCAGAAAGGTTTCCTAGAGTGAAATCAATATTTACATACCTACATTACTGTGGTTGCACTAGAGATGACAAGGCAGGCTTATTTTGGGGTCACCAAGGATTGTCACCTTCATCACATGTGGTCACTGGAGACCTCTGCCTAGAGTATCTTGATCCACAAAAAGTACCAAGAACTAACTTGGGAAAGAGAGGAAAGGAGACATTTACACTTAAACAAATCTACAAATAAATAAATAAATGCTACAGCATGTGCAGCAGTATACAGAGAGGCAGCTTCCTCTACTCTGTTCATCTTCCTCCTCACATATCCCATTTACAGAGGCTATTCAAGCAGTCGCAACAGAGACATGACTCACCCTTAGGTTCACATTATTCACAAACCAAGCCACAATAAGAGGCCCTAAGCCCCAAGTCCTAATCTAGTGCCTGGTCCTCCCTGAAATTCTAAAAGGCTTTTTAATGAGGCAGGCAGGCCACTAGGTCTCAGCCAGAGCATCTCATTCCCCACAAAGGAAGGATCAAGGTCACAGAAGACAGAGTGAGCATTATTTAAAGCACAGAATCTAGGCAGAGCAGGCAATCTTCACGTCATGGGGAGACAAAATATCTGAATAATGCTGCAGACATTCCAAAAATCTTCCACTCATAAGGGCTAGAGAGGAGGTGACCAACCTGACGTTTTTCATGAGCACTGCCATGAAAGATCAGTGGGCTTCTCTTTCACCTACTAGCAAAGCAAACAAATCACCCAGCCTTGTTTATTCCAGGAGGTTTCATGCAAATATTTTAAAATTCAGATTTTGTCAAGCTGGTTTAACTAGGAAAGCCTAGTTGGAAGAATATGCTAATAAGTCATTAAAGTGCACTCATATCATGCCATATGGTACACTTGAAACATAAAACACTGGCCTCTATTCTTTGGGAAGGGTCGTTTGATAAAAGAGAGCCCTGGGGAAAAGACGGTTGCTCTGTCCACCTCACTTTATATGCTAACTCTTATTATAGGGGCTTGTTTGTTTTGATGAGGCTTGGCAGATATCTGTAAATGGACTCCATTTGAGAAGACTATTGCAAATAATGCGTTAATGCAACATCCAAGCAGGCAGAAATATGCTTGCACGAACTCAGTTTCCGAGGTGGCTTTTGTTTTGCTAATTATTAGTACATTTTTTGGTAATTATATTCTAAGTTCCGTATCTATGATGTCTGGACTGTAAAATAATTATTTAAAAATTAGATATACTTGAGATCAGTGCATACGACAGATAAGCAGATTATACATGGAAGTTGCATGTTTCCTGGATGTCTTTAACACGCAGGTCAGGCCCAGGGAGATGTAGTGGATTCAGAAACTGAACTTGGCGGTGTGGGCCTTTGATTGCGTTGTGGCCTGTGCTCCACATTTGAGGAAACTGCAGATGAATGCAGAAACCCAGGGATCCATCTCCTGCTGCAGCATTGCCTCCAAACCATCCCACAACCTGGCGATTCAGAGAGGGGACATGGACTCACAGTCACCAGAAATACCGTCAGTGTTAGGAGAGTTTCATTTCAGCACTGGGTTATTAAGGAAAATATATATTTTGGAACTTTGGGGCAGGGACTCTGCTTCTCACTTTTGCTTGAACCTCAGTGCTCACTTCAAGTCCTCAGCACTCAGGTATTTGATTAATAAACAAGTACGTTTGTCACAACGTCTCTCCTTGACATACTCTAGGGGAGAAGCTTTTTTTAGTTATTTGGAAGGAAGATCCTATCTCCTAGTCTATGGAAGCAAAAGATGAAAAAAAGAAAGAGAACCACTGCCCGTTACTCTGCCCGTGATAGAAATAAGTGTCCTGAAAAGGTCCGCATGTCGCAGGTCTTCCTGGACTGCTGTCTGTTGGGCCAAGTCTAGGCAGCGGGTAGAAGCAGGACAAACTAACAGCAGGATTAAGACAGCTCTTCTGCCTTCCCAGAACGAAACAGCATACCAATTGTTTGTCCTAATGAATGATATAAGCCTACCACGGATCAATTAAGAAGAAGTATGATTTTGATTTTTTACCTCCATGATTATAATTTCTAAGTAACGCCTATATATAAATATAAATATGCCTATATGTAAATATAAATAGGCATTGCTTAGAAATTGTAATCATAATTGTATAATAAATAATATTTTATATAATAAGAGTTAATAATTATATTATTATATTACTATATATAACTTTATATTACATATTATATTATTACTAATAATAGTTGGTATAATAATTATATAATACCTATTATAACTATATAACTATGCCTATATAATAACTATTCCACTTCTCAAGATATATTGTTAAATAAAAAAGGAAGTTGTGAAAGAATGTCTAATATGATGCCATTTTATTATAATTATTTTTAATCACATCTGTATTATTTTGGGGTTTTTTTTTCTGATTACAAATAGAATACATGCCAAACAAATTCAAATACAGAATGAGTTAGCACTAAATGTCAGCTCCGCTGATCCCCTCCCTCCACCACCAGCAGAGCCCTGTCATGTGAGATTTCTATGGTAAACCCTTCTGAGATGGAGGTTTTGTGTGCATGTGTGTGCATATATGTGTGTGTATTTTAATAAACATGTAATGATGTTATCAGAAAAAAGAGTAAGTATATAATTTAAAATGAAAAAATTTTCCATCTTAAATTCTTTTTGGAAAAAGGAGCAGAAGCAAGAAATAAAAATATTTTTTAAGTGATCAAAATTATCTATTAACAAACCGGGTAATTCTGATCCTTCCATTAAACCCAAGAGCTTATCAGAGCATTCAAAAATCACAGAAACCTAAAAGTTTCTGCATAACCAGGCACCTGGGACGCCTTAGAACATAACTGCAGGAACGAAGCTATTACAAGATCCCGTGCTTGCACCTTCCTCCTCGGAGACAGAAGTCTCTGCGGTCCCACTCTTCATCACTGCATTCCTGGATCATTACAACAGCTGCCTGCTGTCTTCCTGCCCAGTGGAGTGTCTAGCTCATAAATGTTGAGATGAATTAGTCTCACTGTTCCCAACCTCTGTCGATTCTTCCCATTCTTCTCTGCCAGATTAATCTTAGAGGGTGATGGGACGAGATGGCCAGAGTGCAGGTTTAACACCAGAGAGACCGGGCCGGCCCCGTGGCTTAGTGGTTAAGCGCGTGCGCTCCGATACCAGCGGCCCGCGGTTCGGATCCCGGGCGCGCACCGACGCACCGCTTGTCCGGCCATGCTGAGGCCGCGTCCCACATAGAACAACTAGAAGGATGTGCAGCTATGACATACAACTATCTACTGGGGCTTTGGGGGAAAAATAAATAAATAAAATATAAAAAAATAAAATAATATATTAAAAAAAAAATAAACCAGAGATACCTTGATGAAAACTCTACGGTTCCTCCACTTCCTGGCTGTTGAATTACTTAAATTAGAAAATACACACTACACTACACACCACAACCTGTAAGTATCTTTGCATAAAATGGACTCTGAGCCAGCTGTCACTACCAGAGGAAATCAACAGACAGATGAACATGTTACACGGAACAAGGGGACATATCAGAGAAGTTCAGAATGTGAAAAACTCTAAGGACAAAACCTGGTTCCTTCAACAAATAAATTTCAAGGAGAAAAGGAGATGGAGGGGGAGCTTTTCAATTAAAAGAGACTTACTAGACATCACAACCAATTTCAATATATTGACCTTATTTGGTTTCTGATTGAAACAAAAGAAATTATTTGTTTTTCATTTATGAGACAATCAAGAAAATGTGAATGATGACTATTTGATGATACTAAGGAATTATTATTAATTTAGGTAGGATGATAGTATCGTGGTTATGTTTTGTTAAGAGTCCTTATCTTTTAAAGACACACACTGAAATATTTATGAAGTGATATGGCAACCAGGATTTCCTTCAGGATAATTAGTGGAAAGTGAAGGGTAACAATGAAACAAGATTGGCCATAACTGATAATTGCAGAAGCTGAGTGATAAATACATAGGGGGTTCATTACACTATTTTTTCTTCTTTTGAAATTTTCTCAACATAAACTTTTTTTTTAAATAATTTTATTTATTTATTTTTCCCCCAAAGCCCCAGTAGATAGTTGTATGTCATAGCTGCACATCTTTCTAGTTGCTGTATGTGGGACACGGCCTCAGCATGGCCAGAGAAGTGTGTGTCGGTGCGCGCCCGGGATCCAAACCCGGGCCACCAGTAGTGGAGCACGAGCACTTAACCGCTAAGCCACGGGGCCGGCCCTAAACTTTTTTTCTTGATCCTGCAATTTCTCACGTTCTGGATTCTGTTGTTTGCATCCTCACGTATCATTGAACATGCTCCCCTGTTCTTTGTATGTCCTATCAACTATTAGTAGTATCTAGAGACTTGCTCACATAGAAATTCTATTTTTGGCAAGACTATTTTATAGGTGATTTTTGTACTTTTATCTGGACGCACATAATGCTCATTATAAAAATATTGTTTAAAATTGGTTTTCCCAACTGAAAAATGGGAATGCTTCCTGGAGAGGTCATTTTGAGATTAAATTGTTTATGTAAACAAAGGACCAACAGAGTCTGGAACATCATAGGTCAGATTTTACAAATGTCAGATTTTTTCCTTCAACCCCTCAATAACCTCTCTAATAATTTCCATTATCTACTGTATCAAGTTTTAAGTATCCTTAAAATCCCAGGTCTCCCATGATCTATTCCTAGTCTACCTTTCTAGTTTTATCTCCTTCCTGCGCTTTAGACACATGCACTCATGCACACATACACGCACATGCACACGCACACGCACACATTGCGTTCTTTAACCCAAACCCTTTGCTTACACCAATTCCCCCACTTGAAATGTCCTCCTTGCCTCCTCTCTTCCATCCATCAAGACTTGATTCGGGAGAAGATATTTGCAAACCATACATCTGATAAGGGCTTAATCTCCAAAATATATAAAGAACACGTGCATCTCAACAACAAAAAAACTAACAACCCAATTAAAAAATGGGCAAAAGACCTGAACAGACATTTCTCCAAAGAAGATATACAGATGGCCAACAGACACATGAAAAGATGTTCAAAATCACTAACTATCAGGGAAATGCAAATCAAAACTACAATGAGATATCACCTCACACCCGTCAGAATGGCTATAATTAACAAGACAGGAAACAACATGTGTTGGAGAGGATGTGGAGAGAAGGGAACTCTCATACACTGCTGGTGGGAGTGCAAACTGGTGCAGCCACTATGGAAAACAGTATGGAGATTCCTCAAAAAATCAAGGATAGAACTACCATATGATCCAGCTATTCCACTGCTGGGTATTTATCCAAAGAACTTGAAAACACCAATTTGCAAAGGTACATGCACCCCTGTGTTCATTGCAGCGTTATTCACAATAGCCAAGACTTGGAAGCAACCTAAATGCCCATCAAGGGATGAATGGATAAAGAAGATGTGGTATATATACACAATGGAATACTACTCAGCCATAAGAAACGATGAAATCCAGCCATTTGTGACAACATGGATGGACATTGAGGATATAATGCAAAGTGAAATAAGTCAGAGGGAGAAGGTCAAATACCATATGATTTCCTTCATTGAGTAGTAGATAATAACAACAATAAACAAACACATAGGGACAGAGATTGGATTGGTGGTTACCAGAGGGGAAGGGGGGAGGAAGGAGGGTGAAAGGGATAATTAGGTACTGTGTGTGGCGATGGGTTGTAATTAGTATTTTGGTGGTGAACATGATGTAATCTATGCAGAAATAGAAGTATAATGATGTACACCTGAAATTTTTACAATGTTATAAACCAATGTTACTGCAATAAACAAAAAATTAAAAAAAAAAAAAAAAAAGACTCGGTTCAAGTCTCACCTCCTGCAGGGGAATATCGTGATCATAGGAGCTTGTGAGTCCTCCCTTAACACTGCCTTGAATTGCTATTCAATGCTTATATTATTAAACCTTCATAACTAGCTTTCCTTCTCCAATGGCCCCAGGGTACAGGTAGGGCACTGGCCTTCCTTGCTTCTTTCACAGCACACAGTCCAGCACCATGCTCACAGCGGCATGACACAAATGTTTGCCAAATTAAGAGAATGAAAGAATGAACCAGAAAATAGCTTCCAACTTGAATATAGGAGGGCAAACCTGCGCAGTCACACCTAAACAGACACCCAATTTGGGGAAAGGACTGAATATATGAAGATACTCTTATTTCATCTGAAAGAAAAAATATCTGCCAAATTTATTATCCTCACTTTGCTTATCTCATTCTGAATTTCATGTATGAAGAAGTGAAATTTTCCAGGCCCTGATATCACTGCAATGATCATAGGCAAGATTAAATAAAATCAAATGACAAACTCAAGTTTCAGAACACAAAATCTGGGTTCCCAATTATGACTGGGTAGGGAGTGAAAAGGGCAATTATGGGTCCATATGAACCACTGATATGACCTTGGCCCCACAATCATTTCAGAGGCCAGCTACCCCTGTTCCAGCAAGATGTGCCTCAAACTTACCTGAAAGTTGGCTCTGTAGAATGACTCATGACTGCCTGAGTCACAAGGTGGCAAAGAGATTTTGGAACATTCTGTGGTTGAGGAGTAAAAATTCCACCCTCTTCTTTTTTCTGCCAAGACCCCAGAGAGATCTCCAGACAGCCAACAGCCCCCCGAAGGATAGTGATGACCTTGAGCTGAGTCTGAAGTCTCCATGATTTTGCCATATAATTATGAATGAGAGCTCTGTGATATGGGAATGTTTGCTTCACCATTGGGTTTTAGCTCTTATGTTTTTTACTAATGTTAACAAGAGAGCATTCCAAGTCTCTCACATGGTACTGTTCCTTGGTGCCTGGCATGTAAGGTGCATCTATCTGACAGTTCACCAAAAGGCTTGAGGGCAGGATCTGATGAAAGCTCTAGTCCTTCTCCTAAGAAAAATGCACATACGCACGCAATTTTGCATATTGTTTCGTATATGTTTCTGAAATGACATTTAAACAACTAGTTTACTCCCTCACCACTCTCGCCAAATCTCCTTCTTACCACTTAGGAAGAGTGAAATATTATTCCTTTAAAAAATGAAATGTTCCCAAACCATGTCATGTTCCTTCAGAGAAGCTACCTTGTTTTTATGCTGTAACAATTCTCCAATATTCCAGGAATGGCCTGAAACAATGGTCAGGGTCAAGTAGCCTTTTGTGAGAATTTGGGGCAATCTTGGATGATTTCTTAATAAGGCAGTCATCATTTCTTCAGGAAGAGGGAAAAAAATACCACAGCACTTAATAGAACATGTTGAGTAGAGACATAATAGATTGTTGGGCTATGAAAGGAAGGGTAGAAGTAGAGTGATATTGATTTGGGGGAGTGTTTCAAAGGGGCAGATATGGGGATCTCTCTGGCTATATTTTGCTCAGGGCTTGACCCCTTGTGCTCCCCTGGTACAGTCCAGGAGAAATGTTTTGGCAGTCATAGTCATTAATGGATTGACAAAAAAGGGGCACAATTCACAAAGTCACTTTCTGCTGCGCCAAATTCTCCGTTATAAAATGGCTCCTTGCTTCCTAGGGCACTAAACTCACAAAAGATTTATCCATACCCTGGTAGCTATGTTTTTACCGCAGTTCCAAAATAAAATCATCACGCTCCCTATTATCTTAACTGCCCGTAATTGATACCTTTCCTAATTAGCATTACACATGTTTAAGTCTCTCTAATTATTTAATGATGGTCACTAGGTAATCCATAACATCAATTACATATCTGAACTGTCATGAACTATTGGACAAATATGTAATGGGGCATTTTAAAGGCACTTAAAATGCAATGTTAATTAGAAAGATTATCAAATACGATACCATAATAGGGAACATGTTGGAATTTTTGTGGTAAAAAAACAAAAAAATGGTGTTTATTAGTGCTTAGATTTTGTGAATGTAAGTAAGAATAAAATCAAAGGATACAGAGAATTATCTGGAGCCAGATACATAGATTTAATGCAAGAGTTTCATTGTTTTATTTGTCCATTTATTAGACAAGCATCAATTAATCACCTGCTGCATTTTCCTAAGTATTAAAAGCTAATACCAAAAAATTAAGAAGAATGTTGCTTATTCATGCTCTCGGGAAGTCTGAAATCTGGTTGGAGAGACAGGCCATAGAGAACTAGAATTACCAGAGATCAATTAACCAATTGCAATTAATATTACCATCATAAAAAAATAATCTGTAATGATCTAATTCCAACTATATACAAAGCGCTGAGGAAACATGACAAAGACTTCTGGATGAGGCAAATTTCAAGAAAATTCTTGAAAGGGGTGGAGGGTAGAGGTAGATGTGTACTGACAGAAAGCCAAAGAGAGAGTATTATAGATTGAGATGCTTGAGACTGCAACATAAAAGCCCAAGAAAGGACACTGGGCTTGGAATCAGAAAACTTGGGTTGAAATCCTGGTTCTGCCTCTTACCAGTATTTGACCTCGAACAAGGCAACCCTCATAACCTTTAGTTTTCATATCAGTGAAATGAGGATAATAATAAAATCCATCTCATGGGTTGGTTGTAAAGACTAAATTAGTCAGCATATGTAAAAGTATGGTGTTTAACAAAGTGTTTGACACAGAAGGCATGTAGATGCTCTTTAAGTGAATGAGAACAAAGTTGAAACCAGAAGTTGAAGCAGAAAGTGTGTTTAAATAAAGAGTATCAAGTCCATGAGGTTGTACAAGTAGAGTTGGTTCATCTGGTAGGATGCCTTGAATACAAGAATGAACCACTTCAGCTTTGTTCAAAGTTACTATCAGGATCTGGTCAGCTCTTAAATGGGGGTGTGGGAAGGCAATCTTGATATCGTCTCAATAATTAGAGAAGACTGGATGGAGAAAGGATCAATTGGAGGTTGGAAACTAAAAGGCTCTTGGAGTGTTTAGACATGGGGAGATAAACTGCAAGCAAATGGAGCTACTAATCAAAAGAGAGAGAAAAAGAGATCAGAGTTGAACATGAAGAAATCTGCATAAAGTTGGTACTCAGCACTATCACCCTAGTCCAAGCCACCAGCTCCCACCTAGACACCACAAAAGCCTCTAGGTTAGTTTGAAATGCTTTCAGCTGCAGGTGGCAATTTAACTGACGATTAGTGACTTGAATAATAAAGGCATTTATTTGTTTCTAGATCAAAAAGTCTGGACAAGGTGGCTCCAGGGTTTTTTCAGTGGTTCCATGCCTATGTCTCTGTAACTTTCTTGGCCTTTCCCTCGTGGTCATAAAATGGTTGCTGCAACTGCAGGCATCATTAACTCAAAAACAGAAAGCAAGGGCACATGGTAAGGGGGAAAGGCAGCACCAGACAGTCCTCATATCTGTTCCTTTTATCAAGAAACACAGTGGGGCTGGCCTGGTAGCGGTTATGTTCGAGCGTTCCGCTACGGAAGCCCGGGGTCCTCCGGTTTGGATCCCGGGCGCAGACCTACTCATTGCTCATCAAGCCATGCTGAGGCGGCATCCCACATAGAAGAGCTACAATTCTACAACTAAGATACACAACTATGTACTGGGGCTTTGGGGAGAAAAAAGAAAAAGAGAAAGATTAACAACAGATGTTAGCACAGGGCCAATCTTCCTCAAAAAAAGAAAGAAAGAAAGAAACACAGTATCTTTTCCAGAAGCTTTCCAGCAGACTTGCTTTTATGACATAGAGGTCAGGTCTGGGTCACATGACCACCTCTAGCTGCAAGGGAGATTGGGAAAGCAAAAACTAGGCTTCCAAATGGCGTGATGGGAGGAGCAAAGAGACTAGAAATAAATTTCATGAAGCCAATCAACAGTATCTGCCATGGTTTACTAACTAGTTCCTTGATTCCAGACTTGTTTCCCTATAGTCCATTCTCTACACATCAGCCAAAGCATCCTTTAAAAATTTAACTCCAATTTTATTATTCCCCTACTTAACACTATTCAAAGATTTCCTATTTACTTAGATTAAGTTTGAACTTGTTACCTTGGCTACAATGCCCTGTGCTATCTGGGTCCTGCCTACCCCTCTAACTACTCATGGTCCCCCTCCTCCTAACTCACTATGTCATGGCCACAATGACCTTCTATTAGTTCTTCTGCAGGGACTCTACACCCGTTCCCGGTTCCGGGATGATTTCCCCTCCCACATCTCACCCAGCAGCTCCTTCTCATGCAGGTTTCTCCTCCTCAGAGAAGTCTTCCCACACTACACTACTTAAAGCAGGTCTCACGGACTCAAAACCCACTGTTATCTTTCACCAAACCTGGTTTATTTCCTTAGTTATACTTATCACACTCCTTCCTTTCACTTATCGCAATTGGTCATTATTTAGCTTGTTTTCTCACTGTCTGTCTGCCCCTCTAGAATGTGAGCTCTGTGAAGATGGATACTACCATCTTGTTCACCCTTTCATGACCACTTCTTAGTACAGGGCCTGGCACATAATAAGTGCTCGTTAATATTTGCTGAATGAGTGGAGGAGAGAATGAACATGTCATCAAGAATGAGCTTAGACAACAAAAGGAGGAAGAAGAACCAGTGAAAGAGAGAAAAAGAGTGATCAGAGAGTTAAGAGGAAAATCAAAGGAGAATGTATCACATAGGCCAAAAGAGCTTCAGGAGGGGGAGGGAAGGATTCATCAGCATCAGATGCCATAAAAATAGCAAAGTGAAGGAAGAGTTGAAAATGTCAGTGGATTTGAGTAGGAAGGGGACCGTGGTGACTTGGATTTAGAGGTTCTATAAGGAGCACATGGTCTACCTCTTGCCTAGAGAGCTTTAGAATCAGAGAGAGGACACAATGGCCCTGAAAGCAAGTAGTTTGCTTTCCTTCTTGGCTCCAAAAGACACTATATGGTGCCTTTTTTATGCTTGAGTTTTCCAGTTATGAAACAGCAAGAGAAATATCTTATATCTTCCTCCCTACTTTGTAGGATACCTCAAATATCAAATAACAGAAATAAAATAATTTAAGCACCCAGATGCTTCAAAACAAAATAGTTTAATAATAATCCAGGAGACAGATGTGTATTTGAAAAATGACCGAAAACAAGCATGTTCACTCTTCTCCATTGGAGTAACCAGCTGCTCCATAACATTCAATAATTTTTACCACACCCTAAATCTACTCTGCCTTAGAAAATTTTCATACACAATTATTAGTAGTAGGCTGGCGGAAAAAACACACAAAACTAGTTTTGAGTGAGGAGACTTTGAAAGTAATTGCCCCATAAACTGTTATCTTTTTCATTTAACTGCCATGTGATATACGGTTCAAGTCATTACTAGAAGGAGCAGAGACAATTCTGAGTCATAGCCTGTGAATCATACCAGAATGAAACTTGGTGACATTTAAGAAATAGTATCTAACGGAAATCAAAAACTTCCTGGTGGCTATCCTTCCAGAATTATTCTCATAGCACAAATCCATGTTATTATTTCCAGTAAATGTCCATGAACTTAAAAATATTATCCTACAGGGGCCGGCCCAATGGCGTAGCAGTTAGGTTCACACGCTCTGCTTTGGCAGCCCGGGGTTCGCAGGTTCGGATTCCAGGCGCAGACCGATGCACCGCTTGTCGAGCCATGCTGTGGCAGTGTCCCATGTAAAGTGGAGGAAGATAGGCACGGATGCTGGCCCAGGACCAATCTTCCTCAGCAAAAATAGGAGGATTGGCAACAGATGTTAGCTCAGGGCTAATCTTCCTCACAAATATATATATATATATATATATTATCCTACATGTTTTTAGGAATACCAACAGAAATAAAGGCCTTACCCTCTGCATATGTGCTGCCAGAGTGAGCACATAAATGTCTTACCCTCTAATCTTCTTCAGAATAGGATTTGACACCATCAAAATTATTTCTTGTGAATAGCCCAGTAGAGAGGGGAGGAAAGTGGATCAGAGGTTAAGTGGCCAAGATTTTAGCTACACTGCAGCTGTGAGAAGACCTAGGAACCTACTCCGGCTGTCAGTAAAAATAAGGGTCTATCTAGATGGTCTCTTACTTAATTCTACCTAAAAATTAATAAGAGCACTTAAGGAGATTCAATTACAGCACAAAATGATTTTCTGGAAATAAAACTGATTATTTTCATTTAAAAAATTAGTAGATGAATTGAGGAAGAGGATGGTTGGTCATTGTAGAGGTGTGAATTAGAGGCCAAAAGGGAGAAATATCTCAAGAAACAGAACAAAAATACAAAGAGGTAGAAATTATGAGGAAAAAGGCTAACAGTCTTAGAGGACATCTATCATGTGAATAGTAGGATTTCCAAAGAGAGAAAAAAGAAGAAATGAGGGAAAGGTAATCGTTAAACAAATGGAAGAAATGTTCCTTAGTCTGCAGCTTAAAAGGGTATGCCGGGCCGGCCCCGTGGCTCAGCGGTTAAGTGCGCGCGCTCCACTACTGGCGGCCCGGGTTCGGATCCCGGGCGCGCACGGACACACCGCTGCTGAGGCCACGTCCCACATACACCAACTAGAAGGATGTGCAGCTATGACATACAACTATCTACTGCGGCTTTGGGGGGGAAATAAATTAATTAATTAATTAAAAAAAAAAAAGGGGTATGCCAAGTTACTAGCAAGTTCAGTGATAGAAGACACACCCTTAGGAATATCATTGTAAAATTCCCCAACTCCAAGTATAAAAAGAAAAGCTAAACAGTTTCTAGGCAGAATGAGTAACTCACAAAGGAGACAGGCTGACACTGTACTTCTTATCCTCAAGACGAGAAGCTGAACTAACATCACAGGTGTTTGAGAAAAAGGAAGCTGCATCCTAAGGATGCTATAGCCTTTCAAGATATTATTCACCTGCAGAGGTGAAAGGAAGATATTTATACATATGGAAGGATCCAAAGAATTTATCACCCATGTATCCCAGCTGAGGAAATGTTAGTCTAGAACTAAAATTAGTAAATATCTCAGCCTAACCTAGGAGATGAGTGCAGAAGAGAGGTGGAGAGGGTAATAAAAGATCTCAAAGATCTCATCTGGGAGAGGAAGGAAACAAAGAAAGGAGGACGTGCAGGTACTCTAAAGGTCTCATCTTTGGAACTGGAAGAAATCGGAGGAAATATGGCATCTTATCCAGGGACAGAGAAGACATCTGATTTCAAGTAATAGTAGAGGTACTTGCGTGTGATTATGCGTGCCAAGAAAGAACAGAAACCAGTAAAGAAGTCAATCAAATGTGGTTCCATCTCACTCATAAATGAATAAATGCAAATTTAAATGATTTTTTTAAATGCCATTTTCACCTATCAGATTGGCAAACGTGAAAAGTGTGATAATATCCAGGGTTGCTATCAAGGATAGTGGAGGTGGGTATATACGCTCACACACTTGTGATGGCAACATAGTACATGAAATCTTTTTGAAGAGCAATTTCACAGTACCTAACCAATGTAAAGTGAACATACCCCATACTGAATCATCCCACTTGAATTTCTTAAATGCACATATATAAAATATATATTATTTTAAAGTTATGAGAGGATACCAAGAAACTCTTAACCATGTTTATGAGGTAGAGGTCAGAGCTTGAGAAGGGAACTTTTGCTTTTCACTTTATGTATAGAGTGATTTTTTACCTTAAACACATATTTTCTTAAATGTATAAAACTAGTGTTCATTAAAAATGTACATGCCCTTCTACCCAAAGATTCCATTTCTAGGAAGTTACTCAAGCATCCAACACTATAGCTGCACATGTGTGGATAGATAATGGTGTAGTGAGCATTTTTATGCATGAGTTTGCAATAGAAAAGAAAAAAATCTAGAAACTACCAAAATATCCATCAATAGGGAATTGGTTAATAAATATGGGTACATCAACAAATGGTGTTGGGAAAACTGGACAGCCACATGCAAAAAAATCAGAGCAGACCATTACCTTACACCATACACAAAAATTAACTCAAAACGGATTAAAGACTTGAATGTAAGACCTGAACCATGAAACTTCTAGAAGAAAACATAGGCAGTATGCTCTTCAACATCGGTCTTAGCAACGTATTTTCAAGCACCATGTCTGACCGGGCAAGAGAAGCAACAGAAAAAATAAACAAATGGGACTACATCAAACTAAAAAGCTTCTGCACAGCAAAGGAAACCATCAACAAAACGAAAAGACAACCTAACAATTGGGAGAAGATATTTGCAAACCACACATTTGATAAGAGGTTAATCTCCAAAATATATAAAAAACGCATGCATCTCAACAACAAAAAAACTAACAACCCAATTAAAAAATGGGCAAAAGACCTGAACAGACATTTCTCCAAAGAAGATATACATATGGCCAACAGGCACATGAAAAGATGTTCAACATCATTACCTATCAGGGAAATGCAAATCAAAACTACAGTGAGATATCACCTCATGCCCATCAGAATGGCTATAATTAACAAGAGAGGAAACAACAAGTGTTGGAGAGGATGTGGAGAGAAGAGAGCTCTCATACACTGCTAGTGGGAGTGCAAACTGGTGCAGCCACTATGGAAAACAGTACGGAGATTCCTCAAAAAATTAAGGATAGAACTACCATACTACCCAGCTATTCCACTGCTGGGTATTTATCCAAAGAACAAGAAAACACCAATGCATAAAGATACATGCACCCCTGTGTTCATTGCAGCGTTATTCACAATAGCCAAGACTTGGAAGCAACCTAAGTGCCCATCAAGGGACAAATGGATAAAGAAGATGTGGTATATATACACAATGGAATACTACTCAGCCATAAGAAATGATGAAATCCAGGCATTTGTGACAACATGGATGGACACTGAGGATATTATGCAAAGTGAAATAAGTCAGAGGGAGAAGGTCAAATACTATATGATCTCACTCATTAAGTAGTAGATAATAACAACAACAAACAAACACATAGAGACAGAGATTGGATTGATGGTTACCAGTGGGGAAGAGAAAAGGGGAGGAGGGCAAAAAGGATAATTAGGCACATGTGTGTGGTGATGGATTGTAATTAGTATTTGGGTGGTGAACATGAGAATATGATGTCATCGGTGCAGAAATAGAAGTATAATGATATACACCTGAAATTTATAACATGTTGTAAACCAGTGTTACCGCAATAAACAAAAAAAAAAAAAAAAAAGAAATATGGGTACATTCTCACAATGGTATGGAATGCAGCCATCAGAAAGAATTAGAGTGATCTTTCCGTACAGATGTAGGAAGATAAGTTTAAGACATTGTTTACTAAAGAAAGAAAATTGCTCAACAGTATTATAATCACATTTGTAGAGGTTTTTTAAGGACATTTGTACATATGACAGTGAACCTTGCTGGCAGGAAATTTTAACCTTGTTCACCTCTGGGTAGTGAAACTGAAGACTAAGAAGTAGAGAAGCAGACTTTTGTTTTTCCCCTTATATACTTTTGTCTTTTGTATAGTTTTAATTTTTTTCCATGAACATACATTACTTTCATAATTTAAAATATCGGTTAACTTTTTAGAAGTGTAATAAATATATGTGTATATATGTGTATGTAGACTCATACACACAGATGAAGCTGTGTCTAGTACATTAAAAATATCAAATGGTATGAAACATCAAAATGCCGCTTTTACAAAAATACCGTATTACCATATGGCATCTTTGTTAAATAATTTGCACTTAATTGTCAAGCATTTTTTCCTTGGCATTTTGGGATACCTTTTTGCACCTTTGGTAACTAATTACTCAACGCTAATTGTGTCTCTCATAAATGTCTGACCCCATTGGGAAGCTCAATTGCAAGACACATATACCATACCGGATAAAATTCCTGTCTTCTGAAATCTTCAATATTCTGCACAGCATTTGAGAAACATTTAAACCACAATATCTAGAAATGAGAAAATCAGTTCAATGTGCTTCGGGTAAAGTACAGCATCTTGAAAATCTATTGCTGAGCAATTTCATCATCAATTGTATCAATGTAAATCAGTCTTGTAATAACAAGGATAATTACAAAATCTCACTGGGTCTGTCATAAGCACATTTTTATTTAAAAAGGTGAATGTATGTTAATATAGAAACCTTACCTGCATATTCAAGAATTTTATTTCTTAGTATCTTTCTATTATGAAATATTTGTCGTGTTTCTCTTTCGCAAGTCTGTTAGATTCCACAAATCTTGCTCACGTCTCTCTCCAACGGACACTTATCTTCAGTGACGAGAGATAAAAGTCATTAATACTAGAGGAAAATGTCTTAAGCACAGAAATGGGAGAGTCCTATAATGGCATAATAAGCACGGTGCTCACAATAGAGATAAATCTTTAGAAAATTAGGTTCCTTCATCTAGTTAGTTTCTAGGGGTCGTTATATGATGTCACAAATACAGAGCAAGTAAATAAACTTTCTTCTTTCTTTTCAATTATGTACTTGCTTCTTGTTTTCATGAGTGAGGAGATAATGATCAAACCAAATATGGCATCTAGTTTTATTTCCTGTTATTGGACACCACCACGTCCCTACTGAAATCAACAGACCATTCAAAACCCTTTCCAAATATTTGGAAACTGCTCCCCCAAATATGGACCAAGGTGGTCTATAATAAGCTATGATTCAGGGGCAAGCTTGCTGGACTGGAGTCATATAACCTAGGTGCAAATCCCAGGTTTCTCATTTTCTGCCACTGGGTGTTTTAGAAAACCACAGGATTTTTCTGAGAATTGTTTTCCTAGTGTGTCAAAAAGAAATGATAATTATGCCAATCTCACATCAAAAACATTCAATAACTATTTGTTGATTCCACAACAGCAAGATTATGTGGAGAAATAGATGAAATAATATATTGCAAGCATGCAGCAGGTAAGATAGTATACAAACATTAGGTGCTTGCGCCATTACGGTGAACAGAGGCAAGAGAATTTAGCGATTAGGGTTTCTAGCACTAGCACCAAACTGCCTACATTCCAATTCTGGCTTCACCTCTAACTTAAACTCTCCAAGCTTCAGTATCCTCATCTGTAAAATGGAGATAATAACTTATCATATTTCATTAGCTATGGGGAGGACTAAGTGAAATAATGCTTGTAATCACGTAAGACAGTATCTGGCACATGATAAGCACTCAGTAAATGTTTGGTCTTTTTAATAACTACATTAAACCAGCTTTAATGAGTGATATTGAGAACTAACTCTAATCCCAACACAGATCAGACCTTCTTCCCTTGTGGGATCTGGAATTGCCGACAGCAGACATGCCCCACATTTTGTAACCTTGAGCAATGACCCCTCTGGGGTTCGTTTGGGTGTTCGTTGAAGCCCGCCTACAATTAACTTCAGCTTAAAATATAATTATGCATGTGCCAAAAGACAAATTTTTAAAAAACCTATAGATATGAAAATTTTTTAAATCTGAAAAGGAGCACACCAAAATATTAATAGTGGAGATTTACTTCCTTCTTCCCACTTTTCATTGTTTCCTTTGATGAGCTTATATTACTTTTTGATTTTTTTTAAGTCTTTGAATGTTCATACTGTACAACACAGAACAGACTCAGTTTGTAATCTAAATTTGCACTAGATTCAAAGGTAAAAATTCCTACTTGATATTTGGAAATATGTAGGTGAGTTTGTTGACACAGGCAGGGCGAAATTCAAGAGAAGGTTCTAGAAAGTGAGTTCAACAATCATTTATACTCAGTAGGGGATGACTTCTGGAAGAGGTGGGATCTGGGTCTGTGAGGAAGGAGGGTCCCTGGTAATCAGTATCCATGGAGTCAGTAACCATAGCAATGGAGCCTGGTGTTCCCATTCCCAACCCCAGTTCTGAACCAGTCAACACCAGGAAAGTCTGTATGGGCAGAGAAAGAACACAGCACTCCACCCTGCCTGGGATCCCAAGGGCTCAGGGTTCAGCTAGGCTGTGAGTCATAACCAGTCAGAAAGACAAGGTCAGGTCAGCCTTTGAGAACAAAGCAAATCAGAACACACATTTACCTATGGTATTCGCCACCCCATGACAGTGCCAGTGTGGGCAAGGACTGGTCCAGGTAAAAGGTTAGTCTGTAAATCAGCCACTGGGGTAAAAGACAGGCATAGAAAGTGTGAGGAAAACAAAAACTGACATGAAGGTAGGTCCTGTTTGTCCAGACTTTTATAATAAAGCACTTTTCTTAATTATACTTAAAGTATCTCATTAACCATTTTATGCTCTCTACTGTCCTTCTAGATATTCATAGAATGCATGGCAATTCTCAACCTTCTCTGTGAAGTGTCCCCACTGAGCTTTGGTGGAGGTTCGTGGAGGCTGAACTGTGATCATGAAGATCTGAGGCCATCATTCAAAACAGTCCACCAAAGCTATGACATTTCTTTGCAGTTCTTGTGTTCTTACAGTTTGCTCTTAAAATCATGAAAATTTGACATTCTAGCCAATAGTTTGCCTGTTTGTTCATTCAAAATTATCATTCCTAAGTTTTCTAACAAAGTGAATGTTCAAACATTTCTGCTTATTTGAGAAGTAAAGAATCAGGTATTATATTTTCTCCTTTTTACAAATGAGAGCCATACAGCTATTTAGTGGAAAAGCTTAGATTTAATGCACATCTCATTCCAAATTGGAAGCATTCTTTCTATGATTACGTGTGGCAAGTGAGGAGAAGGCAGAGGAATGGGGAAAGGTAAAGGACTTCTTGGTAGAAAGTTTACAGTCTGAAAATGGGATGGTTGATGAGAGATTTATCAGAGGCTTTTAGAAAACTAAATAATGGAGTAGTCAGCCAATTATATGAGAGTTTCCAAACTCTCAGCACCTCAATTTCCTTATATGTAAAAGGAGCCAATAACAGTTACCTCATAGGGTTGTTATTGGAGTTAAATGAGGAAATCTATGGAAATTCCTCAGCCCAGCGCCTGATCCATAATAGACTTTCATTAAATGATAGTCTTGGTTATCCTTGGTCAAGTGGACATTTCTACCTGTACATCTCTTAAGTACCTTAAATTGAACATTTCCCAAACCAAATTTATCACTCTCTTCCTTCCCCCTTCTCCATCCCTAACCTCCAAGGGAAACTGTCCACCTTTCTGTGTTGTCTCAATTATGATTAAGGGCCCCACCATCTATCCAAGTTAGAGCTTCAAAGTCATCTTCAACTCCTCCCTGTTCTTACCCACCACACCCACATTGTTAATAAATTCTGAACATTCTATCTCCTAAATACATCTTGAACCTATTTTCTTCTCTCAGCCCCTTTGCTATTGCCTTCCTCCCTTCTCTATGGACAACTACAATAATTCCCCACCTGATTTCTGTTTATTGTCTACATTGCTGATAGTAGATTGTTCTAAAATACAAATCTAATGATCTCACTACCAGATTAAAAACTTAGAAAATCTCAAGAAATCTTCTGCAAAAGGCCAAATTCTCCTCGCAATCCAGACTCAACGTACTTTTCCCACTTCTTGACTTTTCCTACACATACACACACACACACACACACACACACACACACCCCACACACACACATTTGAACCCAACCTCACAGACCCTTTCAATATTTCTTCCAGTGCCTAGAATCCCCAACCTCTCAATGTTACTGGGAAATGCTTACTCATCCTTCAAACCCAGCTGAAATGCCAACTCCTTGATAAGCTTTCTCAACTCTCAAACATTTCCTCTCTCACCAAAATTGTCTCCTAACTGGTCTCCGACATCCACTTCTACACTATTCCAATCTGTTCTCCATGTTGTAGCCAGGGTGTTCTTTTCAAATACAAATTTATTCTGTACCAGTTTCTCTCCCCTGCTTAAGTGGCTTCCCATCGCTAAGCCCCAAATCCCTACCTAGTCCTATACAACTCACCTCCATAAACACATCATATGTCTCTTCCCCACTAATTCTCTTTGATCCAACCACACTGGTCTTCTTTCAGTTCCTCAAACACATCAATCTTGTTCACACTAAAAGGTGTTTGAATATGCATCTCCCTCCCCTTTGCTGGTTAAAGCTTACTCATCCCTCAGAACTCAGCTTAAACATCACTGCCTCTGGGAAGCCTTCCCAGACCCTCCACCCTAGGCCAGATCATTGTATTCCCAGCACCTAGCATAGTGTCTGGCACATGTAAAGTATTTAGTATATATTTGTTAAAATCCCTCTCCTCCACACCCCTAGCCCTTACTCATACCTTGGCATTTATCACATATTTTTAATACTAGACTGTGTGCTCTTGAAGGATCTGGAAAAATTTGGAAAATGGTCTCTCTTTTCTTTTTTTCTTTCTTCTTTCCCCCTCCTCCTCCTCCTTCTTGTTCTTATTCTTGTCCTCCTCAGTATCCCCTCACATATCCCTGTGCCTCCTCATTCATGGTTTACATTAAAGAAAATGTCTGTCAAACAACCCAGTCAAAAAATGGGCAGAGGAAATGAACAGACATTTCTCCAAAGAAGATATACAGATGGCCAATAGGCACATGAAAAGATGTTCAACATCACTAATCATCAGGGAAATGCAAATCAAAACAACACTAAGATATCACCTCACACTCGTTAGAATGGCTATAATCACCATGACAAAAAACAACAAATGTTGGAGAGGATGTGGAGAAACAGGAACCCTCATATACAGCTGGTGGGATGCAAACTGGTGCAGCCTCTATGGAAAACAGTATGGAGATTGCTCAAAAAATTAAAAATAGAAATACCCAATGATCCAGCTATCCCACTACTGGGAATCTATCCAGTGAACCTAAAATCAACAATCCAAAGAGGCTTATGCACCCCTATGTTCATTGCAGCATTATTCACTATAGCCAAGAAGTGGAAGCAACCCAAGTGTCCCTCGACTGATGATTAGATCAAGAAGATGTGGTATGTATATACAATGGAATACTACTCAGCCATAAAAAAAGACAAAATCATCCCATTTGCAACAACATGGATGGACCTGGAGGGTATTATGTTAAGTGCAATAAGCCAGAAAGAGAAAGACAAACACCATATGCTCCCACTCATATGTGGAATATAAACCAACACATGGACAGAGAAAATTGTATTGTGGTTACCAGGGGCTGGGGGTGGAGGGGGCACAAGGGGTGAAGGGAGACATGTATATGGTGACGGACAAACAAAAATGTACAACCAAAAATTTCACAATGTTATAAACTATTAAAACATCAAAAAAAAAAAAAAAAAAGCAGAGAACTTTCTCAGGCTGGAAACAGAGGAGAGATGCAGCATATGGAGAGTCAGAGAGATTCCAAGAATGAGAAGGATTTGTCATGTCTTTCCTGTGCCTGAGAGGAACAGACTGTGTGCATGGACCAGAGAGAGGCCTCTAGAAGCTCAGGGCAGCCCCAGCTGACAGCCACAAGGAAACTGGGGCCTCGGCCCTACAACCACAGGGAACTGGGTTCTGCTAACAACCTGAATGAACTTGGAAGGGGGTCTTCCTCAAGCCTCCCAATGAAAGCCTAGCTAGTGGACATCTTCTTTCAACCTTGTGAACCCAAAGCAGAGAAACCAGTTGAGCCAACCCAGAATTCCAACCAACAGACCCAGGCGATATTAAATGAGTATTGGTTTAAGCCCCTAACTTTGGCCAAATAAGCCTCTTAGTTTTGAGAAGGTCTTAATAAAAACTGAATGATATGTTCATAAACAAACAAACAAACAAAGAAAAATGTCTGTCAAAAGAATAGACCCCACCAACAATGTAATCTACAGATGACATGGAGAAGGTCCAGGTCACCATTATTTGTTCTAAATGGGGATGATTTTTACAAACTGTTCCATGGACCAGGTCTCTCTAAAATAGTGTTGGAACATTCCATCATATTTCCCAGGGAAGGAGAGCAAGCATGTGGAACAAATCTGTTGCTTAAGACCAGGAAAATCTGCCTCAGTGAATAGATCTTGCTGCAAAGATATTTTTAAATGGCATCTACAAGTTGTGTTAGGAAAAGGGGTCTGTGCTTGATATTTTCCCAGCCAGAAAAATACTGGGTTAGAGCAGCCAGTCTAGCAAACATACTCTGTTAGACTTTAGAGTATAACACATTCATTTTGATTCCAACATTCTAAGTCAGCCTCTAAATGACACAAACACAATATGAGCATCTGTTTCCACTCAGGGCCCCTATTTTCACAAATTCCAGAAACGCTAAAGGGGAGCATGGTCCTCAGAGGCACGTGACATTAGCCAAGGCTAAAATGGAAGGAGAGAAATTGAATCTGGTACAATAAGAACAGGAAAGAACCCAAGACTGTAAGGATGTTCTACTTTTAAGGGAATGGCAGATCTGTGCCCAAGACTTTTCCTCACTTACCAATTGTAGAAATATCTATTGAGCTAGCTAGGACATGCCTAACATTTGGCCTCAGGCAGCAATTCCCTGTTTACAGGTCTTCCTCATGAGCACCTTCCTAGAGATGAAAGGAAATCCATGCTATAATGGGCATTAATGCACAGAAGTGAGATTGGTCACATCACAGCATGCTAGAGCTGAATGGGAACTTCAAATCCACTTAGACTATTTCCTTCCTTTTATTATGAAAAGGTGAAGTAAAATTCCTCACATGTTTCAAGAGTAGTAACTCAGAGTAGTTGGAGCGAGCACATTCCCCTCTGTTTCTCCCATTGAATGCAGATATAAAATCTGGACAGAATTCATGGAAGATTCTGAAAAATAAATAGTAGTAGGCAAAGAAGAGAAAAAGAACAGAGTTCAAAGTATCACTGAACTGGTGGTAAGATTCCCGTTTTTCCTCTGGTATTCCTCAGTCTGGATGCAAGGCAGCCAAAAACCAGAGTGGATGTCAGGGCATTGACAAAGAGAGCTCCAGGAGAAGTACTATAGTTATGGCTTGAGGAGCATAAAAGGGGACTCATAACTCTCAGAGAAAATGGGGAAACTCCCCCCTTTTTCTTTTTTTGCTTTTCTTTTCTCCATTTTCTCATGCCCCAGCCACCCCAAGAAAATCCATAATGATGGCAGTTGTGTCAGCTACTGTGGTAATAGCAGAACCTAAATGTACCTAAAGAACTTTTCCTCTCTGACCTAAGGAACTATAGTCTAAAGAGAGTAACATGAATTCCCAATACTTTATTTCTCTCTCTGTCCTCCTGTTGTGTGGCCCCAGGCACTGCTACAGTTATAACAAGTATATGGCAAAGCAGGATAAATAAAGCCCCAGGCTTCTGGTCAGAGGACTGAAAAGGTGACCAACAGGGAAACAGAAAGCTCCAGGGAGATTGCAAAGAGAATGGAGCTTGGGAAAGTGATACCACAAAGCTTTTTAGAACGCCTAGGCTCATCTCCAACCTGTGTATGTGTGGATCTGATCTTAAACAGCTTATGAAAAACTTTGAGAACTGAACTAAGTGGATAGATCACTGCCCAGGTGCCAGACTGGCCACTGGGTGGCACACATGTGAGACAAATCCAAATAGCACTACAAAAGCTTTGAAAATGGAACTGACATTGAAACCACAACCCACGTAAGACTAGTCAGAACTCGGGGCCTAAGCACAACTGGATTGATTGACTTGATGGATAAAATAAAAATATCTATAGTCTCCAAACGATTTCAACACAATCCAGAGTCTTATCCTATTCAAAATATCCAGGATACTATCCAAAATTACTTGAAATATGAAGAACCAGGAAAATCTCAACTCACATAAGAAAAGACAATACCAATCCAAAGATTAAGTAGACATTGGAATTATCTGAAAAAGCCTTTAAAGTAACTCTGATACAGATGTTCAAAGAAATAGGGGCAAACACTTTGAACCAAATGGAAAGACAGAAAATCTCAGCAAGGACATAGACAATATAGAGATGAACCAAATGGAAATTTTAGAACTTAAAAGTACAATAATCAAAATTAAAAAGTCACTACAAGGGCTTGATAGCAGAATGCAGATAGCAGAAAAAAGTCAGTGAACTTGAAAATAGATTTTAAAAATTATCCAATCTAAACAACAGAAAGAAAAAACATTGGGGAAAAAATGAACCGAACTGTAGGAACTTGTGGAACAATACTAAAGGGTCTAACATTTATGTCACCAGAAGGAGAAGAAAAAAGAGTACAGTGAAGAAAAAATGTTTGAAGAAATAATGGCTGAAAATATCCCAAATTTGGTGAAAGACATAAATCTACAGATTCAAGAAGCATAGTAAACCCCAAATAGGATAAAATCAAAGAAATCCACACCCTTATCCAACATGATCAAATTGCAGAAAATTAAAGACAAAGAAAATATCTTGAAAGCAGCCAGAGAAAAGTGGCACACTGCTTACAGGAGAATAACAATTCAAGTGATTTCAGATTTCTCATCAGAAACCAGGGAGGCAAAATAGAAGTGGAATAACAATTTTTTAAGTGCTGAAAGAAGAGAACTGTCAACTAAGAATTCTATATCCAGCAAAAATATCCTTCAGGAATGAAAATGAAATGCATTCTAAGATGAAGGAAAATTAAAAGAATTTGTTGCCAGCAGACCAGCTAGAATTGCTAAAGCAAGTTATTCATATAGAAAAGAAATGAGGAGGCCAGCCTGGTGGCATAGCAGTTAAGTTGGTGTGTTCCACTTCAGCGGCCCAGGGTTTGCTAGTTTGGATCCTGGGTGTGGACCTACTCACCGCTCATCAAGCCACACTGAGGCGGCGTCCCACATAGCAGAGCTACAACTCTATAACTATGATACACAACTATGTACTGGGGCTTTGCGGAGAAAACAGAGAAAAAGAGGAAGATTGGCAATAGATGTTAGCACAGGGCCAACCTTCCATAAAATAAAAAAAAAGAAATGGTATTAAAAGAGAACTTATAACATCAGGAATGAAGAAAGAGCAATAGAAATTATAATTATTTGGGTAGTAGATGATTCTTCTCTTAAGTTCTTTAGAATACGTTAGATGACTGAAAGCAAAAATTATAAATTATAAATATAATTTGTATTTAAACATAAATTATAAATATTATAAATATTTATTATAGGTTTTTCATTTTACATAAGTGCAATATATAAAACAAACAAATAAAACATAAAAGGGGAAACCTATCTGGTGGTAAAACTTCTACATTCTATTTCAAGTGATAAAATGTTAAAGTGATAAAATATAAAAGCTTATTATGAAGAATCATGTATGTTGTAATCCCTGGAGCAACCACCAAAATAACTATACACAAACATATAGTGATATAGTCAAAAACAAACTAGATAAGTTGAAATGCAATACTAAAAAATGTTCAAATAACCCAAAAGAAGGTAGGAAAGGGGAAATAAAGGAATGAAAACAAGAGGGAAAAAACAGAAAATAAAAAACGGTAGACATAAATACAAGTGTATCAATAATTATAATAAATGTAAATGGTCTAAACACACCAATTAAAAGACAAAGATTGTCAAAATAGATTTTTGAAAAACATTACCATACTATGCAAAATATATAATAAACTCACTTTAAATGTAATGATCTAGATAAATTGAAAGTAAAAAGAAAAAAAATCATGCAAACACTAATCAAAAGGAAGCGAGAGTGGCAATATTAACATCAGATAAAGTAGACTTCATAGCAAAGAAAATCTCCAGGGGTGAAGAGGGACATTATATAATGATTAAAGGGTCAGTTCACCTAGAAAACATAACAATCTTAAACGTGCATACACTTACAGAGCTTCAAAATACATGAAGCAAAAACTGACAGAACTGACAGGAGAAACAGGCAAATGCACAATTATCATTGGAGGCTTCCACACTCCTCTCTCAATAATTGATCTAATAAGTAGACAGAAAATCAGTAAGGATAGAGAAGACATGAACAACATCATCAATCAATTGAACATATTTTACATTTATTGAACACTCCACCCAACAACAGCAGAAAACACATCCTTTTTAAATACACATGGAACAGTCTTATGACCCATATCTTGGGTCTTAAAAAAATCTTAACAAATTTAAAAGAACTAAAATTATACAAAGCATGTTCTCTGACCAAAATGCAATTAAGCTAGAAATCAATAATATAAAGATAACTGAAAAATCATCAAACACTTGGAAGTTAAAAAAAAAAGAACACTCCTAAATAGTTCATGAGTTAAAGAAGTCTCAAAGGAAATTAGAAAGTACCTTTAAAAGAACAAAAATGAAAATATAACAAATCAAAATTTGTGGGATGTAGCTAAAGTAGTGTTTAAAAAAAATTATACCATTAAATGCTTATATTAGAAAAAGAAGAAAGTCTGCAATCAATTATTCTACCTAAAGACACTAGAAAAAGAACAGTAAAATAAACCCAATGCAAGTGGAATAAAGAAAATAATATAATAAAGTTTTTCAGGATATATAAAGACTCTCAAAATTCAACAGTAAGAAAAAAAACATAATTAAAAAATAGGCAAAAGACTTGAACAGACACTTCACCAAACAAGGTATACTGATGGCAAATAAACACATGAAAAGATGTTTAGCATCATTAGCCATTAATGAAATGTAAATTAAAAGCATAATAAGGTACCACTACACACGTACTAGAATGATAAAAATATTTTTTTTAATAAACTGACAATATCAAGTACTGATTAAGATGTGGATCAACTAGAACTTTCATATGTTGCTAGTGGGAATTCAAACTTGTACAGCTATTCCGGAAAGCAGTTTAGCAGTTACCATAGGCCCAGCAATCCAACTCCTAGGGATTTACCCTAGAGATGAATATTTAGGTTCACACAAAGATTTGTAGACAGTTGTTATCAGCAGCTCTATTTATAGTTACCAAAAACTGGAAACAACCCAAATGTGCTTCAACAGTTTAATGGATTACCAAACTGTGGTACATTCATACAATGGAATACTACTCCGTCATAAAAAAAGGAATGAACTATTGACACACATAACTTCGATAAATCTCAAATTCATTATGCTGAGTGAAAGAAACCAGTCTCAGAAAGTTACATACCATATGATCTGTAAGATTCCTTTTAAATGACATTCTCAAAAAGACAAAACTATACTGAGGGAGAACAGAGCAGTGGTTGCCAGGGGTTAGGAATTGCAGCATGATGTGACTACAAAGGGATAGGTAAGGGAGTTTCAGGGGGTGATAAGTTTTTCCTGATTGTGGTGGTGATTACATGAATCTATACATGTGTTAAAATTCATAAAACTATATGCCAAAAAAATCAATTTTACTGATCAGATTAACATATTAAGTTTTTTTAAATTTTATTTTAAGGCACTTATTTAAAAAAAAAAAAGACGAGTGGAGAAATTATCTAAAAAGAAGACCCAAAGGCCTGGACTTGATCCTAAACCTTGTCTTTTATAAATCCTAACTACTAGTCATTGAAATTTCTTTTCCTAACCACCTCCTGCTCCCAACCCCTGCCCTATTCCCACATCAGTACTAGGTTCATGAGGTTCCCTTTTCCTGGAAGGTATTTTTCCCTCCATTCTGGTATTTCAAATTCTACATCCTTCAACCTCCAATTTAAAATTACCTTGTTCTTGATACCTTTACTACCCCATTCCCCTGCCCTCATTAGCTGAAGTTAAATTCCTGCTTTCTTGCAAATAGCCAAATTATTCTGTCTGGATCTCTTTTACTGTGCTTACCAGTTTCTCCCTAATGTCACGGTTCTCTACACTGCCTTACCACCCCTACTGGGCTACAGTCAGGAACCAGCAAGGGGCTGAGATTTTTCTCCTGCTCTCAAGCTAACAAATTAGCCTGCTACCATTTCATAGATGCTGGCAGAAGACATGAGATTCCTGGGCCAGAAACCAAGGACTTTATTACTCATGGCATAGCAGGCCCCCTTGTCTTCCAAGTCCAATGGAGGTGATGCAGAATGGCTCAGGTGGATGTTGCACACGCAGTGTCACAGCTGAAGTACTGTGAGCTTAGGAAACCCCCAATCTTATAAGGAGACTGCTAGCAAACCTGCCTAGCTTTTGCTCCAAAGGGAGGTATTATCTTTATTATCCTGCCCTCTGACAAGGAGTAAGATACTATCTCTATCCTCCCTGGCTGTTTGCCAAACAGCCTTGAAAAGATAGTCCAGGACAAATGCTGATACAGATGTATAGAAATTCCATGGAGACTTGCCCCCCAGCAGCCATCATCTCCTTGAAAATCTATATCTAATTCGCTCTTGACTCACCTGAGCATCTTACCCAAAAGGTATCTTTGCAGTAGTAGATATTCAGTATTTGCTAACCCTGTAATCACAGGCTTGCCAAAGAAATTTTGAGTTGGGATGGAATGAGGAGGGCCGTGAAGTCTTGAGTGGAAGAGGGAAGTCAGTCCAAAAATAACTCTGAGTTTACGGAATAAATATACGTGGAGTTAAGAAATACAAATTGAGGATTTACCTGTCTAAATGACACTGTGTCTATAAACGAAACATCATGACTTTGATGTCAGGACACAGCATCTACTATATCTAGTCCAGTTTTTCTCAAAAGATAAAGAGAATCACTGGACACAGGGGAACGGTGCTAATAGCCAAGAAGTGGAGCACCCCAAATTGTCCATAGATAAAGAAAATATGATATATACGCACAATGAAATATTATTCAGCCTTAAAAAAGAAGGAAGTCCTGTCACATGCTGCAACATGGATGAACCTGGAGGATATTATGCTGAATGAAAGAAGACAGTCACAAACAAGGCAAATACTGTGTGATTCCACTTAAATGAGATACCTAGAGTAGTCAAAACCACAAAAACAAAGTAGGTGGTTGCCAGGGGCTAGGGTAGGGGAAAGTGGGAAGTTGTTGTTCCATGGGTATAGAGTTTCAGTTTTGCAAGATGAAAACATCTTAGAGATCTGTTACACAACAATGTGAATATAGTTAACACTAATGAACTATATACTTAAAAATGGTTAAGAGGATAAATTTTATATGAGGTTTTTTTAAAACCACAATTAAAATTAAAAAATAAAAACAGATTTCTAGCCCCCACGCTTGATCTGGATGAGAATCTTTGGAGGTTAACCTGAGAATATGCATTTTAACAAACTCCCCAACTAGTCTGAATGCACATTCAAACTTGAGAAGCCCTGCTCTGGAATGTATTTCCAAGTACCTCAGCAAACTACTAAATTCTTGGTCATCTCTGCCCTCTCCCATCCTTCACCATGTAAAGGGGAACAAGTGGGAATCCCCTATAACATACCACACACAAGCATTTGGATTTTAAATGGAGAATACACTCCCTTCAGGCCTAGACTTTTTGACCTAACCAGGCCAATTATTCAACAGCCTAAATGAGCTGAGATGGCCCACCCAGGTAAATTTTAGGACTTGCTATGAAGGATTAAGACTGGGATATGAGAACCAGCATTTACCTTTAATTGAACATAGTCAATACTTTCTTTCCTTTTTCTGACTTACGGTCATTAACTTAACCTTCCTGGCCTCAGATTCCTCCTCTATAAAAATTTGGGCCTCAAGAAAGTCCCCTCCAGGAATCAGGTCCATAGCTTTATGATCCAAATCAGCCATACCTTGAGAATGTAGCTGGAAGTCCCGTCTGGAAACTTCTGGGGCTCCCAAAACTGTAGAAAATATATGAATGGCCCTCAAATGCCTAATCAAGTTCAGACCAGACTTTGTGGTCCAGTTAGAGCCTGGACAAGATTTGGGGTAGTGTGGGTAGGGAGGGTGAGAGGGTTGCTCTCTAGTATTCAAATCTTCTCTAGTGTGCCAGTGTCATTGAGGAGAAGTCATCTAAGGCTAGTGCTTTTCAAACTGTGGGTCAAGACCCTCTAGTGAGTCAAGAAATTTAGTAAGTTACCACCAGCATGTTTAGGAATGGAGTGGAATTAAATGGAATGGAAAAGAAACCATCAGAGTGTGTGAATAAATATTAATATTGTTTTAGCAAACTTTTATTTTGGGGGATGTGTGTACTGTGATCTAAGATGTCTTTCTTTACTGTGAGAAACATTTAAGAGTCTGAAAATCACTAATCTAGTTGTGTGTGGAGGGAGGGGGAGAAGGAGAGGTGTGTTTCCAGGCCAGAAATAGGCCTGGGAGAGAGTGGGGAACAGAGTGAGATTGGAATTGTTCCCATGGCCCAAACCCCCAACCTAGCTCCCTGAAAATTATCTTGGGATCCTTGAGAAAAGGGAAACAAAGAGGGCCTCTCATATCCAGAAAGCAGCCTTGGCCTGTTCACTGAGCTCCCTAGGCTCTGGTCTTTGCCAATAGCTTGGCTTTTCTGCGTATTTTTCACCCAACAATTCACCATGCAGAACCAACCAACTCTAAAGTCTTTGCGCCAGTCGCTGTGCCTCCTTCATATTTCCAAAATTCAAAATGCTCCAAACAGGATTTTAAATTCATTTAGTGACACAATTTGCAATTCTCACTCCAAGAAGATTCTAGGTATACCTCACCTCCAAGGACGATTACTGCTGCTGACACAGTCTGCACTTCAAAGCTTCCTACCTTATCTTCAGGTACCGGAGTTGTTAGAAGGATGTGTGTTACTAATTACTCAGTCTTTGGGGGGAGGAAGGAAGTTTCTGACGTTGCTATCAGTTTTACATTCCTTATTACTCAGGAGCTAGTAGGTATTCTTCCTCAAAGATCTTGAGGTTTAGGAAGTTAATTTTCACACGCAGCTAATAAGTGGTGAAAGGGGGTTTGAACTCTGGCTTTCCTGGTTCCAAAGCTGACACCTTTGCCACTACATCAGGTTGCCTCTTTTGTTGCTGACTAAGCAACTACATTTCCTATGAATCTAGATTTACTTCCATTTGAGCTGTTTTAGAAAATGTTCATTCTGCTCTCCCAGCTGAAGAGTTCAAATTACTTTCTGAAGCAATAGCAAAACACAGAATTCACAACGAACAGGGATCGTTGGTGAGTGCTGTTTTCAATGGGAATTGAAAATCATGTAGGTTGATTGTTCATATGACCAGCTTCTTTAAAGAGACAGTAGGAGAATTAAATGCACAGAGACCAAGCATAGAGAATACTGCTTGACATGAATACTGGAAGTATAAAGCTGGATTTCCAATATGCGTTAGATCAAAATTGTCTAAATAAGAACATATTTCCAAAATTATAGCAGAAATCATTAGCAAAGTGTGATTCAAAATATTCAATTTCTTTTAATAAAGGTTTTTCATGCCCCCACCAAGTACATAAAATTAAGTCAATTTATATCAACCCTTCATATATTTACAACCAGTGCTTATAAAATCCTTGAAATGAGAAAGTGCTCTTTTAAGATTTAACTCTTTGAAAGCCATTTAACACTCTTACAGGAATATTCATTTTAATTTGGCTCCTTTTTAGCCGCTGAGATAAAACATTTTCCTCCCAGGTAAACCAGACTGAAAAAGCTTAATTTTTCACCTTTCACAAAATCAACATACACACTGACCTACTGTGCTATACCAAGTGACTGATAAACCAAATTTTGGAAATCAATTACCCTCACCCCAGCCATAGAGCACTGTTAGGTCTCTGTGCCACTCCCTGTGTGTTTCATGATTCAATGTGATGGGAAATAAGACGTGGCCTGAAGAGTGGGATAAAGGCAGAGCGCCTACAGCATACCAAAAACGAGGCTATTTCACATTCCCCTTCTCCCGAGAATGTGTTGCTTTGTCCTGAAATTGGAATAATTGACTTTGAAAGGAGGAAGGAATAAGGCACAGAACTTGTTCTAAACCAGGTATATTAGCCAATAACCAAGGCAACTTCCTTTAACCAATGAGATTGTCCATCAAGAAAGCATTCAAACACTCACTATCTCAGTCAAGGCAAATTCTTAGGCACAATGTCTAAAAAAGGTCCAAGCTTTAATTTTTATGTCACTGGGACTTAACTTCACAGATGAGGAGAAACATTAAGAGGGCTGCAGCTGATCACTGAGGATAGGAATCCATCTCAAAATCATCACTCATGTACAGCACCATTCCACCACTAGATATACCTACACCACACATCTGGAAATACACATACATAAAATAGCATTCAGTTAAATTCGCAACTATCCTTCAGCACAAACTGCCTCCTGAAAGGCTCTAATAACCTTTAAAAAATTTAGTGAAACCCACCCTAACAAGGTAGAGACTCTACTTCAAAGAGCGTTCCTGGGTAGTACCATGAAGTAAACGACTTGTGGGAAGTGGGTCTGAACCTCAGTTCACTGTAGGAAAGTTTTAAGGAATGCAAAGTTTAAGAAATTAAAAGTCTGACGTTTACTTTCCCACAAATGGTCCAGGAAACCAGCATATGCCACAAGCAAAACCCCAGAACTCCCCTCTGCTGCTTCTCAGAACCTGTCTAAACCTGTCAAACCAGAGACAGGCAATCTTGTAACATACAAACAGAATATTCCATTAAATGTCCACCTCCAAATTGACAGCCATATGAAGTCATCTAAGTTTCTGTGATGTTTCCACTGTGTTATCCACAAATCTGATTCCTCCACCGGTGGGGAAATAACAATGAAATCAGTTGAGGATTCTGTCACATCTTACTAAAACTCTGCTGTGGATAAAATTAGAGTGAGATTTTCATCAAGCCAAAATGATAATTCTAATTTATTAAGAATATCAGATCTGGGGTAGAGTCATCAGTATATTCTAGGGGTGTGATCAGTGACTTTCCTCTAGGTACCTCCAAGTGACCAAGAGCTTGCACACTTTATTCCATGAGCTCAAATCCAAGTGTGGGTCTCCAGACCCAAGTGGTGTTTCCTGTTTCCACCAGCCGGCCTTAGAACTTGAGTGGTTTGCTGAGATTTCCAGTTATACTCAACTCTCCCTTTCTTTCTTTTCTTTTCTGTCTCCTTTGATCTGATCCAGATATCCCAGCAAATGCAAGCCTCTGGCTATGGCAGCAGAGAGAAGACATCCTTACCGAGATGTCTCTGGTACTTCAAGAATTACTATGTATGTAAACTGAACTAAATTTATTTCTTAAAAAAAAATAATAATCTTTTTCCCTGCAGAAAATAGGATTATTTTCTCTTTTACAGGGTTATCATGATAGTTCAGAAGCAGACTCTGTTCAGGCAGTGCTAAGAGCACTTTCCTGGAATTCTAGAAATTCTCTTTGGAGGTACAGGACTGTTCTACACATATTTCTTCCACTCACCACCACCCCAAACCCTATTTCTGATCTTAAACAATCATGATTCCCAAAGTGACCTGGCCAGTTCTGGTCATCTAGATAACAGAAATTGGTGGAGCTCTCCAAAGGTGTCCCATCCCTACCCCCACCCTACCCCACCCCGACACCCCCACAACTTACCCCCCCCACCCCCACCTGTAGGCACGCTGAAGTCAACACGCAAGCTTACCTTCTGGACCCTGCAAGGGAGCTTGTAACTCCTCCTTTGCACTTCCTTCCTGGTAGTTTAGTGGAATAACATATAGGTGAGAGTATGCCCCATTACCCTGTTTTTCTCAGCACCTTGAATTTTACTAACTTCAATTGCTGACCCCAGGGATGCACAACTGAAATGTCACCTCCACTTCACTTCCAGTGAAGTTCCTGGAGTGCCATTAAGAAATGCATCTTTGGCCTTTGGGTCTGGATGTGGTGGCACTGCCCAAGCGAAATACGAAACAAATGTGCAGTCACCCCAGCCTTGGCATCAAAATAAAATGAGAACAGAGGTGGCATATTTCCTATGTAACATCCTGTGTCTGCTCTATATCCACAGTAGCCATATAAGGTCCATTTCACCTAGAGAAAACTGAAAGGCCAATAAAGTGAAGTAGTTTGACCAAATGATCTTGAGGCTCATTCCTGGCTCAGAAATATCAGGATGCCTCCAGTTATGTAGTTTATCCAAACTACTAAAACTGGGGGTAGTCAGTAGATAATCCGAGTGGATCATGTATATTTAAAGATAATAAAGAGACCCAGATCCTTTCCTATTAATCCCAATCTCAGTTCAATTAGAATTAATAACATTAACTGAGTACCTACTAGGTGCTAGGGCATGCTTATGCTTTCTCTTCCCCAGTGGTCAGCTTTCACTGTGCATCAGGATCACTGATGGGAGTTTTGAAAACTACACAGGTCCAGACCATGGCTTCCAAGATTCAGATTCAACAGGTTTAGCGCAGGGTCTATTGTAAAAGCTCCCCAGGTGATTGTAATGTGCAGCCAGCATGGAAACCTCCCATGGCTAAAGCCACCACCATCACCACGATCATCACCACCACCACCACCACCATCACCACTACCAGCACCATCATCACCACCACCATCACCACCAGTCTGCCCCAATTCTGTGGCAAATCCCAACAGGCCAAACTTACATAAATGGCCCCTATTTCCTGTCGCCCCAAAGAAGGTAGAATTTGGAATTAAATCATACTCCCAGTCCAGGGGGTAAATAGAAGTTAGGATTAGGGGTAAAAGAAAAAGAACAAAGACGAGGGAAGCAAACTAAAGTGCTTTATGCTTATTACCTCATTTAATTATAACCACCACCCCAGGATGAGGAAACTATAGCTCAAAGAGATTAAACAACTTGCTAGATCACTCAGCCAGTGACCAATAAAACAAGAATTTAAACCATGTTCTCTCCATGCTACACTCCCCATCCTGCAAGTCTGACTTCAAGGCTCCATACCATATGCTTCACCTCCTCATCTCCATTACCAACCAGATGTAAATCTGGGTGCCAGGGGTCATGCCCCCTTCCAAGTCCTGTCTTTGTGTGTCAATGTGCAAGAGTGGCTTCCACTTACTTTTGCCCTACTTCATCCTAAATACTGTATTAGTTAGGATTAGGTTCTACTCCATGGGACAGAAAATCCAAAATAAGAGTGGCTCCATGAAGATAGAAGTTTATTTCTTTCTTATGTAAAAGAAGTTCAGAAGTAGGTAGTACAGAGAGATTCCACAGTATCAGAGACCCAGGATCCTTCTGTCTTGTTCTGCCTTGCTCAACACATGGCTTCCTTCTCATGGTCCAAGATAGCTTCTTGAGTTCCATCCATTACGTCAAATTTCAGCCAGAAGGGCATACTGTCCTCCTTTTAGGTATACTTCCTGTTAAGTCACACGCACCAGATGAGCTTATATCCTATTGGCCAGAACTTAGTCATATGGCAACATCTAGCTGGCTGGGAAATGTAGCATTTATTATAGGTGGCCATTTGGTCAGCTAAAAACAGCTCTTTTACTAAAGAAGAAGGGTACGACAGGACAGTGACAATTAAATCTAGGCCAGGTTTTCCTTCCTGGTACTCCAGTCTTCCCCTCCAGGACTGTGACCCTAACCTAAACAGCATCAGCCAAACAAGGCTGGGAGCCTTATTTGTCCTGTCCTTCTTACACCAATTTCTTATCAGTCCCACAGCTTTTATTTTTTACCTCCAGACTGCTGGGTAATAATGCATCTTCAGCTTCTGTCCTTTTGCTAGTGGGCGCCACCTTCCTAACTGAGTAACCCAGTACCAAAAGCTTATGGAATCAGGACTGAGCCCCTTTGGGTGCTGCGATTTGACCTCCTGGTTGCCATTTTTGAGTATGCTGTTAGCCAAGCCGATTTTGCTAGCTAGGTCAGGCTGGGCTGGGAGCTCTAACCTAGTATCTGGCATATTGCCTCCCCACCCCCAGCACTACATTCATGCCATATGATCTTCCATGGCTCCAGCTGAAGCTACAATTTCATGATAAATAGAAGTTGGGCAGCTGACGCAGCAGAGCATAGCAGAAAGAACCAAGGGCTGGAGTGAGACAACCTGGATTTGAGTCCTAGATTCCCCCCATTTACTAGCAGTGTGACCTTTCTGGGTATATCAGTCAGTATTCTCCAGAGAAATAGAACCAGTAGAAGAGGTATAGAGATAGAGAGAGAGACAGAGATAGAGCTAGAGACATATAAAGAGATTTATTATAAAGAACTGGCTTACATAATTATGGGAGCTGAGAAGTTCAGACCCAGGAGAGCCAATGGTATAAATTCCAGTACAAGTCTGAGTCTGAAGGCACAAGAAAACCGATGTCCCAACTGGAAGACAGGCAGAGGGAGAGAATTCTTTCTTTTCAGCCTTTTATTCTATTCAGGCCTTCAACAGTTTGGATGAGGCTTACCCACACAGGGGAGGGCAATTTGCATTGCTCAGTTTATCAATTCAAAAGTTAATCTCATCCAGAAACATCCTCACAGATACATCAGATTTATGTTTAACCAAATATCTGGGCACTCTGTGGCCCAGTCAAGCTGACACATAAAATTAACCGTTTCACTGGACTTTTTCCCTCATCTCGAAAATGGTGATAATAATTTTTGTCTCACATAGCTATGGTAAGAATTAAGTATGATAATGTATATGGAAATGCTTAATTAAAAAGTGTAAGCCCTCTATACAAATACCAGTGAGTATGATTACTAATAGAAGAGTGCAAGTAGAATTTGCTTGATGCAGGGAGGAATAGCTTTGAAAAATATGGAACAAGCTGGTTAACAAGAATCTCCTACTTTACCTCTTATCTCTAGGCACCCTCCCCTGGAGTTTTTCCAAATCTTCCATTCTATTCTCCTCCCATTCTACTTCCTCTTCCCCTTTTCCTTGCAGCAGTGACTTTGCTCTGCCCTTCTTACAGTCTTTTACACAGTTTTGCAAGAAAAAAGAAACTGAAATAGGAGAGTGTAGATGAAGAAATGAGTGCTCAGTTGGATCAGAAGGATGACTATGTGATCAGAGCAAACAGGTGCCATCCTAAGTTTTTTATATATATAAAGTCCTATACTCCTCACAACAACCCTATAAGAGAGGGTCTGTGGAAGGCAGGCTCTAAGACAGCCCCCAATGATCCCAGCCTCCTGGTTTTGATGCCTTGTGTAATCCCCTCCCTTTGAGTGTATGCTGGATCTGGATCTAGTGACTCACTTCTAATGAATATAATATGGCAAAAGTGATGGAATGTCAATTCCAAGATTAGGTAACAAAAAGACTGTGGCTTCTGTCCTGGGCTCTCTCTCTCTCTCATGTGCACACATACGCTGTCTGTTTATTCACTCTGAGGAAAGCCAGCTGCCATGTTGTGAGCTACCCTATGGAGAGGTCCACATGGCAAGGAACTGAAATAAGCCCCCAGCCAACAGCCAGTGAAGACAAACAACCCACCAGCAAGGAACGGAATCCTGCCAACAACTACATGAGTGAACTTGAAAGCAGATCCTCCCCCAGTTGAGACTATAGATGACACCACAGCACCAGTGAACTGACCCTGACCCAGAGACACTCAGAGAAGCTGTGAAAAGACTCCCAACCCACAGAAATTGAGATGATGTTTATTGATTTACGCTGCTAAGTTCTGGGGTAACAGCAATAGATAACTACTACAGTCCTATTGTTATCATCTCCATTTTAGAGATGGAGAAACTATGTCTCAGAGGGATTAAGAAACTTTCGGTGATACACAGCTTGTAAGTGTCAGAGTGGGGATTCAAACACAGGAACTCTGGTTCCAGAATCTGTGCTTTTAAGGTGCTTGAATTATTTACATCTTAGTAAATAGATGTCAAATGTTTACATTTTATATTTCGTACAATGTAAAGCTTCTGATACTAAAGATGTACAAGCTCTAAGTCAGATAATAGATGAGCTCTCTTTTTGCAGGTTCCCTGCCAAAGCAAGTATACTTCCTACCATAAAATCACCCTAACCACAGTTCTCTTCACTAGTGAGTTCTTCTAAAGCAAACCACAAATTAGTTGCAATAGGTTACAAAAATAAAGCCACATCAGCACCAAGTTGGAGGAGAAAGAAAGTATTGTGTAAACCTAAGTGTTTCATTGGCCATATAGTAGGTGCTCAATAAATGTTTATTGATTCATCTATTGGACTAGCCTGATCATTGAATGTCAACCAGTGAAACTGAAGATTGTATTTTTGGAAGGCAGAGTGGAGTTGTGGTCTTTAAAAACAGACACACGTACATTCTTACTCCTACTCTAGCTGCTCTTCTCTAAAACCCACTTCTGATATTAGCACCTCCTGGAGAAATACACTCTCAGTCTGCCCTTATCCACCAAACTACACCACAGAGGCCATGTTAGTGAAGTGATTCTAAGTGTGAGTTCTGGAATCAGGCTGACCGTCTAGCCGTGTGACACAGGCAAGTCATTAACTCTCTGTACTTCAATTTCCTCATCTGTAAAATTAGAATTATAATAGTACCCACCTCAAGGGGTTGTTGTGGGAATTAAATGAAACAAGACATGGAAAGCACAGTGAATGGCATGTGACAAGTACTCAACAAATGTTAGCTATTCAACCTTATGGTCTCTGGACTTTCCAAGTGAAGGCAGAGAAATGTATGAGCCATGATTACTGCTGCTCTGAAGAAAAACCTCAACAGATTACTCGCCCACTGTTTTCCTTGAGCCCGGATGCCCATCAGTCAGAAGAGTCCCAGCCTAGCAACTGAGTCCCCTGTATGGTGTATTCCGAGAGTGATGTGATTTGGGAATTAGCTAAAGAGCGGAACTCTAACTACTGAAACAACAGACAAATAGAAAATTGGCAATGTTAGATGCATAAGTCATGGGCCTCCCAGTCAAGTTCAGGGATCCTTCACCTTTTGTTCACTGTGAAATCACCAGGACCCCAGGAGAGGACCTGCTCTCTACTCCCTTGAATGAACTCTCTGTCAAGGAACTACTTCTGCAGTATTTCTCCTCACTGATTTCCTTGCCACCTCAACAACTTCTATACTTCTTGTACTGATTCCTTTTCCCTTCACTCTACAGTTTATCCTACACATTCGCACACATTCTATTCTACTCTCTCCCTCAAGTTCTTTCTCCCTTGCCTTCCTTTACAAAATACTATATTTGGAAATGACACACACAGCGTTATGCAAATTGATATTCTGCTCTCACTGTTAAAAAATACACACTGCACAGTGACTGGCACATAGTAGGCCCTCAAATATTTGCTGAATAAACTCCTCCTTGACTGAACCCTCCAAGGCTGGATGGAGACAGAATATCTAACGAGGTGCTCAGTTCCCCAACTCCGGTGAGAGCTGGAGAAAGGAAAAAGAAATATTACACATCATCTATATCAAGCTCTATCTCCTGTCTACCTTACACAGCAGGAAAATGAAGCTAAGAAAATAATGCAATATAGATTACACAGCTATTTAGAGGCAGACTCCAAGCTAGAAGCCTCATCTTGTCTTCCAATCCAGTGTTATTCACGTGTGGGTACAAATGCCCCTTACTGCCCAGAGGTATGACTTTGTAAGGCCTGGGAGGCAGCAGGTAGCCACCCCTCCTCAAAGGTGGACCCTGGATTCAGACCCAGGCCT
This sequence comes from Diceros bicornis minor, assembly GCF_020826845.1. Taxonomy (NCBI): domain Eukaryota; kingdom Metazoa; phylum Chordata; class Mammalia; order Perissodactyla; family Rhinocerotidae; genus Diceros; species Diceros bicornis. The sequence continues at coordinate 52,086,950 of NC_080742.1, read as the reverse complement.
CCGTTTCTGATCTCCAGCAGACTACTGGCAGGGTTTGACACTCACATTCATAGGCTGGCTCCTATACGGATTTTCGGTTCAACACAGTCAAGGGGTTGAGCTTGTGCCGACTTGTTCCAAGAACACTCTGTAAAGGCGGCCTAGACCTTCCCTCCTCCTCTACCCCAGGGCTCCTGGCAGGCTGTTTATTCCCACCTTCCTCCAGGCTCCAGGGAGCCAGGCGGCTTCGGCGCAGGTCTCTGAGAGACTCGGCTCCCAGCGCCTTGATGAGGCGTGTTTAATCTTCCACCCGGATTATTTAACCTCCGCATCCTTGTTAACAAACAGCCATTATTAACGAAATGAGAGACCACATGCGGTGGGCTTCTACAGACAATACGCGCTCCCTTGGCCTTTCCGAGAGCAAATTCATAATCCTCAGCGACTCCGCCGCCCGCGCCCTCCTGCCAGGCCGGAGAGGGAGTCAGGAAACTGAGTAGAAACTGGGTGATCTGGACCCTTGTCCACGACCCCCGCAGTTGGAGGGTCCGGGCTCGGCAAAACGGAGCTGTATCTCTCCCTTCCTTCCCTGCCTCCGTCCCTCGCTCTCTCTCCCAAGGGATTGCCACAGTGCGTTATAAATTTTACCTTTCCAGTGTGCAGGAGAGGCGAGAGGAGGCTGTGTCCCAGCTCCCGGCCGGCCTGTCCCGGAGGACACCAATTAAAGGCACTAATTGGACAGCAATACATCAAAGTCGCTCCCGGGAGTGGGTCCTCAGAGTGCCAGGAATCCATTAGTTGGGCTTTTGTTTCAAAAACACAGAAATACAGAGGAAGGAAAAAAAATACACCTCGAAGCGAACGGGAGTGGCTCGTGTGCTGTACCGCGTGGACTCCACTCTGTGTTCCCTGGGAGCCTCTCGCTCTCCCGTCTTGCTCCAGGCTCGGCACATCAAACGATCTTCCCCGCTTCTCCGTTCCGAGCCCACTTCACTTACATCCCCAAAGAGCGCCGCCTAGAAAGCCTCCCTCTCCCCCGCGCACAAACAGAGCAGGTGTAGACGCGGCACAGTTGTGCCTAAGCGCGCCTGTTCCGATTCGGGGAAAACAAACCTACCTCCCCGCGCACATTGTTCGGGTTCTTTGCCTAACTCGGCTGAGGGAGGGCAAGTAGACACCTCAGGGAGCCACATGTCACCTCAAATTCGTGATGGCCGCCTGGGCTGCATTGGCCCTAGCGAGGTGCCCGGACGCCGGAGGGGAACGACGAAGGGGAACTGGCCTACCCAGGAGGGGGTATTTCAGGATACGGGGAGGGGCACTTCGATGGAGGAAGGAGAGGGCTCTTCTTTGGAGAACTGGACGCTGCTCACAGACCAGAGGGCATCCAGAAAGCCCGCCGGAGAACGGGCCCAGGCTCGGAAGGACGTTAAGCGACCCCGGGCGCGCTTCCCGTCCCGGAACTGCAAGGGTGAGGGGCCCTGCAGCAATGGGAGCCTTTCCCCGCCGTCGGCTTAGAAGGAGGCCCAGTTTAAGAGAAGGCTAAGCCTCCGGAGTCCAGAAGCCGCCAGTTACCCCCGCCCCTGCCCTGTGCGCGCGGCAAGGCCTCCCGACCTCTACCACCAAGAGTGGTGCCCGTCGGACCCAGTCTGATCCCGGCGAGGCCGAGCCCCCAGCACAAAGTAGAATGCCCTGGGGTCCGCGTCCGCGGGGCTCCTCGGGATACCGGTCCCGGGCCACACCGGGCCGCCGTCTGGGCCGCGGAGGCGGGAACCTCATCCCTGGCTGGGGGCTCGGAGGACCTTGCTGCGGTTTCCCGCCCACCTGAAAGCGGCAGAGGGCGAAGGTGGCCCCGCGTCGCCACCTCAGCCAGGGCGCAGGCCGGCGCGCCCGGAAGACCTGGCCTCACCTGGGCGGTGGGGAGGCCAGAGGCCCAGCCCGGAGCGCCCCTCATCCTGCGGGGGCCGAGCCCACTCCCTTCCCTCGAGGAGCCAGATTGGAATGGCAGCTTTTGATCCCGTTAGTTACTAACCCCGGCATTTGTTTTCCATTTTATAAACGCTTCCCTTTAAGTAATTGTCCCTGTTAACAGCGTATACCTTTCAGCAGCCCTCATTGCGCTATAAATAATCTCGATGAAGATGCAAGGATATGACTTTCACAAGATTGGACAATTGATTCAATCTGTGACCCGCGATCGCGAATAATATTGGAAGGCTATTTAAACAGATGAAGGCCTAAATTGTCTTGCTTGTATCTGAATTAATTTCTCATTCATCATCATTATGAAGTGATTGGTCTATTCAAGCTCTTCAGCCTGCTGGAACCGAGCGAGATTTAAATGAGATTGTAACACAATTTAAATGCTTGCCGACTTTAACGAGGCCAATTGAGCAGCTGCAATAAATACAAATATTTTTCTAAACAGCCTTGTTTTAAATAATTACTTAATGCTTTCGTGTTATTTTTAAGTGGCAATCTTTCTCTCTCTCCTGCTCCTGCTCAGAATATCACATACTTATTTGCTGAGAAGGCGATTTTGGAAATGACTTTGTTTCTGTTTGCTTTGCAGGAGGTAGCATGCGTTTTGTGGTTGGCGTGTTCCCCTCCACCCCGGCCCCCCCCATCAGGGTCAACATTTCAGAGTCCTGCAAGCTGGCACAAATGGTGAGTTGGGCTTTAGTTTCGCCCTAATACAGTCTGATGTGCCTGCCCCTGCAGAGCCCCGGAAGAGCTGCATGATGGAAGACGTTTGCCTTTTGGATCAAGTCACTTATCCAGACGTGCTTTAGCTGGGTCTTGCAAACGAATCTGTGCGATTGCACTTACAAATGACAACCCGAAGAGTGGCATCGTTTCTGACTTGTCCTGATGACCGTAATCATCTTGAACAAATCAGAATTCCGGCGTATCCTAAAGGCGTCCCTTAGGAAGTTCAATCTGCCAGCAGTTTGGCTCCCGCGCAAGTGGCCTGGAGTGGGTGGAGGCCAGCTGGGGATTTCTTTGTTAGAGAAGAGGCACAGAAAGGGAACCTGGCCACAACGATTGGTGGCGGGTGGAGTAATTAGAAGAAATCCCAATTTTTTACCCCAACCTCCTTTCCCACCTCCCACTCACTGACTCCGGTGTGACGGTGCATGGAGTGGTTGCTAAGAAGGAAAATAAGCTCTTCCCACTTTGAGAATGCCATCCAGTCTGGCCATCCTCAACAACTGTCCGCCGTGACACCCACGCCCTTCGGCCGACATATGGCGGCGGGTGTTTGTTTCTTCGATTGGGGGATAATGGAAGCAACTGAGCGAGAGAAGACTGGGGAACAAAAGAACCTTTTAAACTTTTACGTAAGGGCTGAGGGTGGGGCGGGGAGACACACGACTTGCTGCGGGAGACCTAAGCTCCTGTTGGCAGTGGCCGGCTAGGTCCATGTCCCCCTGGGAGGCCTAGAGTGAGAGGGTGTATTCTGAATCACTTCTCCCTCTGCCTGGGATGGGGGCAGCTGGACTCAATCGCTGGGGTGAGCTGGCGCAGGGTTCCCGGCTGGAAAGGCAAAAACGATATAGTCAACTAGAGAAACCATTCGTGGGGCAGGACACATTGGGGGATGCGATTAAACTGTTGCCAGAAAAAAAAAAAAAAGGGACAAGGGTGGAGGAACCAAGTGATTTGCTATGTAACTGGGCGATTTAATGCCAGAGTTAGGGAGCTGCTGGCCGGAATCATTTCGTCTTCGGAGGCTCTGCGGAGCTCATCCTCTTTATCCTGTTGTTTAAAATGAGCATTATCCCAAACATATGCAATGCAATCAGTTTGGTCACACTTACAAGAACACGCTTTAATAAGGCAATCAATCACTCGCTAACAAGCAGGCGACGGCCCGCGCTGAGCGCACACTCAGGCTGCGGGACGGCTGGTCTGGCCAGGCCGGGCCCGCCGCTGAGCGCTGGCTTGTGCTCAAGGCTCCTCGACTAGGTCGAGGAGCCCAGGGGAAGTTCGCGGCAGGAGTGAGGTGTCAGACTTCGCGAGAGAGGACCATACACTCTAAGCCCCAAAGAGGCCCAGGGCAAGGGAGGGGAAGCCTGAGCCTGGAGCTCATAGCTGCAAGGGCCGCTAACAGCTGTATGAGACCCAGAGCCTCCATTTTCCCACCTGCAAAATGGGACCGAGATGGGGCAAAGCTAAGGAGGGGTGCTGAGAAAGTTGAAAAACGAAAACAGTAGTACCATGTCAGCCCTGTTGCTTGGTCTGGGCTTCTTATTTTACAGACGAAGAGATTGACGCTGTGGAGGGGCAGCGCCCACTTCATGATCATCTCCCACCCTCCCCACCCCCAAAATGGAAGTATCAGACCAGATGCATTGCCAGGTGGGCAAATCCTGTTTTTAGGTGCGGGAGTGGAGGAGGGAGTGTGAGAAATGGTGCCTAGCGCCAAACCACAAACCTTGGCAAAAGGGAAATTTCATTATGAAGTAATGAGTAATTCCTCCTGGCAAGATGTATTGTTATATCTTCCACTTCAATTTGGAGGAAGAGAGGCTCAATTACCCAGAAAATACAGTCAATTAAAGGCTGCTGATTGGACACGAGGCCGGATCATCGATCTTGTACTTTCCAATATCGCTGCAGACACCTCATTTTCCCTCCCTATTAACTGAAAATACGCTGGCATTACAGCAGCCCGCAGCCCATTTACCTGTCGCAAGCAATCTTGGCCCGATGCGAAGCAATGGCGAAATTTGCCGGGGTTTGGCACTGGGAGCTTCGGCTGCAATGAAGGCTGCAGTGGGAGCTGTGCCGGCCTGGGGGTAGGGAGAGTAGCAGGGAGGATGCTGGAAACCTCAGCACAAGGCTTTGCTTGGGAGGGCAGGGGCCACGGTGTGCAGGAAGGTTTGCTCTGGAGCCCAAGGAGGGATGAAGGCCAATTGAGGAGCCCCCACCTGCCCAGGATACACCAGCAGAAGACCCTTGGAGTCCATGCAATCCTGAGTTCCCAGCCTGCTGAGGGCACCCATCTCTCCCCCGCTTGAGCAGGACTTCAGAGGCAGCCACAGTGGCTCTCCTATGGGGACAGAGGATGGAGGTGAGGTGGCTGCTGAGCACTATTTGTCCCCTTGCCCTGACCAGCCCAGAATTCCATCCTTGGAGATGACTTCCAGTTTGAGGATGATTCTGACCCTCTCATCCCACCCCAGGAGTCCTTCTCCCTCCTCTCCCCACACCCTAAGACGTAGACCCAGCTTGACCAGCAAACTCAGCTCTGCAGTGCTCAAGCTCCCTCCCCAGTGCCCCATTCTCTCCACCTTGAGTTGGGGCGGAGGTAAGATCCACAGAGACTATAGTCCGGGGTCCCCTTTCCTCAAAGGGTTGGAGCAATTGGAGAAGGAACTATCGAAGGGGTGAGCCCTCAGGTGGGGTCAGTGCTCTGCTGGGCCAATTTAGCCATGGAAGGATCCCAGCATGCACAGAATTAAGGAAACACGCACCCCAGGGCAGCTCAGAGCCTGCCTTCTCCACTTCTGTGCAATATCCATTTGGAGCCTGCCAATGCCCACCAGAGGCTTGGGAGGCTGTCTGTGGGTGCATCTTTGGGTTCTTTTCCTGTCCAAACATATAGTGACTGAACTAGCAATTCAAAAAGAGTCAACATACTGCCTGCTGCCAAAAAAATTTTAAATGCTAAAGTGAGAATCATGTCCAGCTTTATTGCAATTCGGTTAACAAATTGTAACAGCAAATTCTTTGGGCTTCAAAGGAAAACCAAACCAAATGCATTCCCTACAGGAAGAACCTCTCCCTCCCAGTCAGGGTGAGGCTGGCCTTGGGGGGTACAAGTTCTCTTATCCTCCAAAAACTGGCTGGAAGAACGAGTGCAGGAGTGAGAGTTTGGGAGTGGCTGGTGAAGGGGAGAGACAAGTCCCCCAGAAGAGGCGGAAGGCTCCTGCTAGTAGCTGAGAGTCACGCCCCAGTGGCAGCTTGGGGGGAAAAAGAGGAAGAAGGATGTAAAATGCCAAATGCAAAAGGAAGAGCCAGAAGGCTCCTGGTGAAGGGAAGGTGAACAAGCAAAGGCTGGAAATAGCCTCTAATTTGCTGCCAGATACTGAGGGAGGGAGATTAGGTCCCTCCTCCCTAAGCTCTTCCCTGGGCGCCTTGTTAACAGCTCAGCTCTGGGCTCAGTGGCCAGCCGCATGGTGATCATTATTATACATTCAACATTCAAAAACCCTCCTCACACGCACCACTTGCTAATCAGGGTGTGTGTTGGGCCCAGAGAGAAGAGGCTTGGTAGGAGCTGCCCAGGGGCCCTGGGGCATCTGCAATCTCCCTGCCAACGTTAAACAAAAAGTGGGGGTGTGGGTGGGGGTGGTGGAGTTGCTACTTGAGAGATATCAAGAAGCTAGGAGAGAGGGAAGAGATCAGGTGCTGGTAGATGCCAGAGCCAGAAGATATTGTGTAACTGAGGCTCCAGGAAGGCAAGAGAGCCCCCACGTTAGGGTCAGGATTCTCCTTGGTAGTAAATCATCTAACTCTCTCCCGTAGATGGCTGGTGCGTTGCCATCCTCAAGCCCCTCGCCATGCCTTGGAAAAGCTGGCAAAGATTAATCTCTACCTGCTCTGCATACACAGCACTTTGTTCAAAGACATAGCAGTTTCCCCTTCCATGCTTGGGCTTGGACAGAGAGGAGGGGTCCCGGGTGAGGAAGCGGCGGGAGGTGGGGGGGCGGGGGGCAGGTGCTGAGGGGCTGAGTATTGGTTGCTGTTGCTGCTAAGTTTGTTCAGCTTTGGAGCCACGGCGGCAACCCTGTTCAGGGGCTGCGGGTCCGGTGAAGAACGGCAAAGAGGGCCCGCCCCAGAGAAAGGTCTCTCAGCTTCTGCCTCCTCATCTCCACTCCTGCTCCCCAAACGCGCCAGCCACGCCGCTTCCCGGGCGTCCCGATCCTCGAGGCCGAGTCCCGTTGGTTCTTTGCGACCCTCTTCTTTCCCCTCGGTGCCCTGGGGGCGGGGAGGGGCGCTGGCTGAGTCCCCGGGGGGCCCCCCCACGGGCGTCCTGGAGCCGGCAGCCCGCGGGCGGCCCCTTATCTGGTGAGGGGCACCTCCTCCCTCTGGTCCAGCGCGACAGAGGAGGCCTTGCTGAGCACGGAGGGCGCGAAGGTGAGGAAGGAGTCCGAGCGGGAGGTGGAGGCACAGGTGAAGTCCGAGGCGGCGGCGGCGCGGGGCGCCAGCCCGTTGGCCGGGCCGCCGTGGCAGGCGAGGCAGGAGCAGGGGCCGCCGGCCGAGGCGCCCAGTCCGTGCGCCGGGCCCGGGTAGAGCGGCGGGTGGCGGAAGGCGCACAGCAGTTCGGGCCGCGGGTAGGGCTGCGAGAGCACGCGGAAGGTGTCGAGCGGGCGCAGCGGGCCGCTGAAGGGCGAGACGGCGGCCGACGCGGCGGACGCGGCGCCCAGGCTCACGGGCGAGTAGTAGGGCAGGGGCAGGTGCGACGGGAAGGGGTAGGGCAGGCCGCCCGCGGCCGCCGCGTGGCTCATCATGTACGTGTAGAAGGCGGGGTCTGCCGGGTGCGGCCACGTCATGGCCAGCCGCTGCCGCTTGTCCTTCATGCGCCGGTTCTGGAACCACACCTGGCGGAGAGGAGAGCAGCGGGTTTGGAGGCTGCACTCGGCCCAGTGAGCAGAGCCCAGAGTCCTGCCCCACTGCAGAAGATGATGCCCGATGCCCCCAGCGCAGGGAAGAGCCAAGGCAGAGACCCTCTGGGTGGGGGCAGTTCCCACCACCACCTCCTGGAGCTAATATCCCCCCATGAGAGGTTCAGGGAGCGACACCAGTCTCTGTGCTTCCTCCCCTCTGCCCAGGTGGCCAGGACCCCCTGGTGTGCCAGAACCCGGTGTGAGTGTGCAAGTAGTGGAGGGACTAGGTACTCCACCCGTCTGAGGCAGCAGGCAGTTTTCCCCAGAAACACATCCCCTTCCAGCTGCTCTGCGGGGGATCACTTCCTTGTCACCTGCACAAGCACCCCATCGCTGCTGTTTGTTTGGCTAGGAAAGGAACAGAGTCAACCGCATGGCAGCAGTGCCCACCTAGGGACAGTGGGGAGGGTAAATCTGCATGCACCTGGTGCCTGGACATCCTCAGCCTAGCTGCCAGTGGGCAGGGAGACCCAAGGCCCCATTCCTGGCTCACGATTCAGGGAATGGGCACTTGGTATTTACTTCCTGCTGAGTGGGCGCACCCCCTCTCCCAGCCAGAGCTCATACCTTGATGGTGGTTTCTGGCAGGTTTAGGGCAGCCGCCAGCTCGCATCTCCGCGGCCTGGATACGTAGTTCTCCCTGTAGAATTCCTTCTCCAGCCGTGCAATCTGCTCCCGGGTGAAGGCGGTACGGTAACGTCGCATCTGGTCACTGGCGCTGCAGGCCAAGGTGCCCTGCGAGCTGCCGCCACTGTTGCTCTTGGGGGCCTCGCTGCCACCATTGGGACTGCTGGCCAGTGCCTCGGAGCTGGGCCCTGCGCAGGGAGCCCAGAGCACACGCACACACAGAACACACAACAGACACAAACGCTGCTGATGTGGGGCTATAGACCCAGGGTGTGTGTGCAGGAGGGGTAGAACGGGACACCCCCCTCTCAGTAACCTCAGTCTTTGCCTTTGCTGGGGCACCCGGACTTCCAGAACCCAGGAAGGAAGGATGGGGGCTCACCAATCCGGTAAGCACATAGCAGCCATGAGGCCTGTCCAGGCTGCTGCTTGGCAGGACTCTGTCTAAGGCCTGCTGGGGACAGAAGCCTCCGCCACTCTAGCCACCTGCCCTGGATCACAGGCGAGATGCAGCCCTCTGAGCTTTTTGTCCACCGTGGGCAGGAGCAGACAAGGATGTGCATATCTGACAGGCGAGTGAGTTGGGATGCCCCTCCGTGCTGGAGTGTTGTGAACTCTGGGTCTTAGTGCATTGTAGGATTCTGGGCGTGAACTGAGTTTCCATGCTTTTGTGTGTGCCAGGCTGCCAGGGCAGGTGTGGGAATGTATACTAGGTTGCATGTGTTGCAGGAATGGCACAGGAGTGTATGTATGAGAATCCTATTACCTTATTATATTTGAGTGGAGTATGGATTATTCTGAGGGCATGCTACTGTTAGGGAGTCTGGGTTGAGTGGATAAGATGGTAATGGGTAGATGTGGGTGCTCAACACAGTGTTGGCTGTCAAGGCCAGGAGGTGGCTTTTCTTCCATACCAGGCTCATGGAACCCACTCCCACAGCTGTGTGAAGGAGTGTCTGCTGGTGGGGTCTCCCTTCTAGACTTCCACCCCTTTCAGGGAGACTCCCTTCCTAGCCATTCACTATCCCCCCTCCATACTAGCCCCTGGTCAGGGAGGGGTTCTCCAGTTAAAGCAGTGTGACACCACTCCCCCCACCTTGGGGCCTAACCCAGGGAAGGGTGGGGCTCAGCCCCCTGCAGCTCCTTTTCCTTTGGGTGGAGAAGCAGGACTGGGAAGGAAAGGGGAAGGGGGGAGGGCAGGGCTCTGCCTTTTCAAATGCAACCGGAGACCAAAGGCAATTAGATCATTGGGACCATTTCCGACCTGGCGCCACCGAGCCCAGGAAGTGACAAGGTAATTTGGACCTCTGACCGACGTGCAAACTGGTCGGAGGGCCGCAGCACCCCAGCGGCCCGAGTCTGCCGAGATTTTACGGTCCTTTATGGACTCCCGGCTTCCGCGCCTGGAAGCGCCTTGCACCCCGCCACCACAAACTGCGTTTGATCTCGCCCACGCCGGGGGAAGGTGTCTTCCTGGAGCAGTTGAATCAGTACCACAAAACTCTGGAGGGTTGGGGTGCACTCTGAATCCACCTCAAGCCCAGAGCTTGCGTCTCCCTCCTCCCCCCAAAGCACAGCTGTCACCCTCAGTCCCGCCAATGCCAGAGCACAGAAGGAGACCCCTGCCAGGGCACAGATAGCAGGGGACAGTTGCTCATGTGGGTCCCCCCAGCCACCCTGCCCTGGGGGAAAGGAGTGTCTTCCTCCCCTCCAGAGCTGAAGTGAAAGGTGGGCACGGTGGGAGGCCTGGGGAGAGAAGGGGTGCGGTGGCTACCTTTGCTGTGCTGGTACTCGGCGTTCCCCTTGGCGCAGTCCGGGGTGCAGCTCACCTCGATTTCTTCATAGAAATCCGATTCAGTGTCCGAGCTGCTGGGTTGCCCCTGGCCCGAAAGGCTGTCGGAGGAGGGGGCCGGAGGTCCGGGGCCGAGCACGGCGGCCCCAGCTGCCCGCGGCTCGGCACCCGGCCCCGCAGCGCTGCCTGCTAGTCCGTCGACCGGCTCCTCCTCCGGGCCTCCCCCGCCGCGCTCCCGGGCGGCCAGAGGACCTGCCCGCGGGCTCAAGCAACCACGGGGGACCATCTTCTCGGGCGGCTCGGCTTCGGACAAATTGGAGACCCTCTTGCCAACCAGAGTACCAAGCTGACCCCCATCCAGAAACATAACCATGTCCTTTCGGCTCTCCATCCCGGGGCTCTCCGGGGGGGAGGGGGAAACCCCAAATGAGCTCCTAGCCCCCGGCTTCTTGGGTCCCCAGCAGTCCGACAGATCTTGGCTGCGGGAGGGAGAAAGAGAGGCCAGGCGACTGGGCGGGCGCGAAGCGGCCGGAGCGCGATGTCGACGGTGACGGCGGTGGTGGCGGTGGGGAGCCGGGGTCACCTTGTGATGCGAGCGCTCCTCTGTGCCGCACCGCCTCTGGGAGGAAGCCCCATTGCCCTCTTCTTTCTAAGCTGTCATCCTCCTGCTGCAATCGTCATTACAGTACCGCTGGTGACGCCACTCGGCGAGCGCAAGTGGATAAATAGAAACGTCTGCCACAGCGAAGATGAAAGGAGACCCGCAGCTAATGGCTCGGCAGTGATGCGCCAGGTGTGGGCCTCGCTCGAATGGGGAGGAGAGTGTGAAAACAGAGAGACACACACACTGAGAGAGGGAGACACCCAGGCAGAGGGGATGCAAATGGAATTTCGCAGAAAGAAAAGAGAGCTTAACGCGCAAGGCGAGTTCCGCAGGGGCTGCGGGGCTTGGTAATTGAGTACGCTTTTGATTTTTTTTTTTTTGATTGTTGTTTTGGCTTTTGTTTTCTTAACTTGGTGCCTTGATCTAACACTGATGAGAGAATCCATAACTGCATTTTAGAAGTGTGAAGGCCGACTCGCAAGCCTCGCTTCTCTTGCCGTTATTACAACTGCCTGTCCCTGGCGAGCTAACCTCGCACCGATTCCGAAGTCTTTTTACAAGCTACCGAAAAACATGCTCCCTCCCCCCCAAGTTGTCTGCAGAGCTTGAGCCTGGGGTATCCTTTCCTCTCTCTTCCTCCTCCCACTCCCTACCCCCAGCTGTCTCCTTCCTCCTGGGAACCAAAAGAAAACCTTGCTATTTTTCTTCCCTAAGGGGCAAAAGATAAACGCCTTGATATTTTTTCTTTGAAGACCGGCCTTGGCTGCTGACTCAAAATGTTCACTGATTTTTTTTATTTGCCCCTCCCCATCTAGGTGGCCTTAAGCTTTGCGCAGCCCAGTTTGACGTCCAGGTGGCTATTCGTGGAAGAAATCGCTTTCCCATTTGCTCCGGCCTCGCTTGCACTTCAGGTATGTAGGGTGGGGAGAGGTTCTAAGTGTGGCCTTTTTTCTTTTGTTGCCCGTATTTTAAGGTATTCGTTGAGAGTCAACGAATTCCCCCGGAAACAGGTTATGTGAGTGAAGAGGTGCAAACAAAAGCGGCCCCAACAGCAGCAGCGCCGGAGGCACTGAGCTGGGAGAAGGCGCTCTTCTCACCCGGAGATCTGGGGCAGGGGTTGAGAGTGCCTGAGTACGAGGCACTGGGGTTAGCAGAGGTTTGACTCTGAGTTCTCCCACAGGGCCTGCCCAGGGGCTTCAGTCCCCTGCTCCAAAAGTGGGTGTCAGCGGGGGTAGAAGAGAGAGAAGTCACTGAAAATGCCCTGAAAGAGCAAATGACTGGGGATTTCATAAATCTTTGAGGACAGAGGGGAAGCTCTATGGCAGGGCTGATGGCTGGGGAGGTGGGGGGTGTAGTGCTCAATGTCTTTGGGAGCAGCCTCAGGATCCCTCTCAGGTCTTCTTCCAGGGAAGGTGGAATAGAACCTAGTAGGAAACTGACCCCTTGCCAGCTCTGAGCAAGTATGTCGGGGCTAGGCAGGTTGGCTGGGTCTCTCCCCACTTTGCTGAGAGCAGGAGGGGAGGGATTTCTCTGCTCTCTGACCCCTACAACTCTCCTTTCATCGCCCCCACCTCAGAGCTTATAGCTCTAAGTAGCCAGCCCCAAAGGGCTGTCCCTGCACCCTCCTCCTTCTCCGTGTCCCAAGAAGCCCCAATTTCCACTTTTCTAGAGAAAAGTCCATCATTGTATTTTCTGTCTTCTTTCTATCTCCTACTTTTCTCTCCTTTTTCTTTTTCTCTACTCGTCTCCCTCCTCTCCCTGCCTCAGTCTTCATGTCTGTGGGCTTATGGAGGCGGTGGGAAAAGCGAGGGATTCGGGGAGAGGGGCAAGTTCCCTTCTCACTCCTCGTTTCGACTTCTCCCCCTATTTCATAAGAAGATGCTCATCAACCTCGCCTCAGGGAGAGGGGAGGGCAGGGGGATCCCGAGGTAATGTCCATCTAATCATCTCCACTTCCTGAGACACTCAAAGCCATCATCTGCTGAGCACTGCTAGCCCAAAAATCCTGGGGAATATTTTAAAGGTGAGAGGAGCGATTAAGAGTGGAGGGGATCATATCCCAGAGTCTTTTGCTGCAGTGCAGAGCTGTCCTAGGATTCTGTCATGCCCTGCCCTCCCCAGCCAGCAGCCAGAACTTGAGGGAGCACCTGGCTTGTCTCTCCTTCCTGTCAAAGTCCAGCCCTCAGCGTCTGTGTTAGAGCTGCCACGGTCGCCCACCCTCAGTTGGGCCCTTCCCGCACTGGGCCTGGGTCTTGCCCACCCTCCCTTCCCATGTGAACCCGCCACTGTTCTCACAGCCGCCCCCTCTGCGCTCACCTCAGTGGGGCCGGGTCCTCAGAGGGTCTCCGGGCTCCCCCGCCCCGCCCCCAGCTTTGCATTCAAGGAGAGGGCTCTGCGTTTGATCCTCTTTTCCTTTGGGTTTTCCCTGCGAGATGAAAGAGGAGTAGGATTGAGAGATCAAGAGGTGCCACTTGGGTCTCCTTCCTGGGTTCGGCCCAACCGAATGGGGCTTCCCCTTGCCTCCCGGGGAGGAAGGAGGCTCAAGCCGGGGATCAGCCTCTCCGGGAGAGAGGCTGCCTCCTCTGGGCTACAGATCTGAAGCTTCAGGGACGCCCCCGCTCAGCCCCACTCCCACCCCATCCCTCTCCTGACTCCTCCGCCCTTTCGAAACAGCCTCAATTTCCCAAGTCTTTAGGGGCAGGAAAAAAAAATTTAACCAAATGTCACTTCTTCCAAAAGCATCCTTTCGTCAACATCAGATGAAGAGAGGTCGGATTTTTAACAAGAGGAAGAAGAAAACAGGAGAGGACTGGATAAGAATACTGTTTTTTGGCGTTTTTTTTTTGTTTTTTGTTTTTTTTTTTTTGGTTTATGGGGTGGGGTATGTTAATAGCGTGGTTATTACTGTATCATGAAGGTTATTCCCGACACCACTCGAGAAGGAAAGTGTTATTCGCAGAGGGAGTGAAGCTCGCTGCTACCAAGGCCTGGACAACCCCATAAAAGCGGAGAGGGGATTGATAACGCCTAAGTGGGGTCCAGCCCGGGCCCCTACTGCTTCTCACCTCCCTCAGAGGGGAGGGCCCCCTTCCCCCGCGCTGTCCTGCTGTCCCCTCCCCCGCTGGGGTGATGCGTTGAGGTCCAACCGGCTCCTCTCGGACTGAAATTCTCCGGACTTCAAAAGCTCGCGGCTCTGCTTCCGCCAGGCTGGGCTGGGCTGGTCCGGGGGGTGGGTGGGAACCCCGGGGAGGCTACGCTGAGATAAGATGCGCGGGTTGTGTTAAATGCAATCGGAAACCGGGCCTGGGCCCCCAGACGCCCTGATCCATTGGAGCCGCTTCGCTTCCCAAGAAAACCCCGCTCCAGAGACGGCAGCAGGGGGTGGGGAATGCCACAGAGGCCGGCGGACCCCGCTGTGGTGCGACAGTCTGGGGCCCTGAGTACCTTCTCCAGCCAGATGCGGGGCCTCGCAGCGGCAAGCACGCAACCCGGCCGAAAGGCAGGGGCGAGGAGACCTGGGACGGGGGCCTGGGGATTCGGGAGATGGTTTGGCTGCTTGTGCCAGGAAAATTTTGATCAGGAAAAAATTGTTTTTGCTTCTCATTTTGGTAAAACATTAAGAACAAAGGGAGCTTCTTTTTAAACAATAAGCGTCGCCTGGCTGTCGTGGATATTGATCTTGGGCGCTCGGTCATCTCCCAAACCGTGGCGAGGGCCGGGCCGTCGAAGTTCCCGCGAGGCTGGGTCTCCGCGGCGGGATCGTGGCCGGGGGATGGTGAGGGGACTTGTAACGGTCGGTCCCCCTCTCATCCGTGGTAGCTGCCGACGCCCATCTGGGAACGCAGGGCAGGGTGCACTGGATCTCAGAGCCCAGAGGTCGGGCTTCCCGGCCGGGAGATCACACCTGGACCGCTTCCCCGACCCTCTCGCCCGCGCTGCAGAGGCAGTCGGTGGTGGCGCACGCCTGCCGCAGGCACCACGGAAACAGGTTCTCCTTCAGGCAGGCAGAACCTGCCGCTTCTGGAACACTGGTTTGGACAAGCGCCTTCCCTCCGAGCCTCCTGGAGCCAAGGGCCAGGCGCCTGCGACAGGAAACTGACTGCTTTCTGGACCCGACCCCTTCTGCTCCTCGGGTCCTCAGAGGGAGCCAGCCCTGTGCCTGCTCTTGCCACTACACCTGTCCAGCGGCCGTGCTCCTGGAGGCCCCGAGCCTTGAGCCTGGCGGCTTCCCCCACCCTGAGCCATGGACTGTCACCTGGGCAGCCCACATCCCTACACCCACCACCTGCCCATCCCAGAGCTGGAGGACCTAGGACAGGACTGGAGCCCTGAGGATCTCCCCACACTAGAGGCTTGCCCCTGCCTCAAGCCACCAACTGGAAGGGCCCATGTTCCAGTCAACCAGCAATTCCCCAACACTCAAGGACCCAAAGGCCCAGACATCCCCCTCCCCCACCATAGCAGAGATGGTGTGGGTTTTTCCTTTACCATTATTGTCTTGAAATTTGCTTTCATTACAAAGTAATGAAAATCTACGTAATGCTCCTTTAAAAGGCCTCAACAAGCCACAGTGTCTTTTCTCCTACAGTGATAGGGTGACCAGTGAGTGGTCTTGACTCAAATGGCCTGACCCAGTGTCTGATCCTGGAGCAGTGCTCTTTCTAAGGCCCTGTCCCTCCCTGCCTGAAGGAATGCCTCAACACCCAACAGTGCCTTAACTCTCCATAAGGCAATCCTCTACAAACCCCTAGCCCTTTCTGGGATCTGGGTGGGTCCAGGGGCCTCTCAGAAGAGGGTTCCTGTCTGCCCTCAGAAGCAGAAGGCCCAGGGCCCACCCAACTGGACTGTCCTAACCCTACTCCACCCATGATTTCCCAGGAGAGCAAAAAAATCCCATCTGAAAGTCTGGGAATCCCACATGATAAGAGAAGTCACTGTTCTAAGCATTTCACCTGTATTAGCTCTTTCCATCCTCACAACAGGCCTGAGGAAGATACTACAAATCACCCCTCTTTTGTAGCTGATTTATCTGAAGGACAGAGAGGAGGCTCATATATAAATGACAGAGTCAGGAATCAACCCCCATCCCTCTAGGTTCAAGTTCACACTCATAACAACTGGAACTCTTAGAAAGTGCCAGGCATTGCATTCTGAGCCTTTCCTCCTAAAAACTCCACTTGTGGTTTTTGCCAAGGCCTTTTCTCTTCCTCTTCACTCCAGATGAATTCACAGGGGTTGGGGGAAGGGGAGTGGGGTGCAGGCAACTAACCTCTGGCCACTCACTTTGGGCATGAAAGAGAGTATGGAAAAAAATGGCCCCAAACCATTTGGAAACCTGTCCTGGAGAAGATAGGGAGCAGAGCCTGGGTAGGGATTGTACAGGGGCCTGCAGGGGCCACCCTTAGGCACAGGGGTTGGAGAGACTAACTGCTCTGCCCAAGCATGTGGGAAGAGTCTTCAGGGCCTGAGTTCCAAAGTATCAGGAATGTCTCTGCAGCAGCAGATGGTGAAGACACTAAAAGACAAAGTCCAGACCCTCTTGGACTATCACAATCCACTGAGGCCCTGAGCACCTGTCTGGAAAGAGGCAAAATTCACCAGAGTTACCCAGCCAGTTTTCACCTCTCGGGAGTCATGGCCTCTTCACATATGTGGCAAACCTCTCCCCAGAAACACACACAGAGCCATTGAAGTTAGCCTTCAGTTTCTGAGATTCCCCTCCCCCCTCCATCCCTCCATCCCTCCCAGAGCCACCAAACCCTAGGCAAAATTGCCTGATCCCTTTGATAGCTGGTGTGGTTTTACCAGGGTGTTTTCCCTCATGCTGCAGCTTCCTCCCACAGACTATCTTCCAGGATTGATTGGGCCAAAACCTGAGGGTCTGGCCAGGCCTCCCCACACTACATCCAGGCCTGAGCATATCCTCCAGGCTCTGCACATGACTCCATTCAAAACCTAGGCCCTGGAGGTGCATCTGGAGGGGAGAGGATGTCCAGGCTGGGGCTTCTCCTGTAAAGGGTGGGACTTGGTTTGGGCTGAACTTCTTTTGGGATAAGGGGGATCTGGAGTGCAGGGAACTGGTTATTATCATGGAGTCCCAGACACCATGGGTTCCTTTCCTGCATGGGGACCGGCAGGGGGGTGAGTAGGTTTTCGGTTTTGTTTTTAATAGATTTTGTCTGTTAAAGGGCACAAACTCTTTCCAAGGGCTGGACTGCCCAAAGGCCAGAAGAGCCTGACGGCCCTGCCCCCTCCCCAATGGAGCAGCCTCAACTCTCACCCTGGTGCCGGAAGAGGGAACCCGTCTACTGTGGCCCGTTAGGGTAGTCCAACGGGGGGATCGGGACCCGTCTCTGAGTGGAGCCGTTACCCGGTGGGATCTCTCTTCCACTAGACCTAAATGCTCCCTCCCGGGTGCGGGTCTCTCTCTCTCTCTGTGTGCTCACTGACCGTCTGTCTCTCTCCTGGTCCTTGGGCCAAGGAGGAGGCCGCAGCCCCTTCCTCGCTCCCCCCTCGGCCTCGCCGGGCCAGGAGACGCGGTGGCGCCGGACTGCGAACCGAGGAGTGTCTCCTGGGTGAGGGTAGGGACCTGGCCCCCGTGAGGAAGTCCAACCGGTCGGGCGAACTAAGCCTCTCCCCCCCTCGAAATGGAAAAACCTTTGTGTGAGGAGTTCTGGGGACTGATTTTTATAGTCCTGACCCAGACTAGTCCCCTTCCTCCTCTTGAGCTTCACAGAGCCCCGATGGTGTACAGTTTCGCCGGTTGTGCAGCGGGAAAACCGACTCTCAGAGAGGCTAATGAACTTGCCCAGAGTCACACAGCTGGGAAGTGGCCGAGCTGAGATTTTAACCCATGTCGTCCGTCTCGCTCCAAAAGCCAGATTCTCTCTCTGACATTAGCGCTGCTTCCCCACAGCAGAGGTCTGTGTTCCCTAAAACCGCAGACAGACAACTGCGGTGCCTTGGGTATGATTGAAAAATTGGGACAGAGGCCATCCTTCTCAGGTGGGTTGGGCGGAGGCAGCTGCGGCCTTGGCAGCGGGTGAGCGACGGGCAGGAGCCCGCTCCCGCTGTTACCGTAATTCTCAGAGGAGACGGGCACGCGGGGAGGGTGGCTAAGAGCAGGAAGGGCCGGAGGGCGCCGCGACGCGGAGGGACTGTGCGTTCGCGGCTGGCCGGGAGTGAGTAAAGATGCGCACGCGACCGCCTCAGTGAGTTTCGGAGGGTGGGGGGTACCGGCTATCAGGGGCTCGTCGTAGTGGAGGGAGAGCAGAAGGGATGTCGGCCCAGAGGACAGGGTGCACCGGCCCAGGACTGGAGTGCGCGCACAGGGTGGGCCCGGACCTGGAATCTCAGTCCCTTCCGCTCCCCTAACGGGCGTGCCAGGTGCGGCCCTTCCTCTGAGCGTCCCTTTCCGGGCTAGGAGCCGGTCGACCGCCCCGTCCGGTCCCCGCGGCCCTTTTCCCCTCCTCCCCTCCCGCCTCTGGCCGCCGAGGTGACAAAGCGCGGCTCCCGAACTGCTGTCTTGGTGCGCCCCCCACTGCCGACCGCCAGAGGCGGAAGTCGCGGCGCGTCCCAGCATCTTTGGTGGCTCGGATCCCACAACTCTGCCGGCTGGCGGCAGAGCAAATTTCCCATCCCCCCAGGGCAGCCGACCTTCGCTCCACAAGGAGCCTCATCGCACCCTAAGCGCCCGCCCTCTGAGCTGGACCCCAGGAGGGATGGGTTCGGGTCGGGGCCCCTCAGCCTCGTCTTCTAGGGACGGGTAATTAATCGTGCGCAGGTGAGGGGCTTTGGCGAGCGAATAGCTCTCCTGAGACGCTACTCTCCCTCCCCCCCTTGAGGGATGCAGAACCCCCCTGCCCCCACCTGTTGATGCTTGCATAATGAGGGTCACATAGGTGGGAGTGCCTTGTAGATTCCGCTGGTCAACCAGTATGATCTATCATACCCCCAACACACGTATCGACCGTATTTGTTGTGGTACACGAAGCCCAGGGATTGCGGAGCCCCTTGGAGCCCCTTGGACACCCCTGCCTCTGCAGTCTTAGAGCGATTCTTTCCTGAATCACAGTTCTGAGCGCCACTTATGAACCACATTGCCTGCAGCAACTCTTCTCAGATTCCCTTTGACAGAGTTTCTTTTTTGTGTGTGTGTGAGAAAGATTGGCTCTGAGCTAACGTCTGCCAATCCTCCTCTTTTTGCTGAGGAAGACTGGCCCTGGGCTAACATCCATGCCCATCTTCCTCCACTTTATACGGGACCCCGCCACAGCATGGCTTGCCAAGCGGTGCGTAGGTGCGCGCCGGATCCGAACCTGCGAACCCCAGGCCACGGCCCATCTTCCTCCACTTTATACGGGACCCCGCCACAGCATGGCTTGCCAAGCGGTGCGTAGGTCCGCGCCGGATCCGAACCTGCGAACCCCAGGCCACCGCAGCGGAGCGCGCTCACTTAACCGCTTGCGCCACCGAGCCGTGCCCTTGACAGAGTTTCTGGAAGTGTGGTCCCTGCATCACCTGGGAACTTGTTAGAAATGTAAATTCTCAGGCCCCACTCCAGACTTATTGAATTAGAAACTCTGGAGGGGGGCCCAGCAATCTGTGTTTTAACAAGCTCTCCAAGTGATTTTGGTGCACACTCCAGTGTAAGAACTGCCACCGTATGGATTCCATCACCCTGGTTTCTAAGTTCCCACGATTCTCCACGATGCCTGGAATGGCTTTTTTTTAAGTACCTTTTTTTTAAAAAAACCTCTGGTGCAGAGCTTTATACCTCTGTTACCCATGTTTATTCACCCCTATTCTTTCCACTTGATTGCTTCCATATATCTATTTGGGCACTAACTTTTTACCTAACCATGTCATCTAATTTAGCTCCTCACTCATCTCCTCCTTCATCCACTGCCTAAGGACATGCCTCACTGGTGGCAGATGAGAAACTACTCTGGAACTGCAGCAGCTGGAGCAGAGTGGAAAACTTGCCCTACCCAGAGATTTCTCTCTCAAAAGGGAATCAGAGGCCTGGAGATGCAATTTGGCTTGCTGGCTCCAGAGTGGAGAAGAGCAGATCTTCCATATCATCTGGGTACCCCATCCTGCTAGAGAACAAACAGAATGGCAAGAAGGGCCTTGGGAGTAACTGGGAACAAGGAAAGGTGAGGCTTAGAAATAGGTTTTCGATGGGCCCCCCAAAGACTATGGGCAGGGACCCAAGGCGGTTCTGCCAGCACCTCCCTCCTGCAGCCTCTTAGTCTTGAGATATACCAGTATTTTTTCTTTTCCGAAATCTCAAGATGGTGATTTAGGTGTCTGCTGTGGCTGGTTAAAAGCAAGCAGCTTTAGTAAGAGCCAAAAAGGCCTGATCCACGTAGCTATAGATATAGATGTTTTTTCATTCGTCAGATTTTTCTAGTATCAGACATACTCTGGGATGTTATTTAATAAGGTAAACTTACAGCTAATGTTATAAATGATGCAGCATGAGGCCAAGGTTCCACAAAGAATAACCAAGGATAAAGATGGCTATAAATATTTTTTTGTGTACAGGGTACCATTCTAAATGCTTTGCATGTCTTATATCACTTAATCCTCACAACTCCATGGGATAAGGTGGAGAAACCAATCAAAGAGGGGTTAAATGCTTACTCAAGATCACACAGCCTGTTAGTGGCAGAGGTGAGACTTGAATCCTAGCAGTGTGATGCCAGAGGCCAGGCTCCTACTCAGTGGATTCAGCCCCTGCCTGTGGAAGCTAACAGGTCATGCCCTGTGATCTCAAAAGACTGATTTCGTTTCCAAAGGTAGCTAAACTCGCTGAAGCCCTGGAAGAATACTGCAGCTTCACCAGGCATTACTGCTACCAGTATTAATACTAATTAGCAGTTGGCTGGTCTTTTCTCATTTGGGTGACACTTTCACACCCATTGTCCCATTTGATACAATAATTCTGTGTACTAGGAAGAGCAGTTATTAATATAATCCCTATTTTACGGATGAGGAAACTGAGGCCCAGAGAGGTGAAGTGCCTCCCCCAAAATCACTCGGCTAATGAATTTCAAAGCAAGGAACACTGTTACTCCTTTTGACTTCTTTGTCTTTGTTTCTTATTTTTTTCTTTCATTCTCACTCCAGACATACCTTCATGGATCACCAGATTAATCTTGATATTTCTCTATTAGTTTAGGGTGCTCCAAAGGCCTTCTCTGCCCAGCATTTTGTTTGCTCCTCCCCAGGTGCCTATTGAGACAGAAGAGGCCAGAGTTGTTCTTTCCAGGTTCCAGTTGAGGAAGCCAAGATTCAGAGAGTTCAGAGGACTTGACCAAGGTCACAGAGCCACAATAAGGAGCAAAGTCTCAGACTCTTCACAGGCGAGAGTATGAATTTTGTAGAGAATTCTACAGAATGAATGAATTATTCTTAGTCCCCGCCCCATCCTTAAATCCTGGCAATACTGACAGGCGCACAAAGGAAAGGCAGACAGTTGTGAAATACGACCGACAATTTACAAGTATACATAACATAATGTGCTGTTAATGCAAGTTTTTATTATAATGGACTTAAAGTTGTTTCATAACTTCCATTATTGGCAATATGTCAACGTTGGAATGTTTTCCTAATTATTCTAGAGTCAGCCTTACTGTTCTTGGAAAGAATTAGAAGAAAAAAGAAAGGTCACTATTTTAAAAATAGGCATGGAAAGGGCCAAAGGAACCCGGATCCAGATGTAGCTCTGCCCTGGTCTTAGGCCCTGAGGAGGGAGTTTGTGCTTTCACAAGAGCAACAGTCAGGCCATGATTTTAATCCTAAATATGGCCCATCAGCAACTGAAGAGCCAGATTACCTCCAAAAATTGACCAATTTTCCTTTTATTAGAACCTTCCTTCCGTCACAACTCTCATCTTTTCCCAATACTGGCAATGGAAAAAGAAAAAGCCCATGTGCTCAGCCTCTAAGCTCAGCTAAGCCTCATAGCAAACAGAGAGAGAAGTATGGGTCTCCCCATTTTACAGATGAGGAAACCCGCATAGAGAGGTTAAGTAAGTGGCCTGAGGTCAGACAGATAGTAAATGGGAGAGCCAGGCGGAAACCCAGGCTTGTAAATACCATTTACTTCCAATAGCCGTGAATCCACTTTCCCTGTGGATGTAGATTCTGAGAGCTTCTGAACCAGAAGGAGAGGAGCAGCAAGGAGCTGGTCTGAAGTGCAGTGAGGCCTGAATTTTGAGTCCGGGTGGGAGAGAGACAGATCCCAGGGACCTTTGGAGAGACTGAAGAGGATCTGTAGCTGCTATGAGAAAAGAATCAATGGTGGAGAAATGCTCTCAAACTTGCCCAGCCAAGATTTCTGGCACTTCAAAGGCAGACGGTGACAAGGTAAGAACACGCACTTGGAAGCCAGACAGACCTGAGCTTGAACCCCAGCTCTGCTTCTTACTAGTCAGTGACAGACCAAAGCTGCAGGATGTCAGATCTAAGATGCAGCTGTCAGGGGGATAATATGAGGTCTGCCTCTCAGAGCTGTTCTGGAGATTTAATGAGATGCCAGATGGAAAGGGCCTAGCACAGTGTCTGGCCTGGAGTGGGTACTCAATAAATGCAAATTCCCTCTCCTCCCACCTTAGCTCTGCCCCAACTTCACCCTCCTGCATCTATGCTTCTCCTTTCTCAACTTTATACTCCTGGTGAGTGAGAACCAGCAGTGAATGTGAAGTGAAAGGGCAAGGTGCCCAAAGAGCCAATAATATGTTTGTGCCCCTCTCCCTACATAGTGGCTAACATTTCTCAGAAATAAATAACTACATAATAAAACTACGGTGCATTCATGCATTTGTCAGAGTTCAACAAATATGGAGATGGTAAATGCATAACCGAAATAATTATCTGGCTGGCATCTTTGCAATGCCATCATAGACGGCATCCAGGATCCTGAGTCCTTTCTGTAACTCCATTCACTGGGATCTGGGAGAGTGAGAAGAAAATCAAGACATGCCTAGTATGATAATGGAATTTTCCCTTTATGGTAGATTAAAGGCATAGGCAGATGGTCTATAAATAATAATAGGATACCACTGTTGCCCTCTTAACTGTAGTCGCAATCTAGTGTAATAGTTAAGTGCACAGACTCAAGTTAGACTGCTTCAGTTCTAATTCCAGCTCTGCCACTCACTATACTAGCTGTGTGATGCTGGGCAAGTTACTTAGCTTCTTTAAGCTTCAGTTTCCTCATCTGTAAAATGCGGCCATATGAAGATAAATGAGTTAGTATATATAAAGCACTTAGAAGACTATCTAGCATATAGTAAGCCCCAATAAATGTTAGCTATCGCTATCGTGGTGTGTTACTTCCCTGATGTGAGCCTAAGGGAATTCTATAAGTTTGTGGAATGAAAGGAAGATGAGTGAAGCAAGAACCCCATGCCTGGAGCAAATATACCAGTGGGCAGCAACTTATATTCAGAGCCAAAGAGCCCTGGGTTTCAATACTGGCTCCACCACTAGTGGGCTTGGACAGGTTGCTTAACCTTCAGGAGCTTCTCTTTACTCCCCTGTTGAACAGGGGTGAATAACAGCTGCCTTGCCTTCTTCACCTAGTTATTGGCCCAAATAGAGGCCTATTGCCTGTCATTGTCACCTCTAATCTTTGGACTCATAAAAGTTTTCTTCTGCTTATTAAGGAGTACGCCCTCTGGGAGGAGCCTCATTTTAAGCCATTACCTGCTCAGTCCTTAGTGACCCATCAACACTTTACCAGTGTTATGGGAATGGGTGAGAGGAGGACTGGGGTGCAGGTATGGAGACAGGATTGAGGAAATGAAGAGAGCAGATGAGAAGGCTTCCAAGTCCTCTTACTTCCTTCACGTTGTTAACTGAGGAGCATCCTGCCTAGTGCCTTACAGTAATGTCACTGATGTAATGCCACAAATATTGTAAATTCCCAAATGTGGACTATTCCTGTCAATCTCTTTTCTCTTTTGAAGGAAGAGATAAAGTTTTGGTGGTGTGAGAATTTCTTTGGTATCTGTGGGAAGTGGATAGTATAAGAAATGAAAGGAAGACACCACGTTGGGCACTGTTTTCAATGGAATGTTGTGAGATGGAGGGAATACATTACAAAAATATCTCCTTTCTCCAGAGAGCTGACTTAAAGGTACAGCAAATTTGGAAAGCAAAACTACTTGATTCCCTCTCACCAGCTTCTACTCCCAGCTTCTTGTCCCTAGGCCCAGTAGAAGATTCCAGTGTTATTAATCTTCCTGGTGAAGGTCTCAGAAATCCTCAAAAGACACTTTAGTTTAACTCAATCTAAATAATATTACTGATATCCTACTGTGTACCCTCTACTGTGCTAGTTACTTTGTTACAGAGTTACTGTGACAGAGACAGCTAACTGTCTCTTCTTTTGTGATGAAAGTACTTCCAATCTTCAGCTGTGCACACGGCTTTCAAGTCTAAAGACCACATTCCTCTGCCTCCCTTGCAACTATGGGTAGTCTTGGGACTAAGTTCTGGCCCAAGGGAATGTCAGCAGAAAAGTCATATGGCAGCTTCCAGGCACCTTCCTTAAAAGACAGAAATGTATAAGCCCGTTGCATGGTCTTCTTTTTTGTTCCTCTGTCCTGCTGCCTGGAGCTTGTGTACAGACATCTTAGACCCATATATGGCAAAGCAACAAGCCTGGGTCTCTGACATCATAGAGCACCACACCAGACGGACCAAAGGCCTACAAGAGAATGGGAATGAAGGAGTCACATTTTCCAAATTAAAAAGCGAGAGAAAGACAGAGAAATCTATAAGAAAATGTAAATTTTCCAAGTTTTTCTGGGTGGTGATAAGTGTGTGTGTGTATGTGTGTGATATTTTCCACTGACAATTATACAACATCTTCATAGAACTTCAGGCTATACTTTTTCCAGGCAGGCAGCTGAACCAAAGAAAAAGTTGCTAGAGCACAACCAGCAACCTAATTATTTTTAATTGTACAATCTGCCACTTTTTAAAAAAAGCATTTTACCTGCACAGTGATATCACCTAAGTGAGATATTGTAGTCAGATTGTGACGAGGGCAAATGAGAAGTTCTCTGGAGACAGAATGAAAACGAACAAGCCTTTCTCAGGAGACCAATTGAGAAAAACAGCCAACTATTCTATTTCTATTTCTGTGCTCAACTTGCTGTGAGACTTTAAATGAGCTATTAAACAACTTCGACCTTATTAAAATGGAGTGGTAATTTCATATAGAGTGGTTATGGTTAAGCTTTCTTGATTTCAGATCCAAATTGAGCCTCTCTCACAAAAAAATGAGGCTTTTGTAAGCTGTTCACCTACTGCTGGGGAGGTAACAGGATATCTCTGAAGAGCTAATACAGTTACAGATAGATATTACATATGCTAACTTAACATCAATGCCTCAAACTTTTACTTCCTTGGTGGAGAAACATCAGGGTCTCTGGCCTGTTTTACATGCTTTAGTCTTGGGTGGGAAATGCTCCTAAGTAAAATAAGCCATTTCATAAATATTTGTCCTTTCCCACACCAGTTGTTATCTCTAACAACTCATTTTCCATCCGCTGTGCTTCCCTGTGCTGGTTTTACAATAGGGAGTCTCCACCACTGTGGGCCCTCTGCTAGTCTAGCCAATTCTTTCTGGCTTCCCAGTGAAAAATGTGGGACAGAACTCAGATTTATGACAGGGCTGGCCATGTGACATGGCTATTACTTTTCTTATTTCCATCCACCCTGTAGGTGGCAAGTTGGAAGGTTTGGGAAAACTCCTCTGATGGTTAGATGCACCAATTTCCAATGGGATCAGATTAGCATGTTCAAGTATAATTGCTATAGTACTGGCCAGGTCCATTTTCAGACTGTGTGTGAGGATGAGGAACAGCTGCCCACAGTTCTATGAAGTTTCTTAAACAAGAACCCAGCACCTGAAAGCTGAAAGAAAGACACATGCCAGCCGTTAAGGATTCTCTCCATTCTATAGGTGTAGATGGAGGCAAGAGAAGTTTGGGTGGTCTGACCAATGACTAGGTCAAAAGCCCAAGAGTCCAGGTCAGTATCATATACAACATCTTTGGCCAACAGCTGTGTTTTATTGAGTCCCCTGGGCAGCCAAGAGAATGGGCCGATGGTCAGGACAGTGGGCTCTAGTCCTGCCCCCGCCATCGCCTGGCTGGATGACCTTCAATTAAGTCACCTTGCAGCTCTGGGCCCTCATTACTACCAATCTCAACTCTGCCACACACTGGGTAACCTTGGCCAATTCACAGCATCAAGTATCAGAGGAAGCTAAAGGGATTTGTTTCTCAGGGTGCTCCCACCATGATACTCTGTGACTCCAGCAGGGGACACACACCAGTGCCTCCAGGAGCAGCCTGGTAGCAGCAATGAGAGATATGGCCTTGGTCATGTTAGGAAATTGAGAAGACTGGGACGGCAGATTCTCAGCTCCAGCTGATAGCGTTGCCAGATATTTTCTTTTCAAGTGTTTTTACATGTTGGCAACTAACTTGAATTTGTTACAAAATTCTGTATTGGCCAATGACTCCAGACCAGAAGTGGCCTACTAGGCCAGTTGGAGCCTTCTGCAGTCCACTGACCCAAGAAGAGGCATAGCTGGGGACCTGCGGGTGGTGGGGGGCAGGGGGAAAGGGGTGCAGCTCCTGCACGTTTAGGACACCGCTATACTGGCCACGGCTGGGCTGGCTAGTCTGAGCTCCACAGCCCTGCTGCTCGTACCTCAGCTTCAGTTTCCCCAGCGCACCTGAGGTTGTCTAGGTCCACCTGGGCCTATTTTCCTCTACCCACACGTGGGCCCGCCAGTGGCGGGCAGGAAAAGCAGCACATGTGTAAACGGCAAGACCCAAACCCTCAGGGCACTCACACGTTGGCCATGGGTCCTCGGCCTCCTAACCCGAGACGCGCGGGGCTGCACGTTGCAAACACGGCCGCCGCAGTTGCGGGCTCTGGCGGCCCCAGCTGCGCGCACAGCCGCGCGGGCGAGAAACCCCGGGGCGCGCGGCGTCCGGGCGGCGGGCGGACGGCTGCAGGGTCCGGAGCCTGCGCTGCAGCTGGGAATGCCCTGAAACGAACGATACGGATTTGGGGGAAGAAATTTGACCCTCCGGGAACAGTGGGCTGGTCGAGCCGATTCCTGCCTGGGCTTAAAAAGGGATTCTCCATCCGCTGAGAAAGCCTTGGGCTTCAGGCGGCGGTGTCCGGCCCCTCTTGAGTTGTGGCGAGTCCTGCAGACACCCCGACGCCCGGGGGCCGTCGCTCCGACCTGCCCCTCCCCTCGGACACACGCCAGGGCTCCCCGAAGTGGTCTTCCTTTCAAGGCCCCCTCACCTATTCCAGCCTGCCCTCTATGGAGGAGAAGCTCTGTCAAGTTCAGATAAGACTATTTTCTATAGAATTCAGTCTGTGCAGAAGAACTTTGAAAACGGACGACAGCATACAAAGACACTGTCACCCTCACACTACTGGTGAAACGTAAAAAAAAAAAAAAAGACATAAAACTTCTTTGGAGGCAATTTTGACATTTAAATGCATTTACAGTTATTATTCCATTTGTCCCCACAATCTCACTTGAAATTTTTCGTACACAATGCACTCAAAAAAATATCTGCTACATCATTTTAGTGGTAATGACAAAGTAGAAATAACCCAACCATCCATTACTATATAAATAAAATGGTTAAATAATGAGTATACGTGTCAAGAAATATTCTATATACAAGGAGATCTGTGTGTTCACAGGCAAACAGGTCTAAGCTTACACTAAATGAAAGAGCAAGTTGTGAAAAACAGTATATATGGTATGATTCCACATTTCTTAAAGTGCAGAAAGAAATTGTAAGTAAATGTCTGCAACTCACTTGGATATGATTAGTGACTTTTTATTTCACGGATAATTATATAGGAAATACATGTATATTTTTATATGCACATACATCTGGAGGAATATACACCCAACTATTACATTGTTTATCTTTGGGGTGATAGTGAGAGGGGGGTATGTGGAGAATTAACTTGCCACGCTTATATATTTCTTCAAAGTTCGATTTCTTTTTAAGTAAGCATGCATTCGTTTTGTATTTCACACACACACAAAAAGATACAGATTTTTAAAAATCATACCCCTTCCCCATCCCAAGACCACCAGATTGTTATCACTTGTCCACTTCTCTCTGATCTTCTTATGACTATGTTAATTTTCCCTTCAACCTCTTCTCTTCCCTGTACAGTATCCAAGAAACTTGCATTCCTCTCACTTCAACATGCAAATTGCCTGTTTCATATGTGCAAATAGTTTTTAAAATCCCTTAAACCAAAAGAATGAAAGAAGTGAGACTATTACTTCCACTTAATCTATTCAAACAATTCAAATAAAAAGGTTAATGCAGTATTTTTTGGCCCTTGAAAGCATTGCAGTTTTTAATCCATTACTTCTCAAGTTCTGTGTAGATGTGGCCTGTTTTGTCCTCTAGTAGCACAAATTCTCTCTCCATGCAGCAAACGATGAGAGTAGATCTTTAAAACATGTTTTTTCTTTCTATTTAATCCAGAAGGGCTTCGTACTTTATGGAGGAAATCGCGTTGGAAAGTTGAACAGGATTTCCAGGGACAGGATTGCAGCAGGAAGGGCACTGCCTTGGTTGAAGGGAGGACACTGTGAAAGTGGCTGGGAGAGGGGAATGTGACTTGGAACATGGGCTGGACTCTGGGATCGTTTAAATCAGTCTGAATGTTGTCCCAGAAACATGAGCTCAGTTCATAGTAGGGGAAATGAGCATGGCCACATTTCAAACATGCATAAATGAAGCGGTTGTCTGGCATGTCAAAATATTCATATAGAAAAATGGCACTCAGCAGCAATAAGCTGAGAGGATCCACTCCCACCAAGAGGTCTAATGTGGTTCTTATCTACACATAAAACAACATCATATTTCCTTAGGCAAAAATCTCAGAATATTCCAGGGTCACACATAACTCAGGATTTTTGCTCAGACCCCTGACATCCCCCTCCTCCTTTTCATATGCATTAACAGCATCAGTGTAAAATACAAGTACTCTGGAAGAAACTATCTGGGTTCCAATCCTGACTCTGCCAAACATGAGCTTATGACTTTGGTCAAGTTATTTAATTTCTCTATGCTTCAAGTTCATCAGCTCAAAGATGGAGATAATAACACTACTCATTTTACAATATGTTGTGCAGTTTAAACAAGATGATGTATATGAAGATTTTAGAACACTAAGCTTTTTTAGAATATGAATATAGCTTTAGAGTATAAAGCTTTTTAGAATACAAAGAGTTTAATAAAAGTTAGCCACAATTATTACTCACTCTTTTACACCCCCCAAAAAAGCTTATTCTTCCTCCATTCTCCCCTCCTTAAGACACTGCCATCTCCACATTCTCCAAATTATCTTAGTTCCATCCCTTATTTAACGAAGATTCTAACAGTAGCTCCTCCCCTGCTGTTTGCCTTCTCTCTCCTACCCAATGGGAGGCAAATGACTGTACCACCGTCAACAGAACACCTAATTGGAAACTTGGATTCTGTTCTCCCTCTTCTTCTGTGATACTTTCTGAGTTTTTTAAACAACTTTATTGACATATATTTTATATATCATAACACTCACCTAATTCAGATGTACAATTAAATGATTTTTAGTAACTTCACCAAATGGTGCAACCATCACAATAAATCAGTTTTAGAACATTTTCATTCTCCCACTAAGATCCCTCATGCCCTGCTACAGTTAATCTCCCTTCCCACCTCCAGCTTGAGGCAACAGCTAGTCTACTTTCTGTCTCTATAAATTTACCTTTTCTGGACATTTTGGATAGATGGAATAGGTGGTCTCTTGTGTCTGACTTCTCTCAGCATAATTTTTTAGGTTCATCCAGGAGGTAGCATATGTTAGTAGTTCAATACTTTCTGTTTTATCACCTATAAAATCAGAATGATTTCTGCCATGTCTATAAGAATTACATTATATAACAATATTGATAATATATAATTAAAGCTAACTATTATTATACGTACATTCTTCTAGGCACTGGGCTGAGTGCTTTATTTGCATCATAGAACTTAAACTTTACAACCTTATAGGCTGTAAGTGATATTACAGGCTATAAGTGATATTACAACCTATAGGCTATAGGTGATATTATTAGATCCACTTTTAAGTCGAGGAAACAACTTTAGAAATGTAAACAGAGTTGTCCAAGGTCACAAAGCAAGTAGGTGGCAGAGTGGGGACTCAAATCTAAGTCTGTGTGACTCCAGAGCTAAAGCCAGAGTCACCTTGCACTTCAGAATTAACAAACGGTCTTTATGTTCCATACTCTTCCGTCATCACAAAAACAAAACCCAGGGAAGTATTCATATTAACCCCACTAAACAGACAGAGAAACGGGCAGTGCTTTGCCAATTGTAAATCCCCCTCCTATGTAATGAATTGTTACTCCATCATTTTCTCTATACCTAATGGCTGCCCCTGTTCTGAGCATATCTAGCTCCAAAGTAGTAGAACCCCTTTGAGGTTTTATGATGAGCCCAAGCCCCCACATTTATGATAAGCCTCAGGCTGGAGACATTCACCTTCAAACGTGTTGTTATTATGAATGTATTAATAGTATTTGTTTTAGTGATAATAAATACTGCCACAAGCCATGCTCCAAATCTGTCCTATAATTTCAGAGATACACCAAAGCCACCTTCATTAGTCACAGAAGGAAGGGTCCTCTTAGTGAAAGCTAACCCCCTCATTCCACCCAGGAAGCCCAAGATGACAGGAGGTGCCTGGCTGTTCTGTGAGAGCACGGGGGTGGGCAACCAAGTCTCCAGTCCCTTGACAAGATCCAGGAAAGCAAGCACTCGTATAAATCCCATCCCAGCTCAACTGCAACTAACTTAGATAATGGGGCCTCTTATTGAGAGCACTGTAGGCTGTGTGTAATGCCCTTGCACAGCATCATTTATTTGTTGAATAAAAATATTTGTTGGTGTTAGATATTAGGTTAGTGGCTCCCCTTGGGGGGTAGTGAGGTGCTGGTTACCTTCTGTTTCTTGATCTGTTGCTAATTACACAAGCGTGTTCACCTGGTGATTTTGTTGATCTTATGATTTATGTACTTTTTTGTACATAATATTTCAATAAAATTTATCCAAAAAGACACAAATAAAAAGCGAATATTTTAGAGTGAAAGAGCCTAGGGCAGTGCCTGTCATATAATAGGTGGGCATCACATATGTGTTCGTTGAATAAATGATCTCATTCGATCCTATCAGGAGGGGTAAGCAAGCGCGTGTAGAATTGTTACTATTGTCATTATTAACGTTTCCTCACATTAGAAGTTGCAGGACTTGGCCCGGGTCACGCACTTGATGAAGTCGCAGAGCCGGCAGCCTGGGTCCCTCTCCGAGAGCGGGGAAAGGGGGGATCTCTGCCCCATTTCGATGTCGCCGCCGCGCGGGCCGGCCCTCCGCAGCCCTGGGTGAGGCGGACGGAGGAGGCCCGGCGGGCCGAGGCGGCTCTGGGAGCCCGCAGCCCCCAGCGAGCTCAAGCTCGAGGACGCGGCCCGATGGGGAGGAGGCCTCGCCGCGCCCCAGCCCGGCCTGCGAGGTCCCCTCCGGCTCCGGGCCCGGGATCTCCAGGGCTTTAGCTTCTGGCGGTCGCTTGCCACGTCTGTCCGTTAGTCCATGGGCGCTTTCACGGCCTCCAATCGGCCTCCACGCTCTGGTCCCCTACCCTGAGCGACGGTGCCGTCTGCCCCGCCCCGGAAAAAAGACTCAATTTCTCATCTCTATTGGATATCTTCCGCAGGATGTGATGGTGGCAGGAGGGAAATACAGAAATCTAAGAACAAGACAGCTTTTTCTTAGGCGAATCACAAACCAAGGCCTCCCCCTTAGGCTCCCCTTTACCTGGACGTAACTGCCCAAGACCACCTATGGACCTGGCTCAGAGTGGCTGAGAGAGGGGATCCTGAATCACACAGATCTTGGCCTCTGCCACCAAGCTGTGGGACCTTGCACAAGTCACTTACCCTCTGCCTCAGTTTCCTCATCTGTAAAATTGGAATGACAACAGTGCCCAACTCAGGGGTGTTGTAAAGGTTAATGAGATCATCCCTACAAAGCACAGCATCTAGAACATAGTGCATGCTGGGCAGTACTTCCTTTACCCTCCCCTCCCTTTAGCCAAAATGTGCTTGTGCTTGTTCCCAGCAACCCCCTTGCATCTCCACCTGAGACAACCCCCTCTCTCTGCCTGCCCAGGTCAGAGACACCCTCTCCGCCCAGGACAAGCACTCCAGCCTCCTTGCTGCCTGCCCCAACCAGAGCCCCACACCCCCACACCTCTTACTTAGCTCACTGTTCATACTGCTGCATCCCTGGGTTCTTGTCTTAGCCTTCAGTGCCATCATTTATATAGTTGTGTTACCCCATTTTTCTCTCACACACAAACCCAAACATGCACACACTTATGTTCAGGCTGCTTGAGGGTCAGTACCACCTTGCTCATGCTAAATGCCAAGCAGTGCCTAGCACAGAGGCTAGCTGACTCAATAAATGTCTGTTCCAGGGCTGTAGGTACAGAAGGCCTGCTCCACCTCCAGCCTCACCCCTCAACCCCCACCCCATAGCACCCTCCCCCCTTCCCTGCAGCTGGTGGTGCTAAAGACTAAGCCTCCACCCCCTCCCCCCAACTCAGAAGCCATATTCACCCTAGCCGTGGTGACAGGTTGATGACTCCTATAACAGGCCCCTTTCCTCCTCTGGGGGGTTCCTGCCTGCATGGAGCCTGGTGGAAGGGCCACCAGCAGGGCCGGAAACCTTGGGAGAACGTTTCTGGCTGCCACTGATTTCTGTTACTAGAACTGATGTTTTTCTACAATTACAACCTTCCCTGCTTCATCACATCTCCTGTGTTCCTGAGGTAGTAAATAGCAGGGATGTACATTACATTTCCCATAACTTACTTTCAATGATCAGAAAAGCTTCTATTAATAGACCCACTGTTGACAGGGAATCTGGGTCTGAAGCTCAGAGTGAGGCTTCTAGAGCAGTGGCTACCTGCTTAGCACAGAGATAGCCACCTCCCCAACTTCCGTCCTCTGGGCCATTGTCTCTACCGAGCACATTAACAAGAGGCAGCAGTGATTAGCAGCCCAAAACATGGCCTTGGACTCAACACCTGGGTTCACTCCTGGCATTGCCCCTTAGTAGCTGGATGACCTTGGGCAAGTAACTGAACCTGGCTTTGTCTCTGTTTCCCCATCTGTGAGATGGGGGTGATGATAATAATAGCTCCTAGAGTTGTTTTGCAGATTAAATGAGTTAATATTTGTAGAGTGATTAGTACCCTAAGCACTCAATAAGTGATTTTTTTTTTCTGATCAAATACCTAAAGCTTAATAAGTCTGGAGACACTGACTCCTAAAGGTGTCTAGCTAGCCCTGAATGGTTATAACCTGTTTGAGAGGATAGACTAAGGGTGCCTGTGGTAAAAACACATATAAGGATTACCCAACTTAACTCTATTCTTACTATTGATATTCAAGCCTGATGAAACCATCCTTGTGAATTAACCAATTTCTCTCAATCTTTACTTTCCTTTATTTACGTTCTATGTGGACACAGTCTGGAAAGAAAACTCAGAAGAAAGTTTTGAGAGAGAGAAAGGAGGGAGGGAGGGCAGATCTGGTTGAGATGGCTGGATTGTGGTAAAATTCTTATTTTTAAATTATTTTCCATTAGCATTATAGTAATAATGCCAAATATTCAATAAATTATGCCAAACTCATACTTTCCTGGACTTTACAGTTTCAAGAAAACCTAGGTGAGAAGAGGTTGCTCCGAGTCAGGTTGGCTGGGTCTCAGAGCTGGAGGGAAGAGCTGGCTGCAGAGCCCTTATGGGATCAGAATCTGCCTCACAACATCATAGAGACCAACTCGCACCTCAACCTTCGCAACAGGCTCTCCACTCTCTGATACCCTCGACAGCACAGGTTGCACAAAAGCTCAGCCATTTCCCACTTAAAGGCCAGGTGTGCCAAGGTACACTCAAGGCTGTAGGAAAAGGTGAGGCCTGGTTACCCATCCCCAGGCATCTATCCTAAACACACACACACACTTCTCCTAGATTCAATGTGTCTAAAGGTTTAGATTATATGCCCTAGAAGCTACATGCTTGTTCAAAGCCTTCATGAAAGTGTTGCAATGGAGGTTCAAGACAGCCCTGAGAGGGTATTCATGATCCAGCTGGCCAGAGAGGCCAAAAGAAGGAGTCCCCCATCCTGCTCCCCTGGTTCTCTGAACCCCTACAAGGACCATTTCAAGCAAAGCAGTCCACTTTTTTCCCAGAAATGCCTCACAGAGGCCTAAACTGGTGGTTCTCAACTGGGGGATGGTTATGACCCTCCAGGGACCTTTGGCAATGTCTGGAGACATTTTTGGTTGTCACAACTGGGGTAGAGGCTACTGGCATCTAGTGAATAGAGACCAGAGATGCTGCTAAAGATCCTACAGTGCACAGGACACCCTCCATAGCAAAGAATTATCTGACCAAAATGTCAATAGTGTCTAGGTTGAGAGATCTTGACCTAACTCAAACTCCCACTGCCTTGGAGGAAGTAGTCTCTCAGAACTCCTCCAGCTTCTTAAGCAGAGAACAAATTGGAGCATCAGGAGGGGAGCCCAAGAGAACCCTTTCTCAGGCCCCACACTAAGAATGGGGAGGTCCCAGCAGACTCCTTCCTCCTTCTGCTTTGCCTCCAGAACACAAAACCCTGGCATCTGAAAAGATTAAATAAAACCCATGATTCCCAGCCCCTCAGGCTGCATAACCCTGCCCCTCATATCCTATTTCCCTCCTGCACCCCCTCACTCTTGGAGCACAGTTGGAAATTCGAATTGCAATCTTTACTGTCCAGCCCTCAAAGGCTCGGCCTGTTTCCTCTCCCAGGGACAAAGTCTCTTCAACGTCCTGCCTCCCTTTGAGATGAGCCCCCCAACCCTGCCTTTTTCACCAACTGTAAGTTTTTCTTCCCTGCCTCCCTCTACCCCTGGCCTTCTCTTTCTAATTAAACCACATCCAGGGTGTTGGGAGGGAAGGGGAAAGGATTCTGAAGACTTCCGTGCTGCAGGTTCTGGGGGCCTACAGCCTCATGTTTTTTGTGAGGTGCCAACCACGCTGTGATCATTAAACCCCACCGTGGTGGGGGAGATTTTCTCATTGTTGTTAACCTGGGAGCCAGCTACATCTTGTTTATCAGACTTGTTTTAATTCAGCTTGGTCAGGTTCCAAGTGTTGAGGTGGAGATTAAAGGCAACTGAAGAATCCAATTAGCCGCCCAGTCTTCTTTAAGCCAAAAACTCAGGTCACAAACTAGATCAAAGTGAAATTATTTCTCGACAGCTCTGTTCATTAAGGGGAGGGTGGAAGCTCACACTGCTAAGCTGGGCTCATTATGGGGATTGGCATTTTAAATACAGTATCTCCCCCAAATTACGTGTTTCAGAGGCCGGGGGGACAAACCCAGATTATCTTACGTGAAGTCTCTGTTTGGCTAATAGAAAACAGAAAGCAGAAGAATGAGCATATAACTTCTAGGAAAAGATTGAAACAAGACCCCAATTTTCCTGGGCCGGAAAACTAAATCTGGAAACTGGAATTGGCATCAATCACTCCCAGCCAGAGAATTCCTCCTCTAGGGAATCTAGAGAGCGGAGAAATCTAGGTTTTCCAGGTGGCTCTGTTCACCCATTTTCCTGAGAGCCCACCCCCTTCCCTGGCTGGGTGCAGCTGCAAAGGAGGCCCCGTGGCATCCCAGCCTAGCCTTCCCCCAGCCCCAGGACCCAGGCAGCCTTTGAAGAGAAACTACTCACCATTTCTGGATTCTGGGTCCCAGGCAGAGTCATTTCCAGCGGCCAGAGACTCCCCCTGGGCCCTTCTGTGTTTCTGTGGGTTCTTCTGTGGGGCCTGGAGAACAGAGGAGGAGTAGAGCAAGGAAGGCCCTGATCAGATTCACTTCCCATTGGGAGGATCAAATACTGGATTGCTGTGAGGGCATTTAGAAAGCAGAGAAAGACAGAAAAAGTACATTCAAGAGAGCAGTAACAGGACACGTGCCCTCCTTCTTCTCTGAGCACTGATTTTGAACTAAGCCAGGAAATCTACAGAAAACAGTGGCTTTTTTTTTTTTTTTTCCTATCCCCTTCTGCTTGCAAAATTCTGCATAGCCTCTCAGGCAAGCAGGAACCTGTGGGTTAGAAGATGGCATTTCTTAGGTCCACCAGGCCTAAAAATTCACTGGGACACTGAATGTGGTTCAAGTTTCTTCTTTCAGGCTTTGGACTGTGGCCACTTCTGGGTTCTCTGAAATCTGAACCACTAGTGAGACCCTTCCTCAAACTTCCTAGTCTCTCCATCTCATCCAAGTCATGTCTGGGAGCAAAGCCACTTGTACCTGGAGGCCTGACTCCCTTGAGTGGGGAAAAGATGGCAGAGAGAAAAGGAGACACAAGGGGAGGGAAGATGAGCAATGAGAGGGAGTCTGAAAGCTTTAGTCTGCACCTCCTGCCAGGGTATTGCTGCCCCCAGATTTCCAGCTGCTGCATAATTAACCAACTCCCTCCTCCAGGTCTGGAAGCCTTGGCAAGTTCATTATGCAGAGGCATCTCAGGCATGGAGTTTACTTTGGGGCTGCAGCACCCAGGACCCGCACTAAGCTCTCCCTCTTCCTGCCGTCTCCTGTAGCCAGAGCCTGGACCCTCAAGGGAAAGGTTCCGAGCTCACATCTCAGGGAACCTCCTCCACCATTGGTGGATCCGAGGACCTCCAACCCCTGAGCCCGCATAACTGTAGCCCACAGGGATTCTCCTTGGATGATGCATTTGGAGCAGGAACAAATCAGTCTGGTGGGTTTTGTTTTTCTTCTCTGTGTATTTCCCTCCCTGGGATTATGTCATCCTCCCAGATCCTTCTACACCCGCCTATTCTCCATGCCCTGGGGCCGGCAACAGTGCTGCCAAGACTCAGAAAATGCGCCCTGGATCCCACACAGATTTTCTTACATGCTCCACAACACGAAATGAGCCCCAAATATTTTTGTTTTGTTTTAAATCAGTGGCCTGAGTTTCAGAATCTGGTTGTTTCCTAAAGAGAAATCAGAGGACACAGGCCCGCGGCGGAATGTTGCGCCAACGGGAGCCAGGACCCAGTGATTCCCGTGGGGAGTCTGCTGGCCTCCAGCACAGAAGCCCCGGCTCGGCGGGCACCCGCAGCAGCCCCCGACCCGCCTCGCAAGGGCCGCCCTCGAGGTGTTTAGCGCCTGGGGATCGCCGGCCAGAGGCGCACCCAGCCTGGCACTAGAGCTGAGCGCCGCCCCCGCGCCACTCCTCGGCCTTGTTTTTGTCCGAAAAGCCTGAGCTGAAATGGAAATTTGGGGAGATGAGGGCTGCTGTTGACTTGCGAACGTACACCTTTGTCCCTCAGGGGGCCGGCCACCGTCCCGGACTGATGTCCTTGCACTGGCCACTCTCACGGCAGGCGGAGCTGCTGCCCGAATATGGGGTTCGAGGTGTCTGTGTCGCGGGGTGGGAGGTACCGGCATACGACCATACAAGGTTCCCAGAGATCCCCAGGCGCACGCCTTGGCCGACTAGAGGTGGGGGCGCTGGACCTGACCCTGCGCGGGACGTGCTGGCCCGGGGGTGGAGGCGGGGGTCCCCCATCACAGCTGTTCTCTTGGCCCCTCAGCACCCGGGACCCAAAATAGCAGGTTCACCCTGGGTCAGCCCTGTGAGAGCCGACCCCGCACCCCACCCCAGCAAGGGCTCGGCCGGCGCCTTTCGAAAACTGCTCACGGGCCCTGGGCCTCGGCCTAGCGGCCGCATTTCCACCCCGAGCAGCCTCGGAGTGGGGTGCGCAGTGGGGTGCGCGGGTGCGCCGACCGCTGCCTGATGGGGTGAGAGGGTGATGGGGGAGCGCGAAAGGTGCCGAAAAGACCTAAACAGCCCGAAGAGCGGAGTACTCGACTCTGCCCAAGGCGGGGGCTGCCCGCGGCCGCCATGGCTCCAGGCCACTAGCCCCAGCCCCCTCCCGGTGCCAGGCGCGGGCCGGCCTCCGAGGGCCGCGGGCTCCGCCAACCCGCGCCCGCCGCCCCGCTGCGCTCCTCCGCCGGCGCTTTCTCTCCGGCGCGCCCCTGATCCTGGCACGGAAGCCGCCCGATAGACACTTCGAACAATACGGGAGAGGAAAAAAAAGAAACCAGTTTGTCCCCGTAAACGCTACGAAGCACTCTCCAAGTTTTTCTGGCTTCTCCTAAAGGTGGCCGGGCCGTTTACAGTAAGAGCAGAATAATGTTTTCGACTGTAAGGCATAATTATCTCCAGACTTGCCTCTCCCCGGCTCCCAGCTAGAGTTTTCACCAGCGAAAGCGGCTAATGCATTCGAACACATTAAACATCTTGAAAGCATAATTACAGACTGCAGACAGGCTGGACAATAAAATATCTCGGCTCGATATTTTTGGACGCCTTTTGCGACGACTGTGCCTGGAATAAATAACAACGGCTTTCTATGTCCTCGGCCATCTAACACCCCCACTCCACCCGCCTGAGCTTTCGAGAAGCGGGGGTTGCGGCCGCCTGGAAGGGTCTCCCGGGCCTCGGGTTTTGCTGCAGGGTGCGCCTGGGGAGGGGTGACAGGAATAAGGAGAAGAAAATACGTTCTGAG
This sequence comes from Diceros bicornis minor, assembly GCF_020826845.1. Classification (NCBI taxonomy): domain Eukaryota; kingdom Metazoa; phylum Chordata; class Mammalia; order Perissodactyla; family Rhinocerotidae; genus Diceros; species Diceros bicornis. Next base: position 52,048,513 of record NC_080742.1, on the reverse strand, counting down.
CCCCGGAGACCGCCCTCCTCGTTAGAGGGACACAAGTGGGGGCCCTGTAGACCTCACAGCGCTTTCCCCATGCTCTCCCTGCTCAAAGGCTAAAGAATTTGAAGAAGGCGCCGAGCAGATCGTCATGTTCCCGCCTCACAATCACTCTGAGAAGAACATCTCTAGACTGAGCTGGTTTCTGCTACCTGAGAAGTCTGCTGGAAAAGAGAGAGCTCCCTATTGAAGCAGCAAGACCGGGAGGAGGAAGCTGGAAGTGGTTGTTTTCTCTCACGGAGGCCTGGGACGCTCTAGCTTCCGTGAGTCTTAGTTGCCTTGTCTGTAAAATGGAGATGATTATAATAACCTCAGGACCTACTTCACAGGTCGTTATGAGGAAGCACTTAAAAAATTTTTTTTATTGCCATATAACTTACATATAGCAAAGCATAAAAATCTTAAGCGCCCAGCTCACTGAATTTTTATGTGTATCCACTTGTGTAACTACTAACCCAGATCAAGATATCAAGCATTACCAGCCCCCAAAAGGCTCCATGAAGAAGCACTTTTAAAACTAACTTTAGACAGTGATATTATTGTCTCTAACTCAAGAAGTCAACACCCCAGTCAAGTATGTGGAACTTCTTAATGCTTGGAGACAAGAATTGACAAACCAAATATACACATAAAGGATATTTACTCTTCATACCATGGCTAGGGGCTGTGGGAATCTCTAATCTGAAGGAGCATGTAGGGGCCTTGTCTACAAACCCTCAAGCACTCAGGGGTTGGGGGGAAATTGAAGATCAGACTTTAATTCGTTTGAAACAATGGAGTTCTGTTACTGTGAATGGCTGGGTCTTTATATCCTGGGCTGGCATGTTCATTTCCAGGTTAGGGCAAGCTCAGGGGAGAAAGGTCTGAGAACCTCTCCCAGAGGATGGGAATCTGAGTGAATGCCTGTAAGGCTGAGGTCTAAGCTTTGGGGTGCCTTATTTCAATGCGTCCCCTGAATCCATGTCTGGTTTGGTGTGTGGAAGGAATTCCCCAGAGGGACGTTTGACCATGAGATAAATGGGGCACCCTATTTTCTGAAGAGTGATACCTCAGTGGCTAATACATGAAACTGATGCACGTTAGAAACAATACAAAAGTATTTACAGCAAAAAGTAAATTCTCCACCAACCCCTGACCCCCAGTTCTCCCCAGAGGAAGCCACTGTTACTGATGACTTGTCTAGCCTTCCAGCCCTTATGTACACATCCCCTTTTTTAAAGCACACTGGTAGCCTTCACTATACATGCTGCCCTGGGCTTGGACTTTTTTCCTAAATAACTGTCCAAGACAATTCTCCATGTCGAGTGTATTGGTTCAGAAAGTTATGTTCAGCCCTGGTGACTCAGCCCAGCTGAAATTCAAGCTAACTTTGTGTGGCCTGGCACGGGAGAAGGGCTGCCACAGCCCGGGTTCTAGACCCGGACCTACCTCTAACAGGCTTGGCAACCTTCAAAACAATCAGCTAACTTGGCTGCACCCTCATTACTAGGAATCCCACACCCCACCTTGGGTGAGCAGAACCATGCTGGGGGAAGTAATCAAGGGCACTGATGATGCCTTTGGACCTACAACCATTCTCTGAAGTCAAGGGAAATTGGAAGTGCCTCTTGGAATTTTTAACTATTCTGTCTAGTAGCTATAAAAACTGTGGTCGGGTCATTAGCCCACCCTGGGTGTCTGCCTCCGATCCTATTTCCTCAGTCCTCTTTAGAGCTCTATGTGATGGCCCTCATCCTGGCCCCCACCCAGGCCTGGGCAGAGATGGGAGGGCACAGTGGGGGCCTCAGCCCCAGACCTTGGACCCCGCAGTGTCTGCCAGGAGATGTCGGAGGAAACGCGTTTACCACCTGGGCGACCTTGACTGCCACCGATTAAAGTTTAATCCGAGGTGTGTACTCAGCCTTGCCATGTTATTTAAACACATCAAAGGTCATAAAAAGATTCCAATGCCTTGAGCGGGTCCCGACGCGGGCAGCAGGGAGCCAGCGTTTGATTCTGGTGGATTTCCAGAGCCAGGATTTGGAGCACGGGGCGGGGAGGGGGCCATAAGAAAGAAAGAAAAAGGTCTGTTGTCCCAGCAGAACGCTGGACTTCAAAAAGCGGCGGGGTAAACCGAGTCTCGGCACCAGGAGCAGACAGCGCCCTTCAATTCCGATTAACTGGGAAGACATCTAGTGGGAAAAGGTCGCAACTGCAGCGGCGCCGTGCGAGCATCCTGTGCCTCTGCCTACCGCGACCGTGACTGCCGCTGGATTGGACTGGGGTGGGAGGGCATAAAAAAAGAGGACCTTCTGTCCCTGGCCGCCCCATCGAAGCACGCGACTGTCTGGAAGATCCCAGGGCCGGGGCCGGGATCCTACGCAGGGCCGAGGCGCTGTTTCCACCTCTGAGAGGAAAGGTCCGGCTCTCATTGGCTATCCTCCCTCTTGGTTGGGGTGCTAGTCAGCCAACTGAGGGCACGCGGGCCCCAGGGTCCCCGGGTTCCCGTCCAACTCTTACTCGGGCTCCTGAACCCAGAGCGGGCGAAATCCTGGAGCGACCATATGTGGGTTCTCATCGAGGGTCTTGAGTGACTCTGGGGACCCACAGTTCGTCTCAGTATCCAGGCGAGACAGGAGGCCCCAAGGCCATACTACGCAGCTGTCGTCGGCCAGGCGCTTTGCAGAGGTGTAAGAGCCTAGCTTCCCAGGAGGAGCAAGCAGTGCTTTCCCCGCATCTCCGTCGTGGGGCCGTCGAACCTTGCCCTGTCTGCTGCTTCCTGCTCTGACTATAGTCCTTCTATGGAGGACTGGGCGTCTCTCACGACCCTACGGGGATGGAATGCCACGTGTGGAATGCTGTCTCTTACCTTAGCTCTCCCAGCCGCACGAGCACCTCTTCCTAACGCAAGGCAGGCAGAAAGGCGGATTCTGTGCCAGCCTCCCTGTCTGCCTCAGAGATACCAATTGCAGCTTCTCTACTGGCCGCCTTCACTTGTTTAAAGCAGAGTCTCCCTTCCTCGGGCCCCCTGGCTGACCACTTTGGGTCTAAGTTCTCCCCTCTTGTTCCATTTATTGTGGCATCATATCATCTTAGATTTGTCAGGGAGGAAGAGAAGCGCCAGCATGCCTTCTGATGATACAGAAGACCAAGAAATATACCTTTACCACATTTCAATGTGTGAACCCCAGGACTTCGTGGAGGCACAACTGGGTCCCCCAGTGGTGGGCATATGGCTCCAATGATAGCCTTCCCAGGCCCTCTGGGGTGGGGACTGCAGAGAACAGTGATGACTGCTGAGAGTTGCCCTCTACAGGAGGACCTCGCCTTATGCTCAGTCCAGGACTGTCAGAAGTGGCCTTCTCCCTCCTCCTTTTGTCCATCAAGTTGCTTTCTCCACATCCACTCATTCTCCAGGGCTTGGACCCTCCCTGATTCTCAAAGGAGGGCTCAAGGAACCCTGTTCTTTGGTTTTGTGTTAGCCTCCCCCCAACCCATTAAAAAAAAAAACCTGAAAATAACTGGAAACAGTAGATGAGACCATTCTAGGCAAATGCCTTGAAACCCTTCACCAAGATATTAGCCAACCATGTCACACACTGAAGTGCATCCCCAAAGGAGTATAAGAGTTATGGCTCCTTCTGCTTTCCCCTCTTCATCACCTCTGAGCTGGATGAATCTTGTCCCTCAGGTAGGGAGACTCCTTTAGGTTTTATTGAATCCAATACAGACCATTGGAGCAGCAGTGGGTGGGGAGTAGGAGGAAGGACTGCAGCTGGGTTAACCAGCTTTAACTTCATGGAAGGAAAAACTGAGTCTTGGATACTGTAGCAAAGGAACGTGGGATCCAAGGGCCTGGAGTAGTCTGGATCCCACACAAGCTCAAAGGACTGATGTGCGTGCTTGGAGCAGAGCTGACCTCTCGCTCCCCTGCACTGACACACGACCCAGAAAGCGCCCTCCCAACCCACCTGGTTAAGCCAGTACTGCACCGGTGGCTGGATCCTGAAGCTCCAGCCAGCCCCTCTGCTCTGCTCCCAGCTCAGGCCCGTGGGGACGTCTATTCCTTGGGGTGACAAACGAGTCTGCTTGCTCTCAGTGACATCAAATTACTTTGCACCAGCCAAGGGTCCCATGACCTGACATAACCCCACATTAGGTCCTGGAAATGTAAAGAAATATGGCCTTTATAAAAGTGGCTGAGAGCACATAATTGCTAGCAGGCTCTAGGGGTTGTCCCAAGTCTGGCTCATGACCTATGCCAGGGCAGCTGACACCAGCCGGAATTCCTTGCTTGGGCTCTCTGTGGGCAGAAGTTCACACCCACATTTAATTCTGGACTCCAATCAGTTTCTCAAAGCCCAGATTATTTTTGTGCAGTTAAAGAACTCCTAGGAACGCCTGCAGCCTAAGTGTCCCCTCCTCGCCAGCGGGGGGGCCCCCAGCCAGGCTTCTTCAGAGAATAGGCTTCCGCAGAGAACGGGTTTCTGCAGAGCTTTAAAAACACAGGCCTGCCTTGCACTGCTGTGGCTAGACTTTTTGTTGGAAATTACGTTTTCCTTGCTTCTTATTTTTTGCCTTCCCGTCTCTCCCTTCCTCTTTGTCTCCCAGCTTTTCTGCACTTGTCTCTTCCCCTCTCCCTCTTACTCCAAATCTTCTCACTTCTGCAGTCCCCACCCTGACCCTGACCAGAACCCTAACCCTGTGGTGAAGTCCGTTCTAGAGTTAGGAGACCAGGGACCCTCGAAAGTGCTGCTGTGCCCACAGCCTCCGTAGGTAGGGACCGATCTTGCTGATGGCCCACAGGCTGCAGGAGAGGAACTCAAGACCAGCGTCTCCAGGGGCTTCCGCTGGATACAGTTGGAGTTGTTAGAGAGTTACATAAAATCTGTGCACATAATTTCTCCTCTTGTTTAATTTACACATCCCTTATGAGTTTCGTCAAACAACTCTTTCCTAACTCATTGAGCAGTTATATTAGCAAATATTATTAGTGTAAAAGCATCTCAGAATAAAAGCATCCCAGGTATTTAACAACTCCTCAAAAAAAAGGTAATTAAGGAACCATAAACAATCCAAATGCAAAATAACCCAACACAGACAGGACGACCAATATCCACTCAGACAAGTAGGATTAGAATTTAAGTAGCTGGCTGGTCAAATTCAACGGTTTCCTATTTTTTATTTTTGCCTTTTTGCTTTCTAAAGTTGCCAAGGCTTTTACGTAAATCACCCTTCAGAGTTTGCTGGAAAGAATTATGCTCATTGTCAATGAGACCAGTGAATTAAAATAAAACAAACCACAACTCCTTTATTCTTTTCTAAAAATCTTTTACTGCTGAGAAGATTTTTAAGAATATACAGAATTGCATTTCTTCTTGAAAACTGTGGTTGGTGCGAGGAGATATCAAACCAGTACAAACGTTTCCTTCCTAGCTTAATCATTAGAAATCTCTCTTTGGTTTCTACCAGGGCAGGAGGTGTGTTGAAATGGGAAATAGTCATTTGTCCAACAATAAGGGAATATACGTCAATTTGAGACATAGAAAGGACCGAGCCATGGTTTTCATCTCCCCCTCAAATCTTGATGCAGTGGTAGAAATCTTCCACTAAAGGATGACACGCTTGTGGAAAAGGGTAACATAAGTTCCCTCATATATATGTGTTTTTGATAAAGAACAGACATATAAAATTTCAAGCAAGATGCACCCACATCCAAACCCCTATTTTGTCCAGATTTCTCTTTGGTGGACCCTCGAGTTCTTTCTGGATTGTAATCAGAACAATTCAAGTTCAAACACACTGATCCTTTACCCTCAGACACAGGAAGGACTCTTTTTTATTGAGCCATTTTGCTCAACCTTGAAATTTGTCCTCAAAATCCTATTTGGGAATGGAATGATGCAGTTTGGGATTTACTTTAAAATATTCCAGAAAAAAAAAAGAGTGGAAGTGGGTGATGAAACGTGAAAGACAAAATGATAATAGCGGTTGAAACTAGGAGCTGACTATATAGGGGCTCGTTATACTTTTGTGTGTGTTTGGAAAATTCCATAATAAAGAGATTTTTTAAAATTATGTGTTAGGCAAAGGTGGAAAAATTATCCCCGCCAGGGGGCTCAAATAAAAACATATTCCATTGGGTAGCACCTGGAGTTTCCTATTTAATCTTCGTTTTCCAAGAACGGAAAACAACCTTGCTCCCTTTTCATTTCTCCGGAATCAGCCGGCCATCCCCATGTTTTCTATCCGGCAAGCTCCCTTTCCCAACCCATAAACTGAGCATCCAAACCCAAGGTTAGGGGCTGATTAATGGAGCTTCCGTACTCAGCTCCCCTGACCAGAGTGTAAATACCCATAAAAACTAATATCAAAAGTTTTTATTGAGCTGCTTCGTTTCCTTGAGCATTGGGCCAAGCGGGGCTGGAGCAGCGGGGCTGGAGCAGCGGGACAAAGAAGAGGCGGCTGCGCCATGAGCAGCATAGGTCCTGCTTGTCGGCTCATCGCGGGTCCCCAGAGCCAGCCAGAGTTTCTGGGGAGAACACCCCAACCAGGTAAATTCTAGTCCGGGGCTTGCCTTCCCCTGGGGACAGCTGTATTTACAAAGCCGCGAGGGAGGGAATGGTAAGTGGTCGGAAAAATCAGAATGGGTAGGGAGACGCCAGCCACCCCGAAGTATGTCACCGGGCTGGTCCGACAGGGTGAAATATTTTACCTCAGGACTTGGTATGATGCCTGTATTTCACCCACATGACGTTAGATGCCTGTGTTCACTGTGTGGGTGCATTTGATGTGTGAATCTGTGTGTGCACATCCAGACACACACATCGTTATGATTACAGCACATAACATGCCTGTCAAAGTCTGATCACACCTTGGCGTTCTCTGTTCTGGGTCCCCCTTCCTCGTGGCTGCGCTGGTGAGTTTCCTTCCCTCAGTTGCTCTGCGCATTAAGAATTCTCAACCCGGGTCAGGAACGGAGGAGTCTTCAGGGTTCTGAGGAGAGAGGGACCGACGCGGGCCCAGGCCGCTGACCGCCTGGTTGCCTGCACCGCTTTCTCCGGAGAGTGCCGGGGCTCCATGGGACCAGGCTGACGTCCAAACCCCCTATTTCCTTCAAACGCTCGAAATGTCCTCGGTGTATTTGTTGACATAATGAATCCACAGTTCAGCACTGGTTTCCTGTTTTGTTGTGAGCGTGAGCATCAAGCTAGGATGGGGGTGGAGGCCGGCGGGGGCGGGAGGGACTCCTTTTGGGCAGCGGCAGGGACAGACAGCAACCGGGACAGAGCCCTCTCGCCTTTTTCACGTCTGCAGCCCCCGGAATTTCTCGGGCCGTCCTGCCCTCTCCCAGCGCCCTGGCCCAGTGACGGGGAGCTCACTCCCTGGGCGGCATGGGCCCCGCAGTCCAGACGGTCAGTACCCCCGCGGGGCCGCTGAGGACTGCGAGAAGGCGTTTCCTCCTTCCGGCTGAGCGCTGCTCCGAGTTCCCTCTGCTTCTAACGCATGCTCTCGTCATTTAAGCGAAGGCTGACTTTCCAGGTCCAGTCAAGCCAGTCAAGCGCAGAGCAGCGGCGGCGCCGTCGGGGCAGGCGGCGCTCCCTTCACCATCGCCACCACCCCTGGCGGCATCATCCAGGCCTCCCCGAGCCCGAGGCAGCGGATCTCAGGCGGGAGCGCGCCCCTCACTCCAAGTTTGCGCCAACCCTAGGAAGTCTGGGCGCCGCTGGCTGGCACTGTGCGGGGGGGTGGGGGTGGGGGGGTGGGGGTGTTGCTCCTAGAGGGATCCCGGGATCCGGGATCCGGGGCCGGTTGTTCAAAACGAGGGGGGGGGGTGCTCCTTGCTTAGGGACTTTCTGGGGGAAGCACTGCAGGGCAGTGCTGGAACTAGAGTCCTCCCTGGACTTCCCCTGTCCTTTCTGAGACGCTGTGCACTGGTAGCCTTGAAGGCCTGATACGGGAAGGAACCCACCAGGCAGCGGGAGAGCTGCTCCTTCAAAAGTTTATTCTTAAAATCCACCAGCTGAGGGAATTTTAAAGGCAGGTGATATTTTCATGTGTCTTCCTGGACCTTGCATTTCCACCCACTTTCACCGTGTTAGCATTTAGTCACTACAGTGCCAAGTGACTTTCCACAGTCCCAAACTGTCCCTACAGCCTTGGGCTTTTTGCTGCCTCATTAATGCTTCAAACACACAAAAATCTAGAACAAAAGCTTCAGCAAGTGACTCAGGATGCACCATTTCCCTGCCTACCAGCCAGCTTCGACTGACGTTTCTTCAGAACCTACCCTTTCTCCTTCAGAAAACAAGTACAGCATCTGCCCTAGTGGGGACAGAGGTGGGGAAACTAGCAAAGCCCACCAAGAACAGAGCAGATCCCCACTTGTCTCTTTCCCAAACCATCTGGTTGACTGCAGATTCAAAGGTGCTATCCCGTTTGGGTGTTTCTCTTTCTCTCTCTCTCTTTCCCTCTTAGCTAGCCTCAGCTTCTCAGCCATTTTTTCCCCTCTGAATCTTTCTTCCTTTGCCATTATCTCTGCGCCCCCACCCCTCCTGCGGTGGGAAAGAGAGGGTTAAGATGTTCTGCAAACGCGGCTCGTAAAGCTGCTTGGATACATTAGAAACACATGAATATCCTGAAATATAAAGTGTTTTTAAAACCAACCAAGGAATGTTTATCCTAATGCTGGATGGATGTGGAGAAATAGTGCCAGGGAGCAGTGCTGACAGTCTCCTGGGAGTTAAAGTGAGAGCAGGTAAATTTCATTTGCTAGTGAAAATCAAACTCGATTAAAACCTGGTTTCCCTTTGTCCTTTTCTCTTCCAACCCTGGGAGCCCAGGGCTCCATTGGCTCAGGGTAGCAATGAGTCCTCTGTCCCCCAAAAAACCCAGCCAAGGTCTCTTTCTTCAGCAGGAGGCTCCAGGGCAGCCAAAACCACGCAGGGTACCCCAGCGTACCCTAGAAGGTAAGAAGCCATGCTTGCCAAGGGTCTGGCAGCTCCTGGAACAAAGGCCAAGCCTCTGGGCTGCCGCCCTCCAATCTTGTCCATGCTGCCTGCTCAAGGCTCCTCGGGGGAAATCAGGGAGCACCAGTCACAGCCCATCGCCACCCTTGCCGCCCTCCTGCTCAAGGGGCCACTGCCGCTCACAGATTCCAATGGGTGCCCTGACTTCCCCAGCCAAGTCCACACAGGGTCTGAGAATAAAACTATCATTGCCAGGATTCAAGTTGATAGCGCCTCCCGGCAATCCCATAGGAATTCCTGAGCCTGGGAGACAAAAAAGCAGAAGGACGGCTCAGACGGTCAGACCCAACTAGCTGGGCAGACAAGTGAGTCTTGACCTTGCTGCTGGGAAAAGAGGAAGAGCGCTGGGAGAGTCAGTGCTTGCTTCCAGAGCACACTCCAGTTCTTCACTGCTCTCCGACCTTTATTTTTCCACAGCAAGCGGGTTTGATGGCTGCCTGGAGGGCTAAGAGGCTAAGAAAGGATACTGGGAACCATTAATGAATCTCTTATGTCCCTCCGCAAAGGACAAGAAGGGAGAAGAGAAGGATTTTCTTGCTTCAAAGTGAGTAGAAATTTTAGAAACTGAGACCCAAAATTATTCACAGAGCTCATTCAAATTCTGTAAACCATCCCCACTGGTGGGTGGCTACAACTCACTGTCTAACAGGACCTGCAGACTTTTCAAAACAGTAAAGGCATGCCAGGATGCCATAGACTTGCCTGGTAGAAAAATCATTTAATATTTATCAAGATGCGAGACAAGAAGGAAACGAGCAAGCTGCCTCCCTCTAGGTAACCATGTCTCGAGAGTTTTTAACAGTTGATAGGGAGATATGGGGAACTAAGAAAACATGTGGATAACTTGTTCACTAAAGATATACCACAGAGCTCAATAAATAATTCAGGCCTGAAGCCCTTCCTTGGCCGGGCCGCCAAGTTTAGGGAGCAAAGCCTAATTTGAGATGCAACCCAAAGCCTTCCCCCAGCGCCGTCCCTCCCAGACAAACCTGCTTGTGGCTCCTCAGCGGACAAGATGAAATCTTGTCTCACCATTTTTGGTGAGGAGGCACCCAGTCGACTTTAGCAGTCTGTGGAGCTGGGGCCCTTCCTCTGCGTGCAGGGCTCCGTCTCCGGTGAAGTGGGGAGCGGGAGGGAAGAATGTGGAGCTGGCCTTGGCCGCTGTGTGCACCAGCAGCTGCGCCATGGCCAGAGGTGAGCTGGCACAGGCGCCGGCTGGTGGGGGCTCCCCGAGCTGTGTTTTCGTTTTTCCGGGTCTGGCTGGAAAACAGAAGAGGCTCGAAGCCCGGGCCAAAAGCAGGGCGGAGGCAGAGAAGAAGAGTCTGTAAACACCGCCCCAAAAACTCCACGAAGGCAGCAAAAAACGCTGGGTAACCAAACGGAGCCAGAAACAGGAATTCCAAAGGAAAAAGGAGTCAAGAACCAGGGGAGGTGGGCGGTGGGCCTGGCTGCCTGGGTCTCCAGGCTTGCATGGCAGTTCTCAGCTGGCTAGACTGCAACTTTCAACTTGACCTTGGCCTCCAGCAGCGTCTGACCTGTATGTAAAACAGCCTTGGAGTCCTCAGGAACTGGGGCCTCGAACCCTATCCTGTCTCTTTGTCACCGTGAGTTTTACAATGCCACTTGGAAGAAGGAAGGGGGGTGAACGGGCCGGAAAGTAACACAAAAAATCAGGTCTCTACAGAGGCCACTTCCTTAGTCTGCAAGTGGCCAGTCAGGGAGGAGGCAAACTGGGGGCAAATCAATATTTACCCGGAGCTACTAAAAAGGCAGGAGGGAGAGGGCACACTGGGTATGCGTATGGTGGTACTGGGGGTCATAGAAGGTTTTATTGGGCAACACTTAACACTGGTCCAGGCAAACCCAGGGATCAGGGAGGATAAAAGCCGGAGCCCAACCTCGTTGGTCCTGACCCTGCAGGAAGACCAGGAGCCTTAGAAAGCAGACCCGGGCAGAGGGTAGGGGCTGGGGATATTTGCAGTGCGCTGAGCTTAGGGCTGAGTCTGCAAGCTGGGACCGGAGGGCAGGTCCAAGCCTGGCTGCTCACTAGTCCACCTGGGGTGGAAGGGGGTCCAGTGCTCTCCCCAACCCTGATGTTCCAGTGGAATGCACCCACTTTCACTTTGAATGCCTGTTCCCTTTCTAGGCATCTGATCAGCTCACAGCCTCCACAATTGGAAATGGAAGCATGTGGCCCCACAGTGACAGGACCCCCAGAATCCCTCACTAAAACATGGTGGCTGCTTGACTCTTCCAGCACCAACTCCCCACTGTGCTCTCAGGAGAGGGTCGCATTTCCCAGGCGCAAAGGAAAGGCTTCTCAGGCTGACTCTTGGACAGACAAGGACCAGGCACCCTCTGCAGGCTGGGGAGTGCTCTCCCCAGTCCTACTTGAGGAGAAGGTGTGAAGTGGCCCCAAAGAGCCCCTTTCTCCTGTCCCAAAATGGAATGAAATAGGGAGTACCCGGGTGCCTGGAGAGTCAGCTCCTGCCCAGGCTCTATGAAGTCTCATTAGGCCCCAGAAGGGGGGCTCAGAGTCCCAGCCAGCACCCAGCTGTGGCCTGTTCCTCTTAAACCCCTTCCAGGACAGACCAGCCCAGCTAGAGATGTGGGAGCGTGGAGATTCATGCACACAGATCCCTCTCTCCATCTCAAAGTCTAGAGGAGGAAGGGTTGTTACTGGGGCAGAGTGAGGAACAGTCTGTATAAATAAGCGTGACTGTGTGATCAGGGTACACTTGAGTGTGTGTGTGCGTGTGTCAGTGTGGGTGTGATGGGTCGTTCTGAACCTGTGGGCCTAAGTTCGAACGTATGATACACTGTGGACAGGGAAGGGGAGGGAGTTCCTAATTGCAGTCCAAGCTATCTAGTGGAATGTCCTGGGACCCACGAGCCAGGGGCATCAGCAAATGCGCCGCCACTGTTTCCCTAGAAAGAGAGCCAAATCGTGACGCTGTCGAACACGAAAGCGCTAGCGTCCGAGCTGGGGTCTCGCTGCAGAAAGACACGCGAATACCTGGAAAGAAAACATTGCCGGAGGCCCCAAGAAATACCCAGCCTGGACTACGCCTAGCTACTATCCCATCCCCAGCCGCCCGCAGATTTAACTGACCTGTGCCCACCGCCTCAGGTCGCAACCCGCCAGCGCGACCCAGTCCCCTCCCCGCCTTACGAGGCTCTGGGCCTCACTGGCATAGGGGAAGGGAAGGGGAGCTGCGAGGAGGCCTCCCTTCCCTCCCTACCCCACCCGCCCGTCCGTCCGCCCCCACCCGCCCGCGTCCCCCGCCTCTCCCCGGGGTGAATGGTGCGCGGCGGCGCGGCGGGCGCTGGCGCTGGGGACGGCGCGGGCGGCGGCGGGGACGGCGGGTGCACAGCCCCGAGCCGGGGTTGGAGCCGCCCGCTTTGCATACGCCGTGGGCGGAGCGGGGGGGGGCCGGGCCAATGGGCGGCCGCCTGGCGCGACCCCGCGGGGCGCGATCCGCCCCCCTCGCTCGGGCCCCGGCCCCGCGCCGCGCGCTCTTCACTTCTTGGGGGCTTTTTAAAACAGCGCCACTGGGGTCTTCTCCATGCGGCTCGGGCTATGACAGCCTCCGTGCTCCTCCACCCCCGCTGGATCGAGCCCACCGTCATGTTTCTCTACGACAACGGCGGCGGCCTGGTGGCCGACGAGCTCAACAAGAACATGGAAGGGGCGGCGGCGGCGGCGGCGGCGGCGGCGGCGGCGGCTGCGGCCGGGGCCGGGGGCGGGGGCTTCCCCCACCCTGCGGCCGCAGCCGCGGGGGGCAACTTCTCCGTGGCGGCGGCGGCCGCGGCGGCCGCGGCAGCCGCGGCCAACCAGTGCCGAAACCTGATGGCGCACCCGGCGCCTCTGGCGCCCGGCGCCGCGGCTGCCTACAGCAGCGCGCCCGGGGAGGCGCCCCCGTCGGCCGCCGCCGCTGCCGCTGCCGCCGCCGCTGCCGCGGCCGCGGCGGCGGCTGCGTCGTCCTCGGGAGGGCCCGGCCCGGCGGGCCCGGCGGGCGCCGAGGCCGCCAAGCAGTGCAGTCCCTGCTCGGCGGCGGCGCAGAGTTCGTCGGGGCCCGCGGCGCTGCCCTACGGCTATTTCGGCAGCGGCTACTACCCGTGCGCCCGCATGGGCCCGCACCCCAACGCTATCAAGTCGTGCGCGCAGCCTGCCTCGGCCGCCGCCGCCGCAGCCTTCGCGGACAAGTACATGGATACCGCCGGCCCCGCGGCCGAGGAGTTCAGCTCCCGCGCTAAGGAGTTCGCCTTCTACCACCAGGGCTACGCGCCCGGGCCTTACCACCACCATCAGCCCGTGCCTGGCTACCTGGATATGCCTGTGGTGCCCGGCCTCGGGGGCCCCGGCGAGTCGCGCCACGAGCCCCTGGGTCTTCCCATGGAAAGCTACCAGCCCTGGGCGCTGCCCAACGGCTGGAACGGCCAAATGTACTGCCCCAAAGAGCAGGCGCAGCCTCCCCACCTCTGGAAGTCCACTCTGCCCGGTAAATGTCGCCCCTTTCTCAGCCCCAATCCTCCGGCTCTGCTCCAGCTTCTCCTCCCCTCGCTCCTGGATCACCCTGGTGCCCCTCTGCTCTCTTCCTGGCCTGCCCTAGCGGCACTGCACCCCTGGGAGCCCGACCCCCGGCTGGCTGGACTGCCTGCACTGTTCTTGAGTCTGGCTGGCTTCTGGCTGTCCTTGGGTGAGGGATGACTGGGAAGAAGCTTGTGGGGACCCTGGCTGGCTTCCTTCTCCTTCTGCGCCCCGCCCTCCCTAGCCCTTGACATCGACTTAAGGATGGGAAATTGACCTGGAAACGGTTTAGCAAATTGCCCGTATTCTTTCTCTCAAAAATGGCTTCAGTGTAGAAGCATCAAGTGTTGCGGCTTGGGGTACAGAAAAGAGCCAGACATTGAAGTGTTGTCCCTTGAGCCAGGCGCTAAGGTGGGCCACTGGGCCAGGCGATCAAATGAACCCCGCGCGCTGTGCTGGCAGGATGGCCCGGCTGGGGTGGTCATTGGAGCTCTAGGCGATTTCATTTCAGTGCAGAACTAACCACTTACCCCACTGACCCTCCAGGTTTGGGCACAAGGCTGGATTGTACAGCGCATTGCAAAGGGCAGCCGGGCACTCCAAGGCGGGTGGCTCAGATCGAGATGTCGCCTATGTCCTGGCCTGGGTCTGATCTCTGTGTAACTTGCGTTCTCCCCTATCTTCCAGACGTGGTCTCTCATCCCTCAGACGCCAGCTCCTACAGGAGAGGAAGAAAGAAGCGCGTCCCTTACACCAAGGTGCAATTAAAAGAACTCGAACGGGAATACGCTACAAACAAATTCATTACTAAAGACAAACGGAGGCGGATATCAGCAACGACGAATCTTTCGGAGCGGCAGGTTACAATCTGGTTCCAAAACAGGAGGGTCAAAGAGAAAAAAGTCATCAACAAACTGAAGACCACTAGTTAATGGATTAAAAGTGGAGCAAGAGGGTCACTTGAAGAAATGCTTCAGAACTCGTTGCTTGGCCAGATAATGGTTATAATACTTAATAATAATTGAAGAATGGCAAAGAGAAAGAAAGAGACACTGGCATTTTACTTTCCTAAGGGGGGAATCTCACTCTCCTTGGTGGAATCTACAATTCTTTTAAAACTGTAAGAAATGGTAAAGACTGCCAGTTCTCCCGCCAACCCCACCAGACCATTAAATGACAAACTCTAGAGTCAAACGTCAGCCCCCAAATACGCAATTTCAGATAAGTTACGCATTTACTGAAATCTTGTAAGTATTTATGTGACCATTATATTCTAGGACACTATGTTATATGGTAATAATCCGAAAGTTGGTTACAAAAGCAAGAGGCTGTTGTAAACATCTGCTTGTCCTTGGGTCCCCATGGCCATCTCCTCTGCGTGTTAAGTGACTGCTCAGGTAAATCCTAGTGAAGTTCCTACCATTGTTGTATATTCTGCAAAACATGTCAAGTATAGATTTAGAGGGGAAAAGAGAAAAAGGTACTGAAATAATGATCTTGGACTATTTACTATGAAGGGAGAGAAGAAGAGAAAGCTCTTCTGAGGATCATTTGTCCTGGTAGTTAATACAGCCAGCTGAGCTTTTGAGCTACAAGGGAACGCCAGGTTGGGAATGTCCTTCTGATAATAATTTCTAATTGCTTCTAACAAGCATATTTTGTGGCATTTGGACAATATTTTCTGCTTCGATATCAATTACTTTCGAAAGGATTTGATATCTTCTTGAAAAATATTTAACACATCAGATGATTCACAGAATTCACTTTATGTCAGATCTCCCGAGAGGTCCCACCCCAACATGGTGGACTTTGGTTTGAACACAATTAATTTTTCATTTAAATTGGTATTTCCCAATATTTACTAAACATTTTGCTGGAGAAATAATTTTCCTTTTTAATTTTTTAGAAAACTCAGAACAGAAATCCATTCCCCCCAAACATTTAGATGTTTACATTCTATATTTTGATCTATTAAGAGATTAGTATTTTTCCTTGTTTATTGTGTTATGAGACCACATTAGAAAGTTTAGGGATTCATCTTCACAGCACATTTTTAATCGAGCAGTTATTTCAACCAGCACATTCATTTTGTTCATATTCATTATAAAATGCTATCTTGTAAATAAAGACATTCAGCACACTGTGAAAATGTATTTGTGCACCTGCTTTTAAAATATTTCTACTAAAAATAATAATTAAAAAAACTTTAGACCTGTAGATAGTGATACGGTGGTATTAATTATGTTAATAAAATAGTCACTGCCATTAAAATCTGAAGGAAATACTCATTATTTTCCTATGCTAAATGTGCACTGCACAGAAAGAAAAGGAGCAGGTTTGTCCTATACAAACCAAGGACCATTCTTTTCTATTATTATTCAGCTTTTTTTCCTACAGTTTTTTGAAGCAAAGGGAGAAATTCCTCATAACTAAAATCCTAAAAATTTAGGTAAGTGTTCAAGAAAGTTAAAGTGTCAGATATCCTAAAAGGGACAAAAAAGAAAGGAGGAAGAGAGAGTATAAATTCCCAGGCTCCCTTTGGAAAATGAAAACCAGTTGTTTAGTATCAGCGATGCCCAGGCTGTCGTATTTTAAAATCTGCTGTTGGGTCTGCGTGTGTCTGAGAGGGCAGGTTTTGATATTTGTTGAAATGACAAGACTAGGAAAGGCCTTAAACCTTGACCTTGACGAAAAAAGACAATTTGTGACCTTGACTTTTGACAGCTCATGAATTGGCCTCGGCTGGATTAGTAGATCAAGGGCGCCACCTCGCGTTGACAAGCTTCCTTGTAATTCTTCAGCTTCAAGGGAATCAAAAGGTCTTACCTCCTTGACTCCTTACTTTGGAGATTTAGTACTCATTTCTTTGGCTCCAGATGGAGTAAATTTGAATATATGTAAGTTATATATGTGCCTGTATATATGTGAATATATATCATATATGTGTATACATGTATACATTTGCATATCAGTGCTTGTGTGTGCTTGTATATATATTTGCAGAATCTGTACAGATATAGTATCGTTAATTACTGATGACCCGAGATGTTGTAATTGGAGGTGATTTCTGGAGTTAAGGTACAAAATGTACTTTACATGATGAAGTTTTGCTCCTTTTCTTTAATGGACAAATTTGATTTGTCTTCATAGTGGCTTGCTCTGCATCAGATTTCTGCAGCTCTGCTCTAAAGCTATACATTTTTGTTACAGTCCAAGAGGTGTTCTTAAATAACCATTCTTTCCTGGCCCTCACCCTCCCAGGTGGTCTTCCATCCTAATTAGAGCTATAGGGGAGTCTATACGGCAAATTAAAAGTTTCAGATGCCTTGCTAACTCTAGAGTTCTAGAGTTACATTTCAGAAATTCAAAGAAACCCACTTCTTAAGAGGTCAGTATGGAGAACATAAAAGATCTCATATCTACAAAATAACCATAATATAGATGCAGAAGGAGAATTATCCTGGATAGCTCAGAGCTGAGTGCGGCTCCTGGGTGGTGTGCAATCTTACACTGATGCTTGGGAAGCTGCCATTGATTTGTGGAAGAAATATACACATTTAATATTAACAACCATAGTTTTGATACTTATTATCAAAACTGTGATAATAACTATTATATCTACTACTTATTGACCCCTAACAATACATCAGGTGCTGTGTTTAGAGTCATAAATAATACATATGTATGTTCACATATTTAATATACGCATAGGGTAGGGTAATGTGTTTTTGTCAAATCTATGGTATACACGTATTTACTGAAATGTTGGTAGAACCAGGAGTCTTAGGATGCAGAATTTTGAGATGAGGTTAATTTTATCTTTATGTTAGAGAAAAGTAATTTTGAACTGGAGAACCATATTCAGCATTTTACGGAAAATAACATTGGTTGGTTACAAACCTGGCTGACGGAACCTCTCCAACCTGAGGACTTAGAGCTTCATTATAGATGGAGAATTTTAGAAAGAATCTCTCAAGCTGTCTCAAAAACAGCATGGTCTGGAAGCATACATATGGAATGGTCTTGTGAAGTGCAATCAAATTTTGCTGCCCTGAGGATTTTCACTCCACTTGTGGAAACAAATGGAAATGATGCTTCAGATCAGCCTCCCCACATCTTGTTCCACAATGCTCCATTTTTAAATGAGTTGCCATCAAGCCAAAGTAACAACTTTCTCCCAAAATGTTTAAAGTGGTGGAAAATCCCCTCAAAGCTGCATCAAACTGTGTGTTTACGAACAGCTCCAAAGGGGACTCTTCTGTTGACGGGGGATATTTTTCCTTAGATGTAAGAAATATTCGGAGCCTCGGGCCTAGGAAGGAGGCCAACAGCAGCTCTGCAGCCGAAATACCGCCCCTTTCACAAGCCATCGCCACTGCAGGAACTCTGGGTAACGTAGTAGTTTTCTTTTTTTCTCTCTTCAGTTTTTGAAATTAATGACAAGGTATTTTAGAGGGCTTTTTTTCCACCTGTTCTAAAATGGTTGTTGATAATGTCGATCTTACCAAACTCCAGTCTTGTTTAAAATTCCCATGGATCTACCAGATAACGTGAAGTAAGCATGGATTATGATGGCTCCCTCATGCCCAAATAGCTATTAGTCTAAACCTTTAGAAAAAAGACACCCAGGAGGATGCCAGCCACCATATAGAAAAAATAACACCAGACACTGGGATAGTGTTGTTGAATAGCTGATTCAAGTACATTTTTTTTTCCAAAAAGGAAAACTCTTTCTGAATAAGAAATTGTAAATGTGGAAACAACTAGACACCTTTTTCATCTATTAAATTATCAAAGATTTTGAATCCTGTAATGGCCTGTCATGTTGCCATTTAAAAAATTGTAAATATGGGACTTAAAAAAAAAACCCTACTTTTTCCATCTGCTCTTAATACTGTCAAATTTACTAAGATATTTTAAGTGGATGATTGTAAAATGTCACTTTGCATTTGACTACTATTTATGCCTGATGCAGAGCTGAAGCCATCCATTTAAAATTGTGTGGGTTTTTTTTGAAAACGGGAAAAAATTTTTAAAAGAGAGATAAGAAAATTGTTTTTTAAAATTCAACCTAATTGAGATGTTTTCTTAAAAATTCACGAGGCAGCAAAATTCGACTGAGGGTGATACATCTGTGTGCTGTTAGTTAACGACACGGATTTCACCGTATAATATATATGCTTATGACCCCCTGCTGAGTGTGTTTGGAGAGTTTGGTGAAGATGCGCGCCTCAGATTCCTCTCTGCGAATTCCCGAGTTGCGGAGCCCAAACAGAGGCTGCCCGGGACTGCTAAGCCCCAGACCCGGTGGGTTCAGAGGCGCCCTTCCGGATTTGAGGACCTCTACCGAGGAGATGCTAGGGGCTTGCTGATTTATGCGCATTCCTTTAAAGTTGATCGAATGCATGTCAGCAGCCCAAGACCTGGAGAATCAGAGAAATGTGCCGCGAGTTGCTCACATCCCATTTTTCATAAGCAAAGATGTAGTGTTATCCAAGAGGCCCGGGGAGATTTATGCCTAAGTTTTAGGACAGGCACACAATAATTAAGTTTTCATCTGCTAGGCCGCCGGGTAAATAACAGCCGGCTTCCTTTTTTATGAAAATACCCGGTTTCTGATCGGCTGCTTCAATCCCTGCGCATCTGCTTAGCGCCGACGAATGCCTGAAGGGTGTTGGCTATTTTTAATTTGATTTTAAACGGAAGAAAAAAAACGCTGGCACAGAAAAATGCCTCCGTGAAAGCAGCCAAGGCCTTGCCACAGTTGATTTCATTTCTGCCCGGGTCCGTCGCGCCGCTCAGGAGCTGGATCCACCCGGCAGAGATCATTACCACGGCGTCTCTGAGACGTTCAAGCCTCTGCGGGCGGGTGCGCGGCGGCGCGGGGCTTCCCCGGGGAGCCGGGTGTGGACGCCCCGGAGGAGCGCGGCCCTGACGCAGAGCCGCCTGATGTCGCGCCCCGCAGGGCCAGAGGCGAAGCTCAACATCCTCCACGCTGCTAAAAGAACCCTCTACTCAAAATGGAGGCTCAAGCTCTTACAGAGCCGGCCTCGCTCGCACGGCTGGTGGGCCAGAAGGGGCATGCGGCAGGACCTTAGGCCGAGGTCAAGGCACCGGACCCCCAGGCCCGCGCCGGGCTGACTCTGCAGGGCCGAGCATCCGCGCCGGCCGGTCGCCCCGCAGCTGCAGGCTGACGTCATGGTCGCCCAAGCGGGCCTTCGCGGGCCTCCCTAGGCGTTATTTGACGAAGACAAGCCGATTCAAACGAATGTTTTGTGCGGGTGCCCCCTTCTCCGCCCCGCCTCTCCCTCCCCAAGAGAATAATCGGGTATTTAATCTCTCCAGGTCTTAATTCTTGGCAGCGTGGAAGGTGGCTTGCAACGGGAAATAAAACTTGACAGGAGCATTTTTCTCTAAAAGGGGTTCTGAGACGGGCTGAAAAGAAACCGTGTTTTTCTCTACCAAATACTTCCGCTTTCTGAGTCCGGGGCTGAGGGGTGGGGTGAGATCCGAGGGAGTGGAGAGTGAGCTGGGCACGCAGGGCCACGTTGGAGACCCGAGCCGCCAAAGCCGGGCGCCCGGGGCAGCCCCGGGTCTCCGCCTGGGCCAGCGGGCAGCCTAGGGCCTCCCTGCGCCCCGCGCCTCTGCGACGCTCGGCTCGGCTGTAGGCCTGGCGCCGCCCGCAGCCAGAGGCCAGGACCCGGCGCACGGGAAGTTGGCACCGGCAGGGGCCCGGCTGGCACCCAGAGTGGTAACCCGGCGCTGGCTGAGTGTGGCTGGGGTCAAGCGAGAGAAGAAGGCGCTGGGAAGGGCCTTAGACCGCTTAGCTGTAGCTCTGAGCCTTTTGGCCTAGGGGAGCTGGGGACGAGCTCGCAAAGGAAGTGGTGAGAGCACTGCTGGGGGCTTTTTCAAGGCTTTGGGTCTGCGGACACTGCACGAAATGGAGGGGGGAACAGGGGTGAGCGGCGCAGCATGCGTGGGTTGTCGGGGCTGCTATTGGGTGGGAGAGGCTGCGGAAAGCAGAATCCCCCTCCAGGCAGCTCAGAGAGCGCTCTCCCCTCGCTCCGCAAAGGTCAAGTCCTCTGCGCCATGGCCGCCTCCATGGTCAGGGCCGGGCCCGGTGGCGGCTGCAGGAAGGTGCAGGACGCCCAACCGGCCGGCAGCAAGCGGGTTCTGATAGCCTGGGCTTGCGGACTCGAGGCAGGGGTTCTTTCTTGGTTTCCAACTTCATCGCCCCCAGCCCTATTGAAAAGGAGTTCCCACAGCCAGGGGTGGCCAAGATGATGTCTCCATGGAGTCCTGGAAGAGCAAGGTCCAGGAGACTTCCTAGCCGTGGAGGCCTAGCCTGGGCGAGAGGCAGCGCCTGCAAGCTCAGGAAAAGGTCGTGGCTGGATTGGAGTTCTGGGCTGCGGTGGAAACAAGGGACCAGGCAGGGCCAGGCCAGCCAGCTGGGCTAGGAATAGGATAGGGGAGCAAGGACCCTGCTGGGGGCTTCTCGAGGTCCCTGAGTACAGATCTGCTCCCTCAGTGCATGGCAGGCCTTTGGTGAGACCTGTGATGCTCTTCTTCTCCTGCTTAAAATCTGGCCCAAGAAGTGAGGTGCACTCTGCCAAAGGTAAAAATCCCTGACTCCAGGGCTCCAAGAGCCCCCTCAGTGCACTCTGGAGGGATAGGAACCCCTTCTGTCTGCCCATAGGCTGCCTGCAGCAGGTCACCACATCAGGCCCAGCGGTCAACAAATAGTTTAAGCCGGGTCTGCCGCTGAGGTTATTGCTCCAGGTGAATCATAGAGGCCCTGCAAATGATTTCCTCTTTTTTTCACGGAAGACAGAAAAGCTAGGCTTTATCCCTAGGGCTGCACGGGTGGAGCAGGCTTTGAGGGGACACTAGCCGGAGGGATTGTCCTTGGATGGGCACCATCACAGAACTGCCTGGCAGGGCATGTGGGGGAGACTCCTAGGGCAGGGTTGGGGACTGGGCAGGGGCTCGCTCTTCTCAAGTCTGGAATGGGAGCCATGGATCACCGATACGTGGAAACAGAGGAGCCTGGGGAATTGTGCTAGGAGGCAGCTGGAGCTTGGGGCATGGGGGCGTCCTCTGAGCCACAGCTGTGGGGACCAAGACCCTGAGGGCCAGAGCTGGCCGTCTGGTTGGGCCGCCCTCTTTGGTCCTCTTTATTGCAGACACACTCGGCTGGGGAAACCCGTTTGGGCCGAAGTTGCAGGGAGAATGGAAGGCAGACGCTGAGAACCAGGGCTTTGCCCTTCAAAGTTCCCCTCACCCCATTTGTTCCCCCTCGGTAGGGAAAAAAATTCTTATCTAATGAGTCCACAACGATAACAAAGTAGTTCTCAAAGGAAGTAACCCTCCTTCTCCCATCAGTTTGGAATCCACTAAACTAAATAACCAGATTGTTTGGGTATCTAAGACCCTCAGCTGAACCCTATGCCCTGTCCCTCAGTACCCAGGGGAAGGATGTGGACTCCTTCAGATGTTTAGGGGCCTTGGAGGATTGAACCTGTGAGTCAGATAATAACCAACCATAAGGTCAAGTTCAAGGCATTACCTGTTCTGGTGTTTTAGGGAAGGGTAGAGGAGCTTGTGGGCAGGGCAGGTGCCTCGCCTGGGGGATAAATTAACCCCTGCCTCCACTTGCTAGTGATAAGGGGGGGGGGTGTCTCCTGATATTTCATCGAAGCCTCAGCGCCGCTTCCGGCCAGCACCTGGAAATGTGATAGATTGGCCATGATCTGCTGATAGTTTCCTGAGAACAAATACTGGGAGATCTCCTGGGCCTTCCCAGAAAACCCATTTCCCAGGCTTACCATGGAGGACAGATGCACCTCCAAGACACCTCCCACTTGGAAGGAAATAGTTCCCAAATGGAAGCCTGGCCTCCAACCCCAGGAGGGGCTTGGTGGCCCTTTCCACCTTGAGCCCCCCAGTTGGCTCTTGCACCTGTGTGCAGTGTAGTCAACCGGGGTTGAGATAGTCTTCTGTGTAGCTTTCTAGAAACAGGTGTGACATTTAGGGACAGAGGAAGGTAGGGGTTCAGACCAGAAAGAAGAGGCAAAAAAATTGGTGCCCTAAGTGATCCACATATAAACGACTGTAGATCTTTGGGAGTGAGTTTCAGTCTGTCAAGTGGGCCTGACCCCTCCCAGGCCTGCTGCCATCCAGGATTGCCAGGCCTAGAAAAGCAGGAGCTGAGTCCCAAGAAGAGGAGGAAGTGTTGGTGAGAAAGAGAGAGAGAGTGTGGTAAGGCCTTGGAATGGAGTATTCAGAAGAAGGTGAGAGATTCAGTGCAGATCCCTGGTGAAGGCCTGAATTGGGGGAGAGTCAGGCACCCAACAGCACCCCTCCTCTGTGCTTGAGTACCAGGTGCCCTCCAGTGGCACCTCAGCTCTTGCTCAGCCTAGCAGAGGCATCAGAAAAGGCAGGGGGCCAGAGAAGGGGAGACTTGGCTGGAAACAGGCAGGGCGGGAGACAGGCGAGCAGGAGCTGCAGGGAGACAGGACCGGCTAGGGACGGAATGTGGTGAGCGGGCAGCCTGGTATTGGCATTCGCTCTATGGGCTACACACTGAGCAGTCAAAGGGCTGTGAGTGTACGCACTGAGGACTTTGTATTCTCAGATTTCGCAGACAATCAGCCGTGGCCAGCGCCCAAGCTAGCCCCAGGAGAGAAGAGGGCAGCATAGTAGCAGAGCCATTGGGGCTGGGAACCCCCAATGGAGTCTGTAGGTGCACCCTGCCCACAGCTCTATCCTCCCTTGGAGTGAGCCGGTGTTAGGCTGCCTATCAAGTGACAGTCTTCGGCTCATGTCTCTCGAATGACTGTGCTGGAAACGCCCCCAGCACGACAACCCCGGTGAAAAGGCTTCATATTGCCTCAGTGCGCACTGACCGCGCCAAGGGTACCCTGCCCGGGCACCGCCAGCAGGCGCCCTCCCGCTGCTGCCCAGACCCCTCGGCTGCAAGAAGAAGCGGAGGCGGCAGTGCTGGGCAGAGGCACCTGGACACACTTTATTCCGATATCCCGCCTGGGAAGGCGCGTGGAGCGCAGGGCGCACGAATCCTCCCGCCAGGGCGCATTCAGCTCGCGTGAGGAGGGTCGGGAGGCGCTGCAGAACCCCCCAACCCCCACCCCACCTTTAGGGCCAAATCAAACGAAGCCTTGGAAAGGCTTGGTCTGCTTTGCTGAGCAAGTCGCTTCGTTAGCCGTTTCCGCTTAATAAGGCTGGCGCGGGCGCCAGCCTTCTCCTTTCCGGGTGGCCATCTCCAAATGCTGCGCGCGGAGCGACGAGGCCGGCCCTGCGAAGGCTGACTGGACCTTGAAATTTGGAAAAACAACAAGAGATTGAAACGGCTCCCTCCCTTCTCCGCAGAAACACACGCACCGTCAGGCCGCCGCCACTTCCTGCCTTTGTTTTTCTTCCTCCAAAACATTTTTGGCCTCTTGCATTAGCTGCCGTGGGACTCCGGGTTGACGATAAGAGGAAATACACGCTGAAGACTGTTTTCTGGAGATGGCCCTGCGCTATGGAGCTCCTGAGAAAGAACAGCTCATGGGAAACCAGTCGCCAGGGCCAATGTCACAGCCTTGCCCGTCTCAGCCTCTTCAAGAAATGCAATTCGGACTTGGCCTTCCAGGGCTGCCTTAGCCCCCCGTCGGGTCTTTCCCTGAGCCGAGTGGGCTCAGCTCGGCTGTTGGGCATCCTGTAAAGCGGAAGAGTCAATTAGGCTCAGAGCAAAGTCAAAACCAAGGACCCGCAGCTCTGCCTCCCATGCTTCCTCAAGATTTGGTCTGATCCTCAAAGCTGCGGCCACCCCCGAACCCCCTCCCCCAAACTTGCACCCCGCCAGTATATTCCGGCCAAGAGGGGCAGGAGCCGGCAAAGCTGGGAACAGTGCGCAGCCTTGGGGATCTGAGCACCCCCTCCTGTCCCTGCTGGGGAACTAAAAGCATTCGCCGCTCCAGGCGTTTTCCCTTCTCCTGGCATCAAAAGCCTTTTCCCTCGTTCATCTCACGGCAGCGCCCCCACACGCCCCCTTTCAGGCTGCAATTCCCTCCTGGCACCCCGCTTCGGTACAGCCTTCCGAATTGTCCTGCCAGCCGCTCCCGGAGCGCCTTTCTCCGCCCCAGCCTTTCCTCGGGAATTCGCCTTTGTCTCCTGCGGACACCCATGGGATCCAGAACTGCCGACACCCTCTCGGCTTGGCTCTCAAGGACATGGGAGACATTGATTATGCGGAACAGCGCACATCCCTATACCAACCTTTCTGTGGGGACCCACTCTCCCTGGCACCAAGGGGGAAAACCGATCTAATTAGGAGAAGGGCTGCATGCAGCTGGGGGAGACGGCCTGGCGTCCCCCGCTGGCTGGCCACCGCAGCCAGTCTGCTCAGGCACAAGCTGAAGTTGACTGCCAAAACTGCTATAAAACCCCAGGTCTGTCTAGAACTGTTTTCGGTTCTCCTAGACGCCCCCGGGTTCAATTATAGTCTTAAAAGCCCTAATACAAGTGCAAGAATTTGTTTGCCTTCACCCAGGGGCGGGGCAAGCCCTGAAATGGTGGCGCCTTTGTTATGGCAAAGTCACTGAAACCCCTCATGCATTCCTTTTGTTCGAGGGTCGGGGTGGCAGGGACTGGGTGGGCTGCTGGGAGAGAGTTTGGGAGAACCACAATCAAACCAGGGAATGGGTCAAATATTGCTGTTTGCAAACCTCTCCTTCTTCCTTTTTATATTCTGCCTCCAAGAAAGAGATGCTGTGGAGAAATAAATATTTTGCCTTGTTGGTCGCCGCTGGAAATCGAAGTTTTTTCGCTGCAGAGCAATCCTGTAACTGTGATTCCCAGCTTTAGGAGGTCTCAAGCTACCTTTCCCCAAAAACCTTCCTTCTCCCCCAGACGATCTCACTCACATTGCTATTGCCTGCTGCACAAACCACAGTGGACAAATATGTCAGGCTGAAGATGCACAAATAATTTCAAGTTCAGCTCTCAGGGATTCAAGGGGCATGAAAGTTCTTGCAGCAAATCCTGAATAAAGAGTTCATTAAACCAATGTGTCCGAGGAGTTTGATTTGTGATAAGCAACCCTTGTAAATGAGGGGAGTAGGAGCCACATAAACATTAATGCTAATAAATTAGTTTACTCCACTACAGAGTAATTACTCGATATTATTGATATTTACAGAGGGTATTCAAATGCAACGGTGGGCCATCATTTGAAGAAAATACATAACGAGAATATTTCTTTTCCAGTGCAATACATGATTAGATTTGTTATTGAGTCAGTTACAGTCAGCTCAGCAATAAATAAATAAATCGATGTTGACACTTAAATACCAAAGATCTTAGAGTTTATACTCTAAATCTCCCCAAGATATATAAATACCTTCGGCTAATTCCTGGATGGGGAAAGGGAAAAGGTTATCCTTTTTCATCTTTCGACTTTCCTTCAGCGACATCCAGCTTTTTCCAGGAAGATAGGTGTGGGGAGGCCTCAGGGCTGGGCCCCTCCCGCTCCTGGCCCTGCCTGGCTGCTCTATGCCCTTTTCTTTCACTTCTCCCAAACATTGTTCATTCAATCCTGCAGGATGGCCTGTATTTTTCACCATCTCAATTTTTTTCTTTCCTCTTCCCAAGAAAGCTAGACTCATACTAGCCACTATGGCCTCTGTCTCTATCTTTAGCTCAAACCTAGCCTTTTCAAGGCATCTTGTCACCCAAGGTGCTAGGAGTTTGGGGAGCATGTCTCTTTCCTTTGGCATCGTGTTCCTTCTGTGGGATGAGCAGCAGCAGGACAAGCGCTGAGCCTGCTGAGTTTCTGCCCTGCACACCCCTGGCTCTCACGCTTTGCAAGGAAGGAGAAGCTTGTTACCCCTTTCTCGGCCAGCTCCCTCTTGTTACCCCTCTCCTCCTCCTCACTGCCCCCACTCTCCCTTCAACTCTGGAGCTCCGCTAGCAGACTGATGGGCCCCGGAAGGTGCAGCATACCCAGGAGAAGGCTCCTCGAATGTCAGCGCCTCCAAAGCAGCCCAAGGCTCGCCTCAACTGCACGGTTTCCCGAGTCCTCAGCTCCAGATCAGGCGGGTGGGCGGACCAGTGCGCAGCGGCGCAGCCCCCGCGCCTCTGGTTCTGCCGAGTGACTATGAACCCCGGCAGGGAGCGAGGAGGAGTGGGTTTCTCCAAGGGCAGGGGGTGGAGTGAGGAGGCCGGCTGGGAGGATGAAGGGGAGGTGGATCCCGGGTAAGACGAAGGCCCTTCCGGGACCTGCGGATCCCTGACAAACCGCGGGGGAAGCCGCCCTGGTTGTTGGCGGTTTAGGGACGGAAGGCACTAAAGCGCTTCGGAAGTGACCATTAATGCGAGCGTGTAATCAAGTCACCGTGCAAATCGGGCAAGTCACGAGGCAGGCACATCCACAGCTGCGAACCCTGGCCCCGAAGGGGGTCCGGCCGGGGTCGGAGGCAGAAGTGGTTCCCAGAGCAGGCCTGTGGGAGGAGGTGCGAACGCGAGCCTCCAGGCGAATAGATTCCAAGACCACGCAAGGGCCACGCAGAGACACGCTCCCACCCCGCCACCCCCAGCCTGAGGCATCCCTCACCCAGGGAGTGGTGGGTGGCAGGAGTCGAGCTCTCTCACCGCCCTCGGGGCACTCGAGGGCCAGGACCGTGCAGCTGAGCACAAGCCAGTGGCATGGGGGCGCACCCCAGCCTCGCCGCGCGCCGGGAGGCCCCCCAGCCAACATGAGTTACACCGGCGATTACGTGCTTTCGGTGAGAACACCGAGTGACGATCTGTTGCTTCCCCTGAGGTGGCTACAAAGAAAGGAAGCCGGGGAGTGAGGGAAAAAAAAAAAAAAAAAGGAAAGGGGAAAAAAAAAAAGGCCCGGACTAGCTCGCAGCTTGTCAATTTCAACATCGGGTCACATGACCAGCACCTCCCTGCTAAGGATGGGGATAGATTTCCACGTCAGCTTACGTCTCCAAATTTCTACTTCACGGATCCGCTTCAAAGAGGCAGCTGCAGTGGAGAATCATGTTAAGCTCGGCTACTGCGGAGAGCCCAAGGTAGCCCAATGATGGATTTTGATGAGCGTGGTCCCTGCTCCTCTAACATGTATTTGCCAAGTTGTACTTACTACGTCTCGGGTCCAGATTTCTCCAGCCTCCCTTCTTTTCTGCCCCAGACCCCGTCTTCGCGCCCAATGACATACTCCTACTCTTCCAACCTGCCCCAGGTCCAACCCGTGCGCGAAGTGACCTTCAGAGAGTACGCCATTGAGCCCGCCACTAAATGGCACCCCCGCGGCAATCTGGCCCACTGCTACTCCGCGGAGGAGCTCGTGCACAGAGACTGCCTGCAGGCGCCCAGCGCGGCCGGCGTGCCTGGCGACGTGCTGGCCAAGAGCTCGGCCAACGTCTACCACCACCCCACCCCCGCCGTCTCGTCCAATTTCTATAGCACCGTGGGCAGGAACGGCGTCCTGCCACAGGCTTTCGACCAGTTTTTCGAGACGGCCTACGGCACCCCGGAAAACCTCGCCTCCTCCGACTACCCCGGGGACAAGAGCGCCGAGAAGGGGCCCCCGGCGGCCGCGGCGACCTCCGCGGCGGCGGCGGCGGCGGCAGCGGCCACGGGCACGCCGGCAACTTCAAGTTCGGACGGCGGCGGCGGCGGCGGCGGCTGCCGGGAGGCGGCGGCGGCGGAGGAGAAGGAGCGGCGGCGGCGCCCCGAGAGCAGCAGCAGCCCCGAGTCGTCTTCCGGCCACACTGAGGACAAGGCCGGCGGCTCCAGTACGTATAAAGGCAGCGCCCTGCGCTTTATGAAAGGGGAGTTGGAAATCTAGCGCAGCACCGCTGTTAAATTTTTATATGCTGTTTTATAAGCATATAAGGTTTATGAAGGGCCTTTAGGTTTCCCCCAACAAAACTTTGTTATAAAAGGCGGGATCACGTGGCGAGTGCTGAAATTGGCCGTGAAATACCCACCGGCCAAGGCATGCCTGCAAAAAAAAAACAACTCCCTTTTTCCCTTTTTTCCCTTCTCGGCTCCCAAGCCCGGCAGCTCGACCCCGCTCGGGGCCAGCTCGGGCTGGGGAGCCGGAGGTGGGCGCCTGTAAATTCCCCCTGCAAGGGCTCCGGGAGCCTTTGATAGCGAGGTAATCCGGAGATTTTTATAAAAGCCATGTGTTGCGCCGGGACTCCAGTCCCGGCCGGGATTCAAAGGCATCGCTGTTTAACGATGGCGCTAGGAGCGTGTTTAACAGATAAAATAGCCCGCTTAGCTCGAGCAATATATTAAAAGAAACAAATTAACCCAAAGTTGGCCTTTTTGTCCAAAGGAAGCCATTTTCCTCTGGCGCGGTGGCAATTAAGTGCTGCCTTCTGTCGGACTGCATGTTACTCACAATTGTTATTCAATCTGTCAAAAGCGGGTTTTTTCTTTACCTGTTGTGGACTTTTATTGAAAAGGGGAGCAAGCCAAGCTTGCCCGCAGCCTTGGGAAACCCCTCTTTCCTCCACCCTGTTTAACACAGCAGCCCTGCCTTGCGGGGAGCCCAGGACGGCTGTGTGGCCTTGGTGTTCAGGGAAAGCCCAGGATGCGGGGCTTCCGCTGCCACCTCCTCGCCTCGCGGGAGCCAGGAGGCTGGCCAGGGGGGCAGGTGCTGGTGGCCAGGACTCAGACTGACAAAGACCCGGCAGCTGCCCCAGATGTTAACGCGGGGCGAGTCACGACCGCAGCCGGGAAAGACCAGGGCTGGGGCCGCCTTTACCGCCTCGAGAAGCCGCTCCCAGGTGCTGGAAGGTGAAATGTCCGCGGGCGGCAGTTTGTTTAGTCTGGCCGGGCTGGAGGCAGCCGGCAACCTCCACTTGGCGGCTTTGAAAGCGGCTTCCGCGGCACAACCCCGCCTGTTGCTGTGAGGAGCCCTCCTTTCTGCTCTGGGGGCAGCCTGGGCAGCTTCCCTGGGGGCCTATCTAGGGAGCTGGCTTTTATCTGGGGCTGAACCTCCGCCTGCAGCCTGTCCCAGGCCGGCAGTAGAAGCTTGAAGGCAAGGGCCTAGGGACACCTTGATGGGGCTTGGGCCGGGCCTCCAGTCCCTGGGGCCAGCCCTTTTCCTCCACTGGGGGCTCTGGGATGGATTGCAGCCCCCACACCTGGCTCACTCTCTGCCTCTTTTGCCCTCCACAGGTGGCCAACGCACCCGAAAAAAGCGCTGCCCCTACACCAAGTACCAGATCCGGGAGCTGGAGCGGGAGTTCTTCTTCAGCGTGTACATCAACAAAGAGAAGCGCCTGCAGCTGTCTCGCATGCTCAACCTCACCGACCGTCAAGTCAAAATCTGGTTTCAGAACAGGAGAATGAAGGAAAAAAAAATTAACAGAGACCGTTTACAGTACTACTCGGCCAACCCCCTCCTCTAAGGCTCTAGCCAGCTGGAATTGGGTGGGGGGCTTCAGACACATGAGATTATATGCAGATTTTGCCCTTGACAAGGTCAAGGCACACAGTGACTTCTGAAGAAAGATGTGCAAGAGAGGGGAGGGAACACGGAGATAGCCCCAAAAGAGGTGGCCTGGGACTCTCTTGGGCATCTGTGGTTAAGATTCCCAACAGTAATTGGATTTGGAGAGTTGTGCATCAACTAGAATGAATGGTTTTGGACCCCTGGTGGTTCACTCTTGGAGACTGCAGAGCTTCGGGCTGGGTGTGGTCTCCATCAGGGGCTCAGCCCCCTGCCAGGCCCCCCGGAGATCAACTCCAGCCCTGGACCCTCCACATGGAGCCTGCCCACCCTCAGGACCCCTGCGTCAAGAAGCTATGCGATCTCCAAACCCAGTTCAGCTTGGGGACAGGAGCAGGAGGAAAGGGCAGGATTCCTAGATGTCAGGAATGGGGCTACTTTCCAAAGCCAATGTGAAAGACGGCTGGACTAAGAGGTAGATATGAGGTGGGAGAGGGCTGCTGATCCTTGAGGGAAGAAAAATCTATGATTCCAGGTGGCAGTAGTGGCTCTCCACCCCTCCTAGCCACTCATCGCACCGTCCCAGGCCTGAGCTTCCTAGCAGTCGCCTCCTGTAGCCCATCTAGTTTTTCCTACCGATGAGGGTCTTCATCCTGGCCTGCCACTCAGGCCTAAAGCCTGGTTGCAGAGCAGACCATTCCCTGAGGTGGAAGACATCAAAAAGCCAAGAGGCTTCGCCCAGGCTGCTGGCCGCGAGATCTCTGCAGGAAATGCCTGTGGAGTGCGGCAGCTTGGCAAAATCTCCCCCACACTTAATTGAAGCTTGGATTTGCTCAGAGGAGCAGCAGGCCTGGCCGGCGGTCCCCAGCTATGAGGGCCTCGAGTCTCTCAAAACACCCGGTTCCAGCGCTGCACTCCGTCCTTCACCACCCCAGAACTGAGCTTGGAAGCTTCCGGCGACCTTCCAAGAGGTCGAGAGTGATTTGGAATTATTTTAAAAGATAAATATTATATTATATATATATTTCCCTGCAGGAACCAAAGCGAATTTTAAAAGATGCAATGTAGAGGGAAGAAAAGTTGATGAAGAAATATTTAAAGGCTCTATCTGTTTACAGTGTTCCACGGTTAAACTCACTCACTGCTAAGAATATTTGAATGTACGCTTCATACAGGGATGGTGTTCAAAAGATTTGTAAATAAAGGAACCATAACCTATTTTGTTTGAATTTTTTTTTGCCGTTAGTTGATTTCTTTTCGGGTGGTGCAGGGGGTGGGAAGGGTGTTGGGAATGGTCTTTTTAATTTCTTTCAATGTTTAGAAAGCATTAGGGGGATGCTCTGAGGTAGTTCAGCCCGCCAGGGTCTGGGAACCTCAGCTGAGAAAGCCAGGCACCCTCCCATTGAATCTCCTCTGCCTTCCTGTGTTAAGAAGCATCTGGTGGCTCTGTTTGTAACAGGAGTGTTGGCCTGTCCTCCGTTCTCACCCACCGAGCATGTCGCAGCATGTATACAGGCGACAGGGCACAAGGAAAATAAAGACGGTGGAAACTTGAGTATTGGGTCCTGGTGTGACATTCCTCTCCCTGCTTGCCTTTTACTGCCAAATGTCGGCCCCCTCATTATCCCCCCACTAGGAAAGGGGCAAGTGACAAGGCCCCTGAGGGGGGTGGGGAGGTGACTGAGTCAGGATTTAACTACACCAGAAACCAGGCTTAGGCAGCTAAGGTCCTTTTGGGAAGTGGGGGTCCCAGGAATGGGGTATCTCAGGGACTGGAATATGGGGCTTCGTCCTTTCAGACTGACCCCAGCCCTGGGTGAAAGCCTTGGAGCTTGAGGTAGCCAGTGGGTCTGATCCCAGGCTGGGCTAGCTCACCTCAGGACTAGGAGGCCTGAATTGGAACCACTCCAGGACGCCCTGGGGATCCCTTCAGCAAGAGGGAGACTGGTCTGGGTACAAAGACAGAGCAGACTCTTAGGAGCCTCTAAGGGCGCTTTCTCCCCAGCTCCCAGCTGAGGCTGCCTTTTCCCTTTGGGGAAAGAAAGATGCCGGTTTCCTCTTTGTTTCCTGCCTTTGAACTTCTGCCTTAAATTTGGACATCACCCATAACCTTGAGGGGCAGGGCGGAAAGGCCAGAGCCTTTTGTTGCCCACCCCACCCCCACTCTACCCTCTCCCCAGCCACCCAGGCAGGGCCAGAGCAGCAGAGAGGATCGAATTTGGAGAGAGGCCCCAGACCCCAGACCCCAGACCCGGCTTTGGCTTTGTTTATTTGTTTGTGTGTTTGTCTAACTGGCGCGACTGGAGAAATCGGGCTCAAAGGGGAGTGGGATAGACCCCGAGATGAATGTCTAGGTTGATAGACACACAGAGGTGAACGAGGACTCTCCTGGGGGGCAGGGAGGGGGTGGGCAGGGAGGCCTAGGGTTTAAGGAAAGACTTCCTTTGGGACGGTTAAAGATTAACCAAAGTCTCACAAGTTGCTAGAGAGAGTCTAGCCAGGAGGACTGTTCGAGGGCGGGCGGCGAGCGGGCGCGGGTTTGATTTCTGAGCCCTATAAAACCCCATCCTCCGATGGCTGTGACAATGTGGTCGTAAACCCGTCCGAGGCCAGCCAATTTGCATATTTGGAATGCGCCGCTATAAACTCGGCTGGGGTTTTGCAGCAATTTCTTAGATGTAAAAATGAGATCTCTTTAGCAGCGGGCTGGGCACATTCTCTCCCTCTGTCTCTGCCTGGAGCCTGTTTCCTTCTCCCGGCTTGGGTCCGGAGCTCCGGCCGGGCCTAGGCGCTCAGTCGCCACGAGATGGCGCACTTCCGATCAATGTCAAAGCCGCCGGGGAGCGGGGAACCCCAGCGCGATTCTTGGCCTTTGTTCGCTTCTGATACTAAGAGCAGCACGTTACATTATTTCACTTGTCCCGCTCCCCTTCGTATCAAAAAAAAGGGGGGCTCACCTTCAGGAAGTGGTTGGTGGTGTAATTTAAAGCAACGCACCTTGTCTAGGCCTCGCAGGCGTCGCGGCGCGGGGAAGCCAGCTCTCCCTTGGCAGTGATTTCGGAAATGTGTCAAGGTAAGAGGCCACAGGTTTAGCAATTTCAGTCTGGCTGGGGCGGGAGTGGGGAGGCGGCCGATGTCTGAGCAGGGCTGGGGAAAGTGGCTGGGTTTGTGCGCTCCGGGGTGACGCTACAGGCGCTCAGCCCGCCCCCCCCTTCTCCCATCGCTCCCTAAGGTTGGAAGGCAGGGGGAGGCCTAAGTGGAAGGTTGACGGTTTTAGCTCCCTACGCCAGCATCTCACCCAAAGCGATCTTTCGATTTTGTAGAAATATTCAGACTGGCATGAGCCAGGGATGGGGGGCATCCAAGCGAAAGGGTCGCGGGCTGTGCTGGGATAGGGGGGTTGTGATTCGGAAAAAAGGAGAGGGCGAGATCGCAGAAAATAGAAAGTTTCTACTCCAAACAATGAGGTGCTCAGCGACCGTGGCTGCTGGGGCAGGCTTATTCCCTGGGGCAGACGTCGGGGTTGTCTCTGGTTTCCTACTAGATTCGGTCTCTAGGTCTGCCCAGCAGCCTGGGGGAAACCTTTGTTTAGAAAAAGGCCAATTCGGAAAAGTCGCATTTGATTTTTGAGGCTGCCAGACAAGGCTGTATTGTTTATTTGGAATGTACCACTACAAACCTGGCTGGGGGCTTTGCAGCAATTTCTTAGATGCAAAGATGAGATCTTTTGCATATTTTGTAAATATGCAAAAATTGTATTGGTAAACACCTGTACATTTTCAAAAGCTGGCACTGAGGATAAACTTGGATCGAACAATCGCTCCATCAGGATTGTCATAAAACAAGTTTTAAATAATCATTTCACTTACATTTCGGAAGCCAGCTTCAAATTCCCTCTTTTCCTATATTTAAATTTTTGTTCCAATATGTTTTCATAAGTTTCTTGAAACGGTTATTTTCTTTTCACAAACATACAGTGCATGGGTGAGTGGGGGGAGTCTCAGAGAAAGTAGGGGCTTCTTGTGTGTGATTTTTGCCTGTGAAAGTCACTAGTCTTTGTTGAGCAGGGGCCCTAAAGGCTGCCAGAATAAGGCTACCACAGGAAGGAGTGAGCGCCCACACAGTGCTCTCTGCAGCCTGAGCCTTCTCTAAAATCCCAGAGCCACCTCTAGTTTTAAGACCAGATGCAGTTTATTATGAACAAAACTAAGGATATTGCCATTTAGGCGGTGGCTGAAAAGGCCATAACACTCGTCTCATCAGGAGAGCGGGGCCAGTTCAGTGGCTGGATTTAGAAAAAATTTAAAGTGGGTTGCTTAGGGATATATTGCACCTGATATTTGATTGCACACACCAAATATCCCTGGAAATGTTGACAATCTTAAAGATGAAGGAGAAAAGAACATCATTGCTTACAAAAAAGTTTTCTAACTATGCAGTAAATGCGTGAATCGGAGAAGTCCAGAATATTTGTTAAAGCCGGGCACATGGAAGTAGTGTTTATTTTCCTCTGTGGGGCCACAGCCCAGCTCCATAGCGGGTCAGAGCATTCTGAGCTCCGAGAGCACTGAGAGCGACCTTCAGATACAAATTGTTTACTGGCTATCTCCATCTCAATACCTAGTGTTTCAAAAAAGAATTTTTTTTGTGATCGTTTATTATTTCTCATCGTTTGCAAGGGCTTACTCAAGAGGACAAATCTGATATCGGGTGAACTGCATCGTAATCCTCGCCACAGGGCTTATTCCGCCCGCCTGGCGTTTACTTCGGCTCCATAGCCATGGAGGAGCGGGGAGTGTTATTACCCAGGTAGAAATGGGCGATATTTACTCCTAAATAAAACGTGGGCCCTGGCAGCTGCCACATAACCGCTCCACAGGCCTGGTTGAAGCAAGCAAGGTACCGAGAGTTTTAAGTCAAAGTCACCCAAAGAGCAAGAGAGAAATTCAGCAGCTGGAAGGGAGGGCGAAAGGGAGAGAGAGAAAGAAGGCAAATGGCGAGACGGAGAGAGAGTGTCCAGAAGCCGACTAATACTGCAATTAAATCGCTTTTCTTAATCTCTCTGGGGTGGGGAATCTGAGGAAAGCCAAGGCGATCAATAAATGGAATATTCTATTGAGGAAGCTAACACCTCTGTGAGTGTGGAGCCTTGGGGGCGGTAGGGGATGCTGGAAGCTCCGGGGACTGACTGAGAGGGCAGCCTTGTTTAACTTGAGCTTCTGCTGAGTGGATATCTTCTCTCCAAACCAGCAGCGAGCGGCAGGCCAGTCTGCGTCCCACGCGCACCCACAGGCTCTCCATTTGCTCTCGGCTCAGCAAGCTGGGTGGGGTTGGGGTGGTGGTACTAGGCCAGAGAGGGGCTCCCACATGAGCTTACACACTTTTTTTAGAGCATAGAACAGCACAAACCAAACATCCTGTTTGGTTTATTACAAGGGGGAAAAGATGCTGGAGAAAAACATCCGGCTCTCTCCAAAGGTTGGTGAAGCCCCAAGTGCCAATGCCATGGTCTGGGAGTCTGCAGTGGCCCTTCCACCTCTTCTACTCTGCAGCTGCAGCCGGGGCAGCCTTCTTATAGCAGATGCAGTACCAAGCTGACTTTTGTAACCTTAGTTGGAGTGTGCACGCTCTTGGATCCCCTCCAGGCTAGAAGCCCATTTGGCCACCCTAGAGGGCCCTGACCAGACAGGGCCTGAGCTGCCTACAATTAGGCACCCGGCTTGTCTTACCAGTCAAATTGGCCGGATCGCTGAATTTCCAGAGAGTCCTGGAACATTCTGGAGGGCCCAAGGAGAAGGCTTTGAGGGGTCTGTGAACTCCTTGAAAATGATGGGTCAGATTGTGGGAATGCACAGATGTGCATTTCTCACAGGATAAGAGTCAGAACTTGGCCTTAGATTTTCCAAAGGGGACTTAACTTCCAAAAAGGTTAAAAAAGACAGGTTTAGATCATCGTCTTTCACTTTATTTTATTAGCCTCCACCATCTCAAGCATTCTCTCCTGTGGTCACTGGCCCTTCCCAACCTGCTGCCTGGGAAGTTGCTTTCTGCATTTAGTCTGTGAGGCACAAAGTCCCGGCCCACTGCCCTGCTTGGGGCTCCTTCTCCTCAAGAAATCCTCTCCTGTTCTTGGGACCTACTTCCAGTCGGCAGAGCTTTCCTGAGAGGCATGGACAGTGCTGAGAGGCAAAACCCCCTTCTCAGGTAGTCCTCAGCTTCGTGGCATTTCCCAGTAGCACTGCTGAGCCCTACCGTCCTGAGTGCCTGGCGAGCCCTCGGGTAAGGACCAGGCCCATCCGGGAAAGGGTCCTAGGCTGCGGTGCTCTGTAGCTTTTCCGCACTCAAGTTCGTTGGTGTTGTGGGCCTAGCCGGGTTAGAGTTGTCCTTAGCCTTGTGCGTGGGAGCAACGTGGACAGCGAAGGACAGTTCCTGAGCTCTCCGCATAGATTCTTGACTTGATTCGGCTACGCCACTACTGCGGCCTCAAGACCCCGTGGGGTGGAGATAACTAGTTCTCTCATGCTCTCTCTCCTCTCATTTCTCTCCCTCTGCCCTTCTCTCCCTCTGCCCCTCTCCCTCTTTCTCTCTCTATCCCCCCCCACTCCAGATGCCCAGTCCGCAGAGCCAGTCACTGCGGAGCGCAGTGCTAAAAGTGGCTGGAGCGCAGCGCAAACGGTGGCGCGGCCTCCGGGCACTGTGCGCGGAGTAGCCGAGGCCGGCAGAGACCGCAAATGCTCGCAACTGCTTGCATCTCAGAAGCTGGCGGCAGAGCCCTGGCTTTCCCGTGCGCTCTCTCTGGGTCCTCTCAGGCCCGGCTTCTTCCTCAGACTGGGTTCATACTGGGAGGAACAAGGCCAAGTGCCTGGCAAATCACCTGGGATGCAAGGGTCTTTCCCGCTGCACGCAGAGGCCTGAGCGGTCAGCTTCCTGGGATCCCGGCGTTCAGCAGCAACAATCAGGGCCTCTGCTGGGGTTGGAGCTGGCCGGGCGGCAGGCCTGGGGCATCCTGGAGAGCTGTAGCCCGCAGGCCAGGGGCAAGGCAGTGACCTCTTGGGCTCCAGTGGATCCGGCCTGAAAAGATCACATTTCCTGAGACATGTATGAGGCCCACTCTTGGGGGCTAGCGCCCTGGGCCAGCCGTTTCCAGTTGACTAAGAGCGCGTCACCACGGCCAGGGAAGAAGGAGGCCCCAGTGTCTGCTGAGCAAAGGGCCTGGCCTCCGAACGCTCCTATTACTGGGCCAGGAGCCCAACCCGGCCTCGCAGGGAACGGATTTCCTCACCGCGGGCCTCGTTAAAATGCGCACACTGCGGGAGTGAGGGCTGCCCCAGCCTCGGGTTTGGAGGGGAGGGGGGAAGAAGGGAGGGGACGGAGAGGCACGAGTGTGGTGACACTGGCTCTTGTCATAGCCTCCGGCAGCGTTCGAATGCCAAGGCTAAATGGAGAGCTGAAGAAGAGTGTGGCAGAGGTGTCTGTCGGTTGCCCCCCACCGGGTTTCCCCCTCCAGGTCTTCGCCTCTCGGCAAGCCAAAGACCCTTAAAATCAATGTTTCTTTCACTTCCTCAAGACGGCGTATGAGCTTGGAGGCTGTCAGGGTGATGGGGCTGTGGGGTGTCTGGACCTGGCTCCAGCCTCGGAGTAGGGGTGGAGGAATCTTTCAGCCAAGGTTGCCAGTCTCTTCCACCCCTCACTCCTGCCAGCCCATCAAGGCCCACCGACAGGAGCTACAGAGAAGGCAAGCCAGGTGAGCACACCAGAGGCAAAAATCCTAACTGGGTCAACCGGCTAGCAGAAGAGAAGTGTAGGGGGCTGCGAGGCCAGGGCATTGCATTTTGGGGAAAATTCTGTGTGGGATACAAGAAAGAAGTGGTAATAGCCAGCTTCCAGCCGGCTCTGGATTCGGACACTCTGAGGGTCCTGATGGCCTTAGGACCAGGTCCGCCACTTTTGCGAGACCGCTTCAGGTCCAGAGCTGAATCGGAAGAGCCTGAGGCCCGACAGGCTGCCTTAGTGGTTAGAGTGCACCAAGGGCTAGTGGCTGATTCCGAAATAAGA
Source organism: Diceros bicornis minor (assembly GCF_020826845.1). Taxonomy (NCBI): domain Eukaryota; kingdom Metazoa; phylum Chordata; class Mammalia; order Perissodactyla; family Rhinocerotidae; genus Diceros; species Diceros bicornis. The sequence goes on along the minus strand of NC_080742.1, from coordinate 52,010,412 downwards.
ATAGGGAGCACCCAAGGCGGGACGGGGTGCGCGCCATAAACACTCCACTTGTTAACTGCGCGGGGCCCAAGGGCCTTTCAAACAGACCCCGGAGGAGGACTCACGTCCGGGCATGGGCGGGGCAAGCCCAGGGGCCCGGCCCCCCACCAGCCACGCTGGGGCAGCCCCCACAGCTCCTGGCCTTTGGGCTGAGATATCGGGTGTGCGTCTTGCGGCCCATCAATACAGATTACATATTTATATCAATCGCGGGCTCGGAGGGCGCCCTCGGAGAGCGGCCCCGCGCCTACGAAACCAAACTGGGAGTGGTCGCGCGGAAACTCTGGCTCAGGATTGGCTGCGGGCGCCCGCCGCGGTGCGGGGGGATTGCTAATCGTATTCAGCATGTTTTGCACAAGAAATGTCAGCCAGAAAGAGCTATCTGCTCCCTTCGCCAAATTATCCCACAACAATGTCATGCTCGGAGAGCCCCGCCGCGAACTCTTTTTTGGTCGACTCGCTCATCAGCTCCGGCAGAGGCGAGGCTGGCGGTGGTGGCGGCGGCGCGGGGGGCGGCGGCGGCGGTGGCTACTACGCCCACGGCGGGGTCTACCTGCCACCAGCCGCCGACTTGCCCTACGGGCTGCAGAGCTGCGGGCTCTTCCCGGCTCTGGGAGGCAAGCGCAATGAGGCAGCTTCGCCAGGCGGCGGCGGCGGCGGCAGCGGGGGCCTGGGGCCCGGGGCGCACGGCTACGCGCCCGCGCCTATAGACCTGTGGCTGGACGCGCCCCGGTCGTGCCGGATGGAGCCGCCCGAGGGGCCGCCACCGCAGCAGACCCAGCAGCAACAGCCGCCCCCGCCGCAACCACCCCAGCCCCCGCCGCAGGCCACCTCTTGCTCTTTCGCGCAGAACATCAAAGAGGAGAGCTCCTACTGCCTCTACGACTCGGCTGACAAATGCCCCAAAGGCTCGGCCGCCGCTGCCGAGCTGGCCCCCTTCCCGCGGGGCCCGCCGCCCGACGGCTGCGCCCTGGGCACCTCCAGTGGGGTGCCAGTGCCCGGCTACTTCCGCCTCTCCCAGGCCTATGGCACGACCAAGAGCTACGGCAGCGGCGGCGGCGCGCTGCAGCTTGGAGCCGGCCCGTTCCCCGCTCAGCCCCCGGGGCGCGGCTTCGACCCGCCACCCTCGCTAGCCTCCGGCTCGGCGGATGCAGCCCGGAAGGAGCGAGCCCTCGATTCGCCGCCGCCTCCCACGCTGGCTTGCGGTGGCAGCGGCGGGGGCTCGCAGGGCGACGAGGAGGCACACGCCTCGTCCTCGGCTGCGGAAGAGCTCTCCCCGGCCCCTTCCGAGAGCAGCAAAGCCTCGCCGGAGAAGGACTCCCTGGGTAAGCAGGGCACGCTGAAGGGCCGCAGTCAGGCGGGCAGACAGACAGGCAGACCCAGAGAAGGGAAGGAGCAGAGAGCCAGGAGTGCGCCTAGCAGCCGGCCGGCCTTGGCCCGAGCTGCAGGCAGGCTGACCTTGTGAACTTGCTTTTTAATATTTGGGCGTGGGGACGCAGTAAAAATTCACGTCTGGCTTAGCACCCCACACCAAGACGTCCTCTGCGGTGGCCTCAGCTCACCCCTTCTGGAGGCGAGGACACCGACGAGCAGCCCCCCTCTTGTACATGCCCTTCTCCGTGGCCCAGAGCACCCTAAGCCATGGTCTGGGCCCAGCCTGCTAGGCGCGGCCCACGCGGGGGGAGGGGGAGGGAGGGAAAGTAGCTCGCCCGCAGATAGCGTGGATGTTTGTAAGGCATCCAAAATAAGCAGCCGCCAGCACCAATAAATAAGCCCATTAACCGGCGAAGTTCGAGTTTACGATCCCCCATGCTTTTTTCAAAGTTGCTGGAGGGGCGGGAATCCTCGTTTCGGGGAGAAGAAAAGGCAAATCCGGCCCGGACGCCGGGGCCCTGAGCTGTGAGTCAGAGAGGGGCCGTATCGCTTCCCCTGAAACTCGGAATCGCCCAGACTGCACGTCCCTGGCTCCTGGAGAGACGTGAGGGAGGGCCCTTGACCCCAAATCAGCTTTTCATGCCTTCCCCAAGTCCCAACTATTCTCTTCTCCCTCTCCTCAACGGGCGTTGGGCAACCAGGGGGCTGGAGTGAAACACAGCCCCGCTGCCAGGCCCCTTTCCAAGTAAGCATCCCACATCCCAGCCTGGGGGCTAGGAAATGCTCATCTGCCTTGGGGCAAGAAGCAAAGAAAGGCGTTAAGTTCACGATATACAGCCTGGTCTCCCAGGCCACTCATTTTGCAAGCACCTGGCAGCTTTGTGCTAAAACAGGTGTTTGGAAAAAAGTGGAGGAAAACGTATATTAGGAGGATAGGTGTAGATTGGAGGCCCACTTGATTTTGCACACGCCTTTTGGAGAAACTGTTCTTCCTAGGCAAGCTAAAGGGGCATAACTGTGTGACTCAGGGCGGCATCCCTCTTATGGCAGAGACGTCCTAAATTCACCCCTGCTTGCAGCCCGCGTGGCCTCGATTTAACCTTCCCCTCTTTATTCTCTTAAATGCCAGGCAATTCCAAAGGCGAAAACGCAGCCAACTGGCTCACTGCAAAGAGCGGCCGGAAGAAGCGCTGCCCCTACACGAAGCACCAGACGCTGGAGCTGGAGAAGGAGTTTCTGTTCAACATGTACCTTACTCGAGAGCGGCGCCTAGAGATCAGCCGCAGCGTCCATCTCACGGACAGACAAGTGAAAATCTGGTTTCAGAACCGCAGGATGAAACTGAAGAAAATGAACCGAGAAAACCGGATCCGGGAGCTCACAGCCAACTTTAATTTTTCCTGATGAATCTCCAGGCAACGCCGTTTTTTCGCTTCCAGAGAGCTGTTCTCCTCCCTCTGTCTTCGGCCTCTGCCCAGGAACTCGCACCTGTGCCGGAGCCCCATTCCTCCCTCCCACACTCGCCATCTCGCTGGCCGTTACATCTGTGCAGGGCTGGTTTGTTCTGACTTCTTGTTTCTTTGTCTGTTTGCTTGGTGCTGGTTTATTTGTTGATTTCTGGGGGAAAAAGCCATATCGCGCTCAAATTCTAGAGAGAGAGATATTGTCCTAAGTGTCAAGTGGTGACTGGGATGGTTTGCTGTCTCGGGGTTCCAATGCTCGAAATGGCCCCTGTTTTCCCGGTGGAACTGGAGCTGGTTTCCTGCGGCCCCCCCGGGGCAAACCTAGCCGGAAGGCAGAGGTCCCACTGTAGGCGCTGAGGTGTCTGGCCTGAGGTCAATGGTGCAAGGAGCCGCCACCGGGCTCCCTGGCCTGGAGTGCTGGGCTGTGTTTAATCAGGGGATACAGGCCTCTGGGTTCCTCTTTTCTTTCTTCCTTTCTTCCTTGGCAAAGAGAAGGACTTACAGGCATGGACTTGCAGGTTGGCAAAAGGGCTTGACTTTGGCTGATTGGAAAACCGAAAAAGTTAGATTAATTTTTCCTTCCTCTGTAAAATATCCCAGCTTTAAAAGAAAAAAAGAATGACCAGAAGAAAAGTTCTCTTCCAGTTTGTGTAAGGTCTTGCATTGTGGGACTAAATTATTTCACTTACCCCTGAATTTCCATATCCTTCTGGCTGTAGATAAATAATCTAATGTAGTTTTGTTTAGATATGCAGATTTTGTGGATTTTTTGTCATTAAATAATTGTTACCAGTGGTAACACATGACAAGCACACCACAGTTCTCCCTATCTTGTGGAGGTTTTCTTTTTTTCCCCCACTCTTTTCTTCTTTTTTTTTTTTTTTTTTACTTTCCAAAATTCACAGAAGCGGACTCCTCCGCTGGGGGCAAGCAGAATGGCTAGAGAAGGGAGACATTGTGAATTTCCTTTATACTGTGAAGTTACATGCATAAAAGGGTCAAACCTGTAGGTGCAGAAAAAGAAAAAACTATAAATACAAATCTGTATAAATGTCTATTATTATGAAAAATTGCCAATCTTGTTTTATGCAAATGCATTCTATCGTTATTATAAATGTTAGTTCTAGTTCTATTTACTTCTAATCTTAAATCAGAATAAATTAATATTGTAATGCTGCTGTGCGTGGAAAAAAAGACGATGTTTATGTTCTTATAGAAGAATAAAAGCTGTGGAATGAAGCTTTTTAATTTTACCTCTTTTTTTTTTTTTGACTTCTTATCTTCACCTTCCACTTTATCCCGTCCACCACTTTTACAACAGGAGGACTAGCCTGCGCCCCCTGCAATTACTTTAGGCATCTATTTAAATATTACCTAGACGGTCGTAATTTGTCTGGGCCCTATAGCCCTGGTGCCGTAAGGTTTGTCGGCTTTTGTTCAGTTTTATGACTTGCTAGTATATCTGGATTGTGGCTGTCTTGGACCAGTGGTTTCAGTTGAGAGGGGAGCTGCATAGACAGAGGAAGCCAAACAGGATTTCTATCGGGAGCCCTAGGGAGGCTCGCAGAGGCTGGTTATTTTGCGGGTCCCCTGGTCCTAGATGACTCCCAGCCTAGGAATCCGGGGATCAGGCTGGGCCCACAGGGCGTCACTAGCGTCCGCGCAGCGCTTAGGTAGACCGCGGCCGGGCGGCCTGGACCCCCCCCTCACCCAGCACGGCCTCCCCTACCTGGTCGCCCTCCGCGGGGCCACGCGTTTCCTGCTCGCGGGAGGTGGGAGGGGGCGACGGCAGGGGGGAGGGGGCGCGGGAGCGCGCGCCCCGGCTGGCTGGCTGGCTGGCGGTGAGGGAGAGAGGGGGAGAGGGAGCGGCGGGGAGCGAGCGCGGGAGGCCAAGACCAGACAGGGAGCCGGGCTCGGTGCTGTCCCTGGCGCTTTCCAGTCGCCCAGGGCTACCGCCGCTGGGCGCCTGCTCGCTGAGCAGCAAAATTTGGGAAACCAGCACGCCCACTGCTCCTTCTCTCTTCTCGCTTTTTCCCCTCTTTTACCTTCCTTCCCTCCCTTTCCCAGGTTCACCAAACTGGGGCCGGTGGCATCTCCCTCCGTGATGCCTTAGCGGCAGCGCGGGGCACGCAGTAGCAGCGGCGGGCGCAGGTTGGCGAGGGGCCGGGCCGGGCGCGATCTCAGGGTTCTCCCTTGGCGGCGGCAGTGGCGGCGGCGGAGGCGGCGGCGGGCGAGGCAGCCCCGCGCGGGCAGCACCAGAACTGGTCGGTGATTTAGGTAGTTTCCTGTTGTTGGGATCCAGCTTTCTCTCGACAGCACGACACTGCCTTCATTACTTCAGTTGAAATCGTCTCCAGGTACCTGTGCGCGCGGGGGCCGGGCCGGGCGGGGCATCCAGACCCTGGTCGTGCCAGGCCTGCGGTGGCAACCTCGGCTTTTCCCACGCAGGAGCCTCGACCCTGCCTCCTTCTCAGAGCTCTGCCTGCCTGCTGGCCTCACCCCCCATCTCTACCTGGCCCCGAGCAGGTATGGTCAGGTTAGCTGCTCCTTAGCGGACGCCGGGGGCGTGGTAGTAATTCTGGGCCCCGAGCCATTCAAGGTCAGGGGCGCACGCTTCCGTCCTGGGCCTTCCCCGCTCCAGGCCTGCGCCTGGCCAGGGACCCGCGATTCTGCTGCAAGGCTAGGACAACACTAGCCCCAATCCAGGTACGAGATCAGGAAAGATCCCTTTGCCAGTGGAGACTCAGGCCAAACTGGGGCGAACAGAGGCTGGGATCCCGGCCTTGCCACTTACCCTTCTGTCTGTAAACCACTCTCTACTCCTGGGAGTCGCCTTTTTCTTCCTTCTTTCTTTCCTTCTTTACTCTTTTTTCTTTATTCCTTCTTTCTTTCCTTCTTTTTAATTTTCTTTCATCTTCAGTCTCTCTGTGTCGTTTTCTATCTCCACCTCCCATCCTCCTCAACTCTTCCTTCCAGAGGGACCCAGGGCTGGCTTGGGGAGAGCCTGGGGGGGTGTTATTTTTCTCTGCGTGCTCAAGTGGAAGTCGAAATCTGCCGAGGAAGGGTACGCGTGGGGCTGCTGTTGAGGGCTGTGGATCTGGGCCTGGTGTGCCGCTGCGCAGACAAGGCCTCGGTTACGATCACGACCGGATGGCGGCGGCCTTGCGTTCCTACTCCGCGGGCCAGTAATGGCAGCCTAGGAGATCGGATTAGGGGGGCATTCGCGGCGTTTTTGTGTGCCCACACCGAGGGCAAGGAGGCCTTCGACAGCCTCCCTGGGGACCTGAGGCTGGGACCTGGGCTGAGGCCCAGCCAGTCTCGGTAGAGCCTGGCAACGCAGGGAACTCCGCGGGGAAGCTTCCTCCGCTCTCCCAGGCCTGCCGGTCCCTGCTCGAGCTTTAACCGCGATAAGGAAGCCCCGCTAGGGCAAAGATTCGCTGCTTGCTTGCCACTAGCTTCTATCAGGTTCAGAGTATGTTAGAAACGGCATCCATGTGTGGACGGGTGTTGGGGAAGGGGACCCTTCCAGCGCGAGTCTGTTTCAAAAAATAGGGGAAAGGAATCCTAAATTCCAGAACCGTTGGAATACAAACTTGAGTCCTTGTTCCAAGTTGTAGTCCACCGTTGGAAGCTAGTCGGACCATTCTCGCTACCCAGAACTGAAAACAATCTCCATCCCTCCGTACCCCCCGACACACACACACTCGCGGGCCTTCAGACTCATGCCCACCGAGCGAGCGGTGCTTCCCTTCGCAGCTCTGGCCGAGGGCCCGCCGTCCTGTTATCTGAAAGGCCGGCACAGCGCGTTCCTCTCAACTCCTGTCTGCCACTTTCTGGACCCGAGCATTGGATTTGTTTTGGAGGCCGAAGTTTTAGAACTCGCAGGCGAGAAGAAGCAGTTTGTAATTACACCAACTTATTTCTTTATGCAGACGCAATTCTTTTCACTTCTAAAATAAAAGCAGACACAAAAGCCTAAATATTCTCTCCCCAAACCTCTGGGATGAAGAGGGATAATATTTGGTTTTGTAATTTTCCCTCCTTCTTGGCATCAGTAAGGAAGACTAAAAACTCAACGCCTGCTAATTATTTAGTAACCATCTTATTTTGGGGGCTAAGGCTATTTAAAGAACAGCCTTTTTATTTGGAAAAAATGCTAATAATAATTCGTGTCTTCTCGGTACAAAAAGTGCAAAGGCAGCCAGGCGTGTCCAATTACAATTAGGAGTGAAGGTTTTCTCCAAGGTTAATTTTTCTTAGTGAAAATCTCAGGGGCTCCGCGAAGTGCTCGAGTTTGGGACACCTTGGGCTGCGGTGGGGGTGGGGATAACGCGGAGGAATTTACAGGGAAAGGAAAATATTAGGGGGGAGGGGGCCGAGGCGGCCAGGACCAGCCACGTCGGAGTTCATTGTGCGCACCACTTCCCTCTTCCGGCGCCGGCGGAGGAAGGGGCACCCGGTTGGCCTCCCCTCGGCTTCGCAGCCTCACTCTGGTGGAGAGCCTGGCATGTAAGGATCTCCACCTGGGATCAGGGTTTTGGGGGGGATTACTGGAACCGTTAGGGCGGATGAAGGCAGAAAAGGAGATGGAAGCGCCCGAGGCCGCCCGCCCTCGCCGCCAGGGAAGTGGGCTAATGAGAAACACTCTTGCAGGCACAGTGTTCACACGTGAATTTAATTACCTCATTTTTCAGAGTCGCTGCTTTCTGTTCGGATTTGGGCTGGGTTCCCCCCCTCCCCCCCAATTAAGAGAGGCGAGGTCTTTTAATTTACCCCTGACTCTCAGGAGTGAGAAATACCCTCCTCAATTTGGCCAAGTTAAGGGATGGGATTAAAGTCAATGCCCCGTGCCCCTCCTCATTTTAATTTCTAGCCCTGGACTTGAGTTGCGGCCGCCTCCGCTTTGGGCCTTGTAACTCTGCTGAGCCGCCCCGCCGGATGGGTAACCGAGGCGGGCCCGGGGCGGTGGCCAGGAAGGATGGAAGGAAGGAAGGTACCCTGAAGGACTCATACTGAGTCCCGAGGCAAGCCGCTCCGGTGCAGGCCTCCCAGCTACTGGAGCCGCGGGGTCTCAGGCGGGGCTGCCTTTTTGCAAGCTGGACTCTCCTTCCACTGGTGCTGCCGCCCGCCTTTTTTCGCAGCTCTGGTTCGGGGAGCGTCATCAGGCTTGCAGAGCTCAGTATTAGGGCCTTAGAGGTCGGAGCACAGGGCTGGATCGCCTCCTGCGTCCGCAGGGGATCGTGCTTCTCAGCGGACGATGAACAGTGCGCGCTGAGCGCGCGTGTGCGGGGGCTCGGGCGGAACACGCGGCACAGCCAGGCTCTCAAACCCTTCGCCTCAGGGACGGCTGGCTGCTCCCTGTGCGGCCGCTCCTCGGTGGGGCCCACGCTGGAGGCGCAGGGGAGAATTTGGGAGCTGCCCCGGCGCCCGGCGCCCCAGGCTGGCAAATTCCAGGGGCCCTCGATAGGCGGTGCCCTCTCGGCGGCCTGTCTCTGCCCAGCGCGCCCGGGCAGGGGCAGGGGTGTCTCTGTTTCGGACGGATACTATGTTGAATTTGACTTTTCGCAGCCGGTCCGGAGTAAACTCGCATCTCTGGGAACCGCAGGGGTTATTTACAGGGAGCTCGCCAACCAAACACAACAGTCTAATTTAACCTTTCCAAGTCCTCGTAAATTTTTACAGCTGGGAGCCACGGCGAGGAAAACGAATCTGTTGGTGGTTCCCAACTTCCCACCAGCCTGTGTGGCTTCTGAAACAATAACTCCTTATGAAATATCATAAATATAGATTTAAATACAGTAGACGGAGAATGCGATTTGGCTGCTTTTTTATGGCTTCAATTATTGTCTAATTTTATGAGGGGCTCCGCTGGCCGCACTCGCACGCAGGACCCGCGCCTTGCTGATGGCGTGATTAATTGTGATATAAAATAGTCCGCTTAAGAAGTGTGTGTCTGGTGGTGGCGGTGGGAGGGGAGGGGAGGGAGGGAGTACAGAGGCAAGGCCAGATTTGATCTTTTAATCTTCGTTGGCCACAATTAAAACAAACCCGATCGTGGAGCGCCGCGATCCCTTTGCATAAAAACATATGGCTTTTGCTATAAAAATTATGACTGCAAAACACCGGGCCATTAATAGCGTGCGGAGTGATTTACGCGTTATTGTTCTGCCGGGCGGGCACGTGACGCGCGCGGCCAATAGGGGCGCGGGCGCCGGCAACTTATTAGGTGACTGTACTTCTCCCCCTGGTGCCACCAAGTTGTTACATGAAATCTGCAGTTTCATAATTTCCGCGGGTCGGCCCGGCCGGCCGGGTGCGGGGCACGGCGATGGCCACCACCGGGGCCCTGGGCAACTACTACGTGGACTCGTTCTTGCTGGGCGCCGACACCGCGGACGAGCTGGGCGCGGGCCGCTATGCGCCGGGGGCCCTGGGTCAGCCCCCGCGGCAGGCTGCGGCGCTGGCCGAGCACCCCGACTTCAGCCCGTGCAGCTTCCAGTCCAAGGCGGCGGTGTTCGGCGCCTCGTGGAACCCGGTGCACGCGGCGGGCGCCAACGCGGTGCCCGCGGCGGTGTATCATCACCATCACCACCACCCCTACGTGCACCCCCAGGCGCCGGTGGCTGCGGCGGCGCCGGACGGCAGGTACATGCGCTCCTGGCTGGAGCCCACGCCCGGTGCGCTCTCCTTCGCGGGCTTGCCCTCCAGCCGGCCTTACGGCATTAAACCTGAACCGCTGTCGGCCAGAAGGGGTGACTGTCCCACGCTTGACACTCACACTCTGTCCCTGACTGACTATGCTTGTGGTTCTCCTCCAGTTGATAGAGAAAAACAGCCCAGCGAAGGTGCCTTCTCCGAAAACAATGCTGAGAATGAGAGCAGCGGAGACAAGCCCCCCATCGATCCCAGTAAGTGTCTCCTCCCGCCATACCGGCCGCCGCCTCCACGCCGGCCACCTGGATCTGCCGGCCCGCCAGCTTTCTCTCAAGTCTGCCTTCGCCCGCGCTGGGAGCCTCCTAAGCAGGGGCCAGAGCCAGAAGTTGCTGTTTGGGACGCCTCGGATGGGGCCCCAAGTCCAGAGAGCAGTGACAAGTGGGCCCACAGGGCTGGGGGGAGGGGAGGCGGCTGCTGCCGAGAGAGGGGGCGGGGCGGGCGCTGCGGGCCAAGCCAAGACCAGTCGCCCCTCTCCCTGGCTGCCCGGGACCAGGACAGAGATACTTTGAGCCATTCTTCGAAAGCAGCGCGGCAGAGAGTCTTTTCTGCGGCTAGATTGTCTGGGAGCAGCGGCAGCAACTGCAGCCGGGACACTGGGAGAGACGGCCGATTCCCTCCAGTTCTCGCCTTCAGCCAGTGGCGGCGTAAATCCTGCCCAAGATGAGGCTGCAGGCGCCCGGGCCCCGCGAGTCCCCATGCCAGATTATTCGAATAAACTGGAGAAGTGATCAACGGCCTTGGGCCGCCCAGGGGCACCGTGCTTGCCTGCCCAGCTCCTACGGCCTTTCAGGGAGGTCAATAAGGAGTGGGAGAGTAGAAGGAAAGGTGGGGAAGGGAAGACAGTGAGTCAGTGAGGAGCGAAGAGAAGATCAATCCTGCTACATGAACAGGGCAGCGTGGATTCTCCCTGCCTGGCAAGAAGCTCTGTTTCCACATTTCACTCGTACAGTGTGCGGAGAGTGGGAGGAAGGAGAGGAAAAGACGGGAGGACAGAGGAAGAAGAGAAAGGAGGGCCTCAGAGGGGAGGGGGAGCCGAGGTTTTACTGCGTGCAATTGTAAGTGACCGTCCCTGCGTCTGTCTGCCAGGGTTCCATTGTGTCTGTGGCTCAGCCGCCTTCCCTAACCAATTCAGCAGTGTCCTGCACTTTGGTCGAAGACCCCAGGAGGTTCCCTAGCCCCCAGCGGAGGGGGGGTGTGCTTCTCCTTCTAAATTCCGTGTCTCTCTCCCCACAGACAACCCGGCTGCCAACTGGCTCCACGCGCGCTCCACGCGGAAGAAGCGCTGCCCTTACACCAAACACCAAACGCTGGAACTGGAGAAAGAGTTTCTGTTCAACATGTACCTCACCAGGGACCGCAGGTACGAGGTGGCCCGACTGCTCAACCTCACCGAGAGGCAGGTCAAGATCTGGTTTCAGAACCGCAGGATGAAAATGAAGAAAATCAACAAGGATCGAGCGAAAGACGAGTGACGAGACTCGACTTCGTTTAGAACACAGCCAGAGAGCTAGAGAGAAAGAGAACGGACTGCCTGTCCCCTTCTCCCACCCCCATTCCACCCCAGCCTCCACCACCCCGCACAAAGGGGGTTCCAGGCCTCATCTCCCCCTGGCAGACCCTGCTCAGGCTGGCTCCTTGGCCTGCCGTTTTGATGGAGGAGGTATTGTAAGCTTTCCATTTTCTATAAGACAAAAAGGGGGGGGGGTGCATTAGCACTGATGGCTGCGTGTGCTAGCTTGTATATATTAAAAAAAAAAATCTACCTGTTCCTGACTTAAAACAAACAAAAAAAAACTACCTTTTTATAATGCACAACTGTTGATGGAGAGCTGTATAGTTTTTAGTCTGTGTAGTTAATTTAATTTGTTCTTTGTGCGGCAGAGCGATCTGCCCAGATACTTGAACACTGTCTTTTATTGTGGTAATTATGTTTTGTGACTCAAACTTCTGTGCTGGGTGATGCACCCGTTGTGTTTGTGAAAGCTAGAATTCAATTTGAACTCAGGTTGTTTATGAAGGGGAAAAACAGTTGCATAGAGTATAGCTCTGTAGTGGAATATGTCTTCTGTATATTAGGCTGTTAACCTTTGATTGTAAACTAGCTGTAAGGATTTCCCAGTGACATAAATTTTTTTAAAAAAGAGAGAAAGGGTTCTCCGGGATACATAGATTCACGGTTTTCTCCACTTTTGAAATGTGGGCATTTTTGTCTCTACATGCTCTGTACATCTGTCTTGTCCATTGTATATATAATCCACATATTAAAGAAAAAGTAATCAGGCAAGCTTGAATATTGTTTTTGCACCAGATGAACAGTGAGCAAATTTGGAGCTATACATATGTGCAGAAGGTTACTACCTATGGTTTACTTTTAATTTTAATTGGGGGAAAATGAATGCTTATTGTAATGGAGTTAATTTTATTGATAATAAATTATACGCTATGAAACCGCCATTGGGCTACTGTAGATTTGTATCCTTGATGAATCTGGGGTTTCCATCGGGCTGAACAGACACTGTATGTTTTGCAATAGTTACCTCAAGGCCTACTGACCAAATTATTGTGTTGAGATATTTAACTTTTTGCCAAATAAAATATATTGATTCTTTTCTATTTTTTGCGGGTCAGCTCTTTGCACCATCTTCTCTAGGGTGAGGGAGCCTGGGTAGAGTGCCTGGGCGGGGGCCGGGCTGGGGTGGAGGAGGACAGAACCTCAGTTTTGCCCCTGGCGGACTTTCGGGAGCGGGACTTGCCAGCAGCCGGCGGCGGAGAGTGGAGGCTCCGCGGTCCCTCCAGGCCCGCCGCCTGGCGGTGCGGGCAGCGGAGAAAGGCCGGGAACCAGGGGCGGCGAGACCTGGGCTCCCCGCTTTGTGTCCATTTGCAGGATGGCTGGGAGGCCTCTCAGGAGGTGGGCTGGGTCCGGGTATCGCTGGCCACTAGCAGTGAAAGGCCACTTTCTCATCTTGGTGCCCCGAGAAAATTCCCAAACCGGGGTCCACGGAAACTCCTGGGGCCTTCCCTGTCATGGGGGGACGTGGGGGGCCAGGACCCAGAGCTGAGGGCCTGCCTCCTAAGGAGTCTCTGAGGAGAGAAACACGACCCCGACCGCCCCAGCCCCAACGTGGCCGCCAGGACAGACATTTGGGGGTTCTCAGGGGACTGAAGTCTTGTGTCCCCGCACCCCCACGTCCTGTCGGGCTGGCCCGGGAGATTCTGGGTCCTGCACCGCGCGCCCCTCCGGAGCACAAGTCCTGGCAGAGGCAGAGTCCAGGCAACCGACGAGCCCAAAGCGCCATAAAAGAAAATGAGGGCTGTTACCGTTTATGGGGTGTAAAGGGCTGAGGGGGGAACGGACACAATTGCGGAGGCCCGAGCGCCTTCTAGATGTGGCCAGAGGGTTCAGCCTCATCTCCCCTCCTCTTTTCTCGCCCTTCCCCCCTACTCTCCATCTCCCACCCCCCACCCCATCCCCACCCCCTACCCACTTCGACTTCTGCCAAGTTAGCTGTGTTCGGGCGTGTAAAAGGGGAACCAGGGCGCCGGGGGATGGGGCGTCCCCTCACATCCCCACCCCCACCCCGCCGCCAGGTTGGGACGCCCTCTGTTGTTGCAGACAGAAGGAACTTCAAAGAATGGGCAGTAAGGGTGTGCCATAAAGGCCGGGTCTGCGAACTGTCTGGAATTCGGCCCTTAATGAGTTTACAACTGTCCAGCCCCAATTAAGATTTTCCACCAAAGCCCCTTCATTTGTTTGTTCTGTCTGCCGCCGATAAAGCGGCTGCGGAAACAGCTCTCTTTTATGGGCACTCTCGGCAGCGTAGATTCCCGGCTCCTCGCAGAACCCCCGGGGACTGGGCCCTCGCCCCGCTTTGGGAGTGGGGCGCAGGGCTCGCGGCGGCTGCTGACGAAGTTCAGACCGCGCTGCTGGGACTGCAGTACCAAGATGTGGCCAGCAGATGGCAGTATGGCTCCACGCAAGAGGCGCCCGCGCCGCCATCTCCCGCCGCCGCGACCCTGGGACGGTCCTAAGATGTCGACTTGACGAGAGCCTTTCTGGAACGAGAGCCTCAGATTTGAGTGAACAGCTGTGGTATATTTTCGGTGCTGCTCAGGCCGAGCCGGAAGCCTCGCTGGGAACCAAGCAAGCGGGGGGAGCTCGCCTGACCTGCACCGCTCGCGTCCCCCTTTCCCCCACTCCGGGGGCCTAGCGCTGCGGGGCTGCAGCTCCAGGCGCTGTAGGGTCACCGTCCCAGCCCGGGACAAGCCTCGGGGCAGCGCGGCGCTCGAAGAACCCGGCTGACCAGCGGACAGACACAAGAACTAAGGCCTACAGCCCCCGGACCTGGTGACACCCCAGAGGGTGTGCCGAGGGTGCATACCGTGGCCAGGAGTCCTCCGGTAGCCCGGGAGGCCCCCGAAGGCTGCGCTCCGGTACAGAACCGGCGAGCCAGCACCCGCGGGCCGCCCTGAATCCGTGACACAATTAGGCGGCTGAAAATTGGACGTAAAGGCACTCTTGGTGACTGTCTAGTGTGGGTCTGGCGCCTGAGTTCGTGGGATGGGGAATCCTTGGGGACAGACCAGGAACTGCTTTGGTTATTCTAAAATAAATATGATATTTAAAATAATTATAACATCCTAGCTCCAGGATAGGAGCTCACGTCGTGAAAGCTGCCTTGCTTTCTCTCGCCTCCGAATTTCCTCGGCAGTGGGAGTACTAAGGCTCCTCTGGCGTCTCCTGCTCAGGTGGAGGGAGGGAACCCTAATCCAAACCCAGCCTATCCACGACCCTGGGCGGGGAACACGCCTCGGAGCCTTCCGAGAGGCGCCTCGAGCGCGGGTGCGAGGATCAGCTACGGGTGCAGAATGGTTTCAGACGGAAAATGCAAAAGCAAACAGAAAACCCTTCGAAGCACCCCGGAGCCCTGTGAACACGCCACGCAGTGCATTTATTTGGGTTGTAATAGTCTCCGCCAAGCCCACAAAATGTTTACAACCTGCTTCTCTGCTCTGCACACGCTGTAAAACTGGGGACTAGATTCTGGCTGACATCTCTCCCCGGGGTTGCTCTCTCTCTCCTTCCTTTTTCTCTGTTTATATACACGCGTTGGTATTACAGACACACGCCTTCATTATATTTCCTTATATAATATACAATATTTCACTTCATCTGATTCTAAGAAGGGTTTTATAACTTTCCGAGAGCCGCCAGTGGCCGTGTCTCCAAGGCACAGATACAAAGCTCGATTTATGTGACTACAAATAAATGGCAAAGGAGCAGATCGGTAGCGACCGCTTCTCTCTCCCCACCGATCACGGAGGCCCCAGGTAGGTGCTGGCCGGCTGGGATCTCAGAGGCCTCGGGGACTGCCACGAGGGGCCTCTGTTGCCCTTGGCCGGCCAGTGGCTGGGAGGCGGTTCTGCCTGCTAGGCTGCCTGGGAACGGCGTCCCTGCAAGCCGCCCAGCCCAGACCCCGCGCCAGCCCGAGCTCTTTTGCACTCGTTGGCGATGTATCTGTCCCCGCACGGCGACCAGGGACTGCTCAGTGGATGGAGAACCGACGCGCAGCTCGGGCAAAGAGCGCGGGTGGAAACGTTTACAGAAGCAAATCGCTAGCCGCCCGATTCCCAGCAGCTTCCATTCGCTGCCCCGAGCTAGGTTTAAATATTGAAGACTATTTAGTAACAAGAAGCAGGGAAAACGAATTCTGCTCCAGGAGAGCGGTGGAAAATGTCTTTATATAGAGACAGCTGGGCTGATTAGACCCCCGCCTACACGCGCCTGCTCCAGGCGGAGCATCAACCAATATTTCTGTGAATATTATCACACATAACCCACTGCATTGGTGTCTTTTCAGCGAAATAATTAGGACACCAATGGCTCGAGAACATGCGATTAAATAGGCCTTATTGAAAGCCTAAGTTTGGCCTTTTCGTTTTAAAACCCTGCCACAGAAAGCAGGAGAGAGACAAGCGCAGAAACGAAAGGGAGGTTTCGGCACCCGCGGGACTCAGCCCAGTTAGCTGACTTGGGCCCAGAAAGGCCGAGGCCTTGCCGGCAGTATCTGGATCATCCTTGGCCCAGGGGAAGGGGCAGCGCGTCCGGCCAGGACCGCTTGGACCCGCGCCTGACAAAATCCGGGCGGGGATGAGCCTGTGACGCGGGCTCCCAACCCTCTTGGCTGGGACTGCGTTCCTTCCTGCTCCTCGAAATCTCTCCCCACTCGGCCTGTCGGGTCGCCTGACTCAGGGCAGGTTCTACTTTAAACGCCATCGCTGTCAGCCGCTCCAGCCACCCGAGTCTAGACAGACGGCGGCGGCGGCGGGGCCCGGGTCTTTTTCTTTGCCTCTTGCTCTGTGTCACCCGAGGAACAATTTATTGGTCTAAAGCTGTCTGATTCCGCTTCTTTGATCTCCTAGCCTACTTCTTGTTTGTTTTATCTTCCTTCAATTTTCTTAGGTTTTCATTTCCTGCCAGAAAGCGATGCTTTTTGGAATATTTGGTTTTTTCTTCCCTTCCCGTCTTACCCCCTCCGTTCCCCGACTGAGACACGCTATCATCCTGATCCTCCATAAAAGGCATCCCCGGATATTGCCACCCCCCCCCCCAATATGGCCCCTGTACTCCCAGGGGGAACCACCCTGGCCCCACCTGCCCGGACAGCCCCTGCCTTCCCACCCATGCCCCAGGGCAGTCCACTAGGCAGGAGCTGGGATCCGTTGCATCCGGGTCTGAACCCTCTCGCTGCCTTTTGTGCTCCTGGGACCCCCGAGAGGGTGCGGTGAACGGGGACAGCCTGGACCCTCTGAAAGTGATGGGAAGCGCTTTGTACACGAGGAACCAAACTCTATAATTTAGAGGAGAATATCCGGGGCAATTCCATTGTGAGGTCGGGTTTATGGTGTGCAATCGAGCTGAGCAGTAAAAGGCGTACTGACCTGACGGCTGGGCTTCCAGCGCGGCCTGGGCAGTTTATGAGGCATTTAGAGGAAGGATTCGCCCCACCACCCTCCACGGAGCGGTGGGCGGCAGGGGCTTCGCTGTTCCAACCCTGTGCAGGGTTTGGAGGCTTGAGAAGGTAAGCTCCGTGAGTTGGAGGCCTGGAAGGGAAGGAGTGAGTCTACCCTGCGCTCCACTCTCTGCCAGCCAGTCCTTGGAAAGGAGAAGCCGCCAGAGCTGGGTGGCCTTTTCGGGAGGGCTCCCCCTATTTGTTTTTGGGGTCTCCAAAAGAAATGGAGATCCATAATGGGCTGCAGTCCCCAGGCGCGTGAACCCTCCTCTGTCTTCTCCAAAGTGGCTCTAAAACATGTATTGCTCCCAGGCACCCACCCAGGCCCATGAGGAGCTGGCGGAGGCCCAGAGGTGGCCGGGGTGAAGTCTACCAGAAACCTCACTGTGCTAGGGGTACCTAGAAAGGTGCGGGGCCTGAGGTTCCTCCAAGCGGGGGGGAAAGGGACTTGTTTCCCCTTCAGCCAGGGGGAACTAAGCGTTGCGGGGAGGATAAAAGAGTGTCCAGCCCTTTCTCCGGCTGCCAGAGGCCAGCCAGGTGCCCAGGAGCGAACGCACCGAGTCTGCGGGGCCAGCGTGTCCAGGAGGAGGGAGGGGAGCCCCACGTTAATAAATCTGTTGGCAAATGAGGCTCATTAATAGATAAATATTTCACTGCTTCCTTTAGAGCGGATAAACAGTGCGCCGCTGATTAAGGAAAGGAAGCTGGGAGACCTTGACTTTATTCGAACCACATGGTTCCAGTTTGCGGTGGCGTTCTCGCTGCAGCTGGAAGCGACGCTGCGCCTGCCTGCCCCATCTGGATCGGAGTCTAAGTCGGTTTATCGCCCACTGGATCTGGGCGGGGTAGACGCGGGCAAAGAGTCGATTTGCCCAGAGCTGAGACTTGCCCACCCGGCGACTGTGGGGCGGGCGGGTGTGCGGGGTGCAGAGACCCTCGCTGGGCTGGGTCAGTGGGCAGAAGACGGGCAGGGAAGAGCCGCAGGCTTGGTCCAGAGTTCGGTAATAGGCAAGAGGGGGCTGCTCGGGGTCGGGCTCGCGCGGCCTCTGCAGGCCCGGCGTCCAGACTGGCGGCGAGCAGAGCGCTCCCGCATAGCCTCGGGGTCCTTTTCCCGCAGGACGCGCCAGGCCGGCCCGGCGCGAGCAGATTCGTTGGCCACATATTTGAGCCTCTTCCCCTTCCATTCTAGGCTGTCGCCGGCCCCGCGGAGCGAGACCACCTGTGAGGGCTGCTGAGATTGGTGGAGGCGGTCATGTGGGCGGTCACGTGTTGCGGCGAGCTGGGTCCAAAAGAAAATGGGGTTTGGTGTAAATCTGGGGGTGTAATGTTATCATATATCACGCTACCTCGTAAAACCGACACTGAAAGCTGCCGGACAACAAATCACAGGTCAAAATTATGAGTTCTTCGTATTATGTGAACGCGCTTTTTAGCAAATATACGGCGGGGGCTTCTCTGTTCCAAAATGCCGAGCCGACTTCTTGCTCCTTTGCGCCCAACTCTCAGAGAAGCGGCTATGGGGCGGGCGCCGGCGCCTTCGCTTCGACAGTACCAGGCTTGTACAATGTCAACAGCCCCCTCTATCAGAGCCCCTTCGCGTCCGGCTACGGCCTGGGCGCCGACGCCTACGGCAACCTGCCCTGCGCCTCCTACGACCAAAACATCCCCGGGCTCTGCAGTGACCTCGCCAAAGGCGCCTGCGACAAGGCGGACGAAGGCGCGCTGCACGGTCCGGCCGAGGCCAATTTCCGCATCTATCCCTGGATGCGGTCTTCAGGTAGGCGCAGCCGCTAGGCGGGCCGGGTGGGAGTCGGGAGCGCGGGACTGGGGAGCGGAGCGAGGCGGCTGCGAGCCGGCGGCCCCGTGACTCCTGGCGGCGCTGCCTTTCTGGTTTTAATTAGAGCTGAGGCGCCATAGCGTGGAGAGCCCGTAGCATTGTATGTAAATGAGGCTCATAAAACTTTTTATAGCCCAATTAATGGGTTCGATCCTCGTAAATTTATTTAACTCCATTTGCCTTGGAATGTTAACGTTAAGTTTGTTCGCTATTCTCTCTCTTTTCTCCCTCCCTTTCTTCTCTCTCTCCCCTCCTTTTCCTTTTAGCCCGGCTTTTCTTTCTCAAAAGCAGAGAGAGCCAAACCCTTCAGGCCCCTCTGTGCCAGAAGCCGTTTAAAGGCGGGAGTGGGGGAACAGGAGCGGAGACAGGGGTTCGGAGTGCAGTAGGAAGGTCCGGGGATGGGGGCGCGGGATGCTGGGGAGAGAAAGCGCCGCTGGAACCGAAGGTCGCCCACTTCCTTAGCTAGGCGGGGAAGCAGCCCGGCTCGCCTTTGAATGGCAAAAGCGTAGTGTCTCCCACTTGCCCACACTCTATATTTACAATTTCCCTTTGTCAGGGGGAAGCAGGACATTGTGGAAGCCTAGCCGGCTGGAAAGGGCGGTTGTTAAGTTGGGATCTGCGCCTTCCCTCCTCACAGAGCTGCCTGAGGGTCTGGCGCCGCGGTTGGGATCTTCCACTCACACTCCCGCTCCTCCCCTAGCTCAGTTCGGGGGCGCAGGGCGGAGAGGGACGCGCGCCTGGGTCAGGGCCCGGAGGAAGGTTCGGGCTCTGGGATGGTGGCCTGGCTAATGACTGTTCTGTCTGTGTCTCTGTCGGCTTGTCTGTCCGTGTGTCCATGTGTCCGCATTTCTGCTCGCAGGGCCCGACAGGAAGCGGGGCCGCCAGACCTACACGCGCTACCAGACGCTGGAGCTGGAGAAGGAGTTCCACTTCAACCGCTACCTGACGCGGCGCCGCCGCATCGAGATCGCCCACGCGCTCTGCCTCACCGAGCGCCAGATCAAGATCTGGTTCCAGAACCGCCGCATGAAGTGGAAGAAAGAGCATAAGGACGAGGGTCCGGCTGCTACCGCAGCCCCCGAGGGCGCCGTGCCTGCCACCGCCGCCACCGCCGCCGCGGACAAGGCTGACGACGAGGACGACGACGACGAAGACGAAGACGATGAGGAGGAGGAGGAGGAATAAGGGGCTGAGCCGGGGCCCTGGCTGCACCAGACAGTCGGGAAAGCCGTCTTTAGAGACTCATTGATTTTATTTACGAAAGTGGAAAAAATAAAAAGAAAATGTAAAAAAAAAAAAAAAAAAAAACCCAGCCCCCAACCTACACCCCATTTTACCCTATTACCCACTCCAGCTCCCAACTTTTCTGGACTGAGCAGCCGCCTAGACTGGGTCTCCTTGAGGATCCCCTCTGCCTCTGAGGACCCCCAACAGACTCTCCCCAATCCCGGGCCGCCGGCTCTGCGCTGGTGCGGAAAAAATACTACCTAGCACAGGCCTCGGCGAGAGGCACCCCCAAACTACCTATGGGCCCAGCCCCAGTGGGCCTCCACTCCCAGGAAGCCCAGATGTGTCCCAACACTGGCAGACACCCAGCACCCCCTCCCCCCCCTACTGGCAAGGACCTGACTCTCAGTACTACCTACTCGCCCCAAACTACCTATTTTGTGCTCACTGGCTTGCTTGCTACCTAGTGCTGGCCCCTCCCCAGCCAGGCCCCTGCTACTTCCTGCTGGCAGCCTTTGGGGTCCCACAGGCTGCACTGAGAAGGCATTGGGGTTTGGGGACTAGGGCATTGGCTTCTATTTAAATTGAAAAATAATATATTTATTCCAAAGCATTGTAAGTGCTGCAACCTAGAATCCCTCCTTCTCTGGCCTGGGCACCCCAAGTTCAGGCCCATCACCCTCCAATTCTGGAGGGAGCATTCCCAAGCTAGCTGCAGATCTCTGGGTTAGCTTCTGCTTAGTAGGACTGCAGAGATGCTCCCAGCCTCCCTGCCTTCTCCCCTGACCCCTGTGTCCTAGTGTCAGGCCATGTTGAATATGTACACCCTGACTTTTACTACAATAGCAGATATTGTATATTTGAACAAGATTTTTTTTTTTGTCCTTTATATAGTCTTGGAGCTCATTTGTAAGGCAATGTCTTGACTTGAGAAGGATGTGTTACTGGGGTGACTTTGTAGCATGGTGTGTTGTCTTGAGCTAACTTGCTAGCGGGTAGAGAGGGCCGATGCCCTCTCCAATGCCCTTCATCTCCTGTGTTGTCCTGCGTCCCCCTAGTCCCCCTCGGCTCTAGCCTGGGGTTTCAGGAACGGGAAGGTATGCTTCCTGTCTTGCCCAGCTAACTGTGTTTTATGTAACAGAAAAATAAAGATGCTTGGTGACAAAGAAACAAACTGGATTGCTTTATCTAGAGGGTCCTGGGGAAGAGAGGGTGAGCATGACTGGAGAGCAAGCTGTGGTTGTGTCTGTGTCCCCTGTGCTGGCTTTGGGGAAGCAAAAGTGGAATGATGAATAGGTTCCAAGTGTTGGGAGTCCATGTTTTGGTGTATATGTGTGTTGAGTCCCTTTTTGTGTGGATTTTTTATGTGTGGACTTGTATGGGTATGTGTGTACCTCTCTTTGTATGTGTATTTTGGTGTATGTCTGTGTATTTTTACATGAGAACATAATTGTATGTATTTGTGTCCATGATTGAGTGCGTGTTTGCATGTCAATAATTGCACGCATTTGTGTCCATAATTGAGTGCATGTGCTTCTATGTGTCCATAATTGTATATGTGCATTTCTCGGTGTGCAGATTTTTGTCAGGTTTTTGTGTGTGTGCACAAACATCTTCCAGATTCCTTGAAAACACAGTCTTCAATGGATACATTATATTCTATGAACCTCTCTAAAAACCTTCATAAATTCCATGAGCGAATCCAAAATCCACCCTTTCTTCTAAGGCTCTGGGGTGGGCTTGGATAGGGGTATTACCCTGCAACTGATCCTGAATTCTCCATGAGCCCTGAACCCGGCCCCAGGCTAGGAGGTGGAATTCAGGGCCTCTGACGCAGCCCCCACCCCCACCCCGCATTCAGGCGAAGCGAGGGCGCCCCAGGGCCCAGGACCGCAAGTGAAGGCTACGAGAAGGGGTTTGGGGCTGCACTCCGGGCTGCGAAGCCTGAAGCCTCGATAAGGGCGTCTGGGTCCAGAGAAGCATAAGGGGCTGGGGAAGGGGCTAGGGGCTAGGGGCCGTGGGGACAGCGCAGAACAGCGTGAGCTCAGCGGGCAAAGACTTCGATTCCAGTCTCCGGCCTGAGTTGGGCCCGCTTCTTATTGCTCTTTTAATAAAACTCGCCCAACTGGGTCTGCGAAACCTGCGGCCCCAAGTCGGGGCGGCCTCCGTGTTAAGATGGCGCCGGTGTAAGAGCTGCCTCCTCTTAGTGATGGGGAAAGGGTCATAAATCCGTTGTTGTTTATGAAAATTTACAACTTTGCAATACAACTTTATGAGTTGTTCGGCCCTTCCATTGGCCGCTGTCGGTCATGTGGATGGGAACCGTGAACATGAACTTTTTTATAATTTCCCTTGCGAGAATAGAGCCGCATTCTTTTGCTCCGCTCCATCCTGCCTGCTTCGGAGCTCTGCCTTCCAGCCCGGCTCGGCTATGCTTTGTCCGGGGATGGTGAGCGAGATGACGCCCCGGCCTGGCCTGGCCCGGCCGCTCCCGCTGGAGGTTGGGCGCGCCCAGTTCCCGGCGCCGTGGCGGCCGCTTTGCAACTCGCAACCTGGCTAATTTCCTGCGTCCTCTGGCACCAGGAAGGAGGACAATTCGTCTCCCCAGGCTGTCCAAGCGACAGCTGTCAGAGGTGCAGGAGCTTCTGGGAGCCGCCATCTGAAGGTGAGACATGTGGGGAGACAGGAGCAAAGGTAGTGAGATGGCAGCCGGCGGCGGAGGCGGTGGGAGAGGGCACCCAGGGCGGCTTTGAAGAGGGGCATACTCCCCTCACCCACACCCGTTCACATTCGCCCCCCCACCACGCACTACAGCGCGCGCGCGCGCGCGCGCACACACACACACTCTCTCTCGCTCTCTCTCTCTTTCTCTCTCCCCTCTCTCCCTGGCTCACCATGGCAGTAAATGCCTGCCTGCCTTCCATGGCACAGCGCCCTGGCACAGGGCAGGAACACCGAGGTCTTCTCTCTCTCCCCTTCCCCAGCGACCTCAGGAAGCCCAAAAGGAAGTGGGCCTGCACCCTGCATTCCCTGCCAGCCTCTCGGGTTTGGATTTTTTTAATTTTCATTCATGACCCAATTGATTTGATTGAATTCTCCAACAACTGGAGACAGTTCCAGACCTGGGAAGGTGGGAAGAGGTGAGGGCAAAAGTGAATTAATCGACAGTCGTTTTATTAGCATAAACACAACACCTTCTATTCCGTGGAAAATGGTTTCTGGAGGGAGAGGTAGAATAGGAAAAAACAAACAAAAACTTACTAATGCAGCCCGAGTCTTCTGCTGATTGCCTGCTTCCCTTTGCGCGGTTTTCCAATGAGAGAGGTGTCTGACGCACCGGGAGAGGGAATAAGTGCGTGGGTGCAATTCTGTGTTGGAGGAGAGGATGGGGTTAATTGGTTAGGTATTGCTTGGCGGGAAGTTTCGGTGCAGAGGATGTAGTGGTGTTTTTGCGAGTGGCAGGGGCCCGCAGCTAAGGATGAAGGAAGGAAGCAAACCGAGTCTGGGCGATAGGGGGGCCCCCCACTCACCTCAGCACAGCGGGCTGGTGACCGCGTGCCCCACCACCCGCCAGCGGGGAAAGGACTGTGGAACCGCCCGGGAGGTGGCGCGGAGGGTGCCGCGGGCGTTCTCTTAACGTAGCGCGGTGACCCAGACCATGGCTTGACCTGGGTGCGCCTTGGCCAGATTTGCCCCGGGAGCTTCCTGGGACAGCGACCAGAAACGATCCTGAGGTTCTGGGCTCGAGTTCTTTTTGTTTGCTTTTTTTTTGGTTTTCCTTGTTATTTTCTCGCTTTAAGATAATACTTGGATATGCGTTGGATAATTAAGAAGGGGCTGTGGATGTTTGGGACGTCCACTGGCGCTGTGGTTGCGCTCAAGACGGAAAAAGCGGTGCATTTGCGTCGCAGAGCCGCGGGCTGTCTGACTGCGGCTGCCGCGGGCGGATTATTTATTGCGACCGCGCTGGCGCTCGCTGCTGCCACGCTGTGGCCGTCACCGGGACCGACGCCAGCCACAGCCCCGCGCCGTGCAGCCTGGCGCGACTGCTGCGCGGGCCACTCAGAGATTCCCAAGCAGGCCAAGGAGCAGGGGGCCAGGGAGGACCTGAGGGGCGGCGTCCCAGGGCCTGACTGGCCGGGAACCTCCCCGGCCTTGGCCACCCCTGACAGGAGCTGGACGCCCGACTAGACTCGAGTCCTCCCCCCCAACCCCAGCACCATGGAGACTGGTTGCACAGGCCGCCTGGCACGTCATGGCTGCTTCTGTCCAAACTACGCGTCCCAAGGCGCCCCGGGGGCGCATGCTGGTTCGAGGAACGCGCCCGCTTTGGGATTTCGAAATCGGAGAGACCACTCATAGTACTGAGGCCTGCAGGCCTGGCTGGCCCTGAGGAGGACTGTCTATGGCGAGGAAGGCTGGCTTTGGCTCCAAGTGAGGGCCCGTGACAGGCAGAGGCCGCACCTGTGTGTGATGGGCTCTGGCCTGGGCTAGAGATCCCGGCAAACGGGGCGGCCTTCAAGGTCCCACACACACACCAGCAGGCCGCCCTCCAGGCTGGCGGAGGTCGAGGAGCTCGCTCAGAGGGCAGTCCAGGGAAAGAGCGGACTGTGAGGCCCTGCTTGCCATCCTGTCCCCCTTGAAGAGCAGCTGAAAGGTAAGTGGACTTTTTGTGTGGCTTTGATGGAGAAGAGAGAGCCCTGGTGGCCATTCTCACCATCCCAGGAGAGGCTCCCTCCAGCGTCTGGGGCTCCTATTCTCGCCTGAGTGGGTCTCTCTCTCTCTCTCTCTCTCTCTCTCTCTCTCTGTATATATATATAGGCACCTAATGCTGGTTGGAGAAATAAATTGGGCGGCTGCCAACACGATATGTATCAGCCTTGGCTAACACGTAGGGATTTCAATTTAATATATTTTTTTCCAGCTTAGTGCCTATAGAAGATAAAAATATGTATTTTGGCTCTTAGCTAAGAAATCAAATTCTCTCGTTGGCCAGTACAATTATTAGATCGAAAATTCAGGTCAAACCGTAACAAATAATAATAGCAGTAAACCGCCACCAGCCCTAACACTGTGTGGGACCTGGAGGAATGAAACAGAAATTATAAATGTAAACATTTGTCAGCATCTCCAAATAGTCGTTTTCATCTTACATAATAACAACTTGCTTAAAATCACTGTCATCTGATGGTCTTGTCTAGAAACAATAACTCAAACATGATTTTCTTTGAACATAACTTTTAGAAAACAATTCTCTTCTATTTTTTGACTTTTAAGCTTTCATTTTCACCTATCAGATCCTTCTCCTGAAGAAATGCAAGGGAAATGCTAAATTCTGTCCTCTCCTGCGAGGTCCTTCTTTGTATATGCAAAGGAGAAACTTTCCCAGCTTGGATTGATCTGGGCTCAGGCAGAAGGCTTCTAGGAGAAGCCTCCATCAAGTGGGCAGCAGCCGCTTTCAGTGGTGCACACTAGGCTCTGTGGAGGGTGACCTTTCCCAATTTTTTCCCTTTGGGGGAAGTAAGGGCAGGAAAAAAAATCAAGAAGCAAGGAAGAAATTAAGGAAGTCATTGCCAGATTCCTAGGGGGGTATTGCCACCCTCCCCAATTCCTGAACCCCACCAGCCTGCATTCACCAGTTTTACAGATCTTATAAACACCTTCCAGAAATTTGACCAAATCGTATAAATAGTCTTTCTTCAACCTCTACAGAATTGAGGATTTTAAAGCTAATTCAAGGGGTTTTACAAGCCCAACAAATACAGTCATAAAAGTGCCATTGGCAAGATATCACATTTTACAAAATGAGATTGATCCATGTGCTGTAAAAGTCAACTATCTCCCAGGCACACCTCTCAGGCAAAGAGACAGCATCCCAGGACAGGCTTTTCATGTCCTGCCTGGGGAAGGCCAGGCCTGGGACCATGGTAAAAACAATTCAGACGATTTCTGGAGCCGGTGAGACAACTACTCCGGGTTTTTGGAGGGACTGGGGGTAGCAGGCCCCCCAAACAGTCCCAGGAAAGGCAAGAAAGAGGGCACACCCAAGGACAGTGCGGGCTGTCGGGCGCCCAGGAGACCAAGCACATCAATTATCCCGCAGCCTTGGGCCGCCGGAGTTGCCCTCTATGCCTGGCTGGACCCAGGACCCTGGGTCGCCCGCGCCTCTGGAATGAGGACAGAGATCCCACATCTGGATCTGTCTCAGCTCTGAGCGGTCTGCGTCGTGGAGGGCGAGTCCCGCCCGAGGTGCCGAGCTAGAGGAGCAGGTTCCCCGGCTGGCGTCGGAGCTCAGTCTCACGGCCACTCCTCTGCAGGTCCCTTTCTTGTGGAAACCAGTGGTTTCTGGCCTCTCGGTTCCTGGGTTCAAAGGCGGGACGGGGGTGCGCAGCTGTGGGGGTGCTTTGACGCCAGGCAGTCACTGGCCATTGGCCGGGAGCCCATTGGGACTCAAAGGAGATGTGTCCTATGTGGGCGTAGGGGGCCGGCGGGGGAAGAGACTATGTTTGGCCGCGCCCTGGTCAGATCAAGGTGAGCCTTCCGCTCTCGGCAGCCAGGCCCAGGCCCTTGGTGGGGTGGGAAAGGAGAGACAAAAGGGATGCACCGATTCCTAAGGCGCAGGAAGGCCTGGTTTCACAGAGCCCCTTCTCCAGCTTCGGAACCCGCACCCACTGGTAGAAGAGTGCAGGGGGAGGGGCAAACAGGGCCTTGCGGGGAGGGCAGGCCGGCAGGGAGCAAAGACATCCTTGTCACCGCCCCTCCCGGCGCGGGGCTGTCAGGTTTCCTGTTTGGAGAGAAAATCCAGCAAAAATCCAACAAGGCAAAAAGGGAGGAGGAAAAAGCGGGCCTGGTGGGGCCTTTGCAGCGGCCCGGACGCTGTGCCCCGACCCCGGCCTGATCGGATCGCCCCTGCCCGGCCGGTGTCCGCCGCTGGTGATCGGAAAGAGAGCCGGGCCGGCTGGCTGTGCGCGCCCATTAATCTGCCGGGCGGGCGGCGGGCGGGCGGGCTGGGGGCTGTTTGTAACTTTGCTGCCTCGGTCGCCGTGGTCCCCGGGGAGCGGGCTCCGGCGCTCGCTCCCATTGGCCGCCGGCGCGTCAGCTGGTGCGATTTGCTGCTGTCGCTTTTGGCGTTCGGCCATCCAGAAACAAACCAGTTCGATGACTACTAATAGTTATAGCCAGATGTACTAATACACAACAAATCACAGTCCTGCGGAGGGGCGCGCAAATGAGTTCCTATTTTGTGAATCCCACTTTCCCCGGGAGCCTGCCCAGCGGCCAGGACTCGTTCTTGGGGCAGCTGCCCCTCTACCCGGCCGGCTATGACGCGCTGAGGCCCTTCCCGGCCTCGTACGGGGCGTCGAGCCTCCCGGACAAGACGTACACCTCACCTTGTTTCTACCAACAGTCCAACTCGGTCCTGGCCTGCAACCGGGCATCCTACGAGTACGGGGCCTCGTGTTTCTATTCTGATAAGGACCTCAGTGGCGCCTCGCCCTCGGGCAGTGGCAAGCAGAGGGGCCCCGGGGACTACCTGCACTTTTCTCCCGAGCAGCAGTACAAATCCGACAGCAGCAGCGTGCCAGGCAAAGCCCTCCATGACGAAGGCACCGACCGGAAGTACACCAGCCCTGTTTACCCCTGGATGCAGCGGATGAACTCCTGCGCCGGTAAGGCATGTCCCTGCAGCCCCCCCAAGAGAGTGGAGGGAGAGGGGGAAGGAGGCAGGGAAAGAAGGAAGGAAGGAAAAGACAGAGAAAATAGAAAGAGGAAATAGGAGGAAAGAACGAACAAAGTTTCTTTGGTTTTTTAAAAAAGATTAAAAAAAAAAAAAAAACATTCCCAATGGGGCAATCAAGCTGTGGCAGTGAAGGCAGGGCATTAGTGTCCACGTAAGGGGATCGTCGGAGGTCACTGCCACACTATATGAGACCCGTGACAGGGGCAACCTGAAGAGAGAGCGATGCTGGATGGGAGGGAGCGCCTGCCCTCACTTCACCCTGGCAACATCCTGCTCTGATTCCCAAGCCGACATGGCCTTCTGCACCCATCACTGATAACTCCCCTTAGCCTCCCAAGCCCCTCTCCTTTCTGCCCTTTAGAAACCCATATAGATAGAGGCCCTCAGCTGGCTTCTTCCAGTGTCTCGCCAAAGCCTTGGAGGGCCACATCCCCAGCCTTAGGATTTTTTCTCTCTCTCCTCCCTCCCCTCCTCCCCCTTCCACTCAACTGCTCACTCAGCCAACTTCTGCCTCCTTCTGAGGCCCTGCCTGAGTCTCACACACCCATCTTGGGGGAAGGCCCCCACCCATGGGCCCCTTTGGCACCAGAACAGACAGCCCATCACAGTCCTACATTTCCAGAAACCTCAGATGGCCCATAGCTCCATCTCTTTGCCTCTGGTTTCCAAAAACTCCACAGGGAATCCTTGGAGCAGGACAGAGTCTAACAGTGTTTTGTTTTAAAATCCAGGTTTTTTTTTAAAGGGAGCTCTGCGTTTCTCAGAAGGGCCATACAATTTGGGGAATTTGCAAAGATTTGAGAGGGCTGACCATTTTTAATTTTCCAAAAAGCGTGTTGAGTCCTGGCTGGCCACAGTAACATCTTCACGGAGATCCATATGTGAATTCAGTGTCTACCCTACTCACAGGGTTCCACACCCACCACTCCCAGACACATGCACACTACACTCCCACAAAAACACGACTTAGGTACCCCGAATGAAGAATGAGTCTTTCTATTCTTTTGCTTGTAATGGTTTTCTTACAGAGCAGATTTTTCAAAAACAATAACTTCCCACCCCAAGTCGTTTTAGGTGGGCAAACATCTCGCCTGGTATGAAATAATCTTCGCCCATCCAGCCCGCTTTCCGCCCGAGATATAGTGGGAGAGGCTGGAGTGGAGGCGAGTGGTTTCCAGTCCAGAGGCCCGGGGCGCGGGGCGTGGGGCGCGGGGCGCGGGGCGCGGGGCTGACTGGTTGGGCTGCTCGGATGCTGGCTTATCGGGACCGGGCCATTTCTGCCCGCAGGTGCTGTCTACGGGAGTCACGGGCGCCGAGGCCGCCAGACCTACACGCGCTACCAGACGCTGGAGCTGGAGAAGGAGTTCCACTTCAACCGCTACCTGACGCGGCGCCGCCGCATCGAGATCGCCAACGCGCTCTGCCTCACCGAGCGCCAGATCAAGATCTGGTTCCAGAACCGCCGCATGAAGTGGAAAAAGGAAAATAAACTCATCAATTCCACACAGCCCAGCGGGGAGGACGCTGAGGCAAAGGCGGGCGAGTAGACGCCTGGGCAGGGACTAGGCCAGCGCCGCAACCTCCCTCGGCTTTGCCCCTTCGCCTGCTCCCCAACTTTTCTCCCTGCCTGCTCCCATCGGGGAGCTTCCGCAGTTTCAGGGGAGCCCGGAGTTTTGCAAACGCCTGAGCATTTATTTCTTACAAAATAATAATAATAATAATAAAAATCACACACAGCCAATCCCAGCGGTGGAGCGGGGCGCACTGCACATAACAGTCCCGCTCTCCAAGGCTGCCCAAGGCGGCTCCGGATCCCAGGGCGCGCCCCGAATTCGTCCCCCGCTCTTGTGCTACCGCCTCTGCGCGCCTCTGAGCTCGGGGACGCGGGGTTGCTGGAGAGGAAAGAACCCAGGGCCGAGCCCACTTTGATGTCTGAGCGTTTCTGCTTCGGTCCCTCGCCACCGAGTCCTGGAAGATACTACCACATCGACTCTGGCCACTGGAAAGAGGGAGCCTAAAGGCTGGGGCCCCAGCACTGCCGTGGCCTCCCAGGCCGCCCCCAGACAGGAAGGAGCGCGAGGAACAAAGGGGGTCCTGAGAAAGCCTAGTTTCTCGGCCACGCGCCCAACCGTCCGTGGAAGAGGAGCAGCCTCAGCGAAGTCGAGCCAACCTGGGGCGGGTGGAACTTGACAGCCCCAGGAGCGACTGGGCTCCCGAAGGCTCAGGGCTTTGAATTCTGGCTCCCTGCCTCCGACAGTGCCGGTGCTGCCACCACGGCAGCTTTCAGGACCAAAGGAGGGGGCCCAGGGCTGTGGGAGCGGCAAGAGCCCTGGCTTCCAAATGTGCCAGGGGCGCCGGCGACGCCCGGCCTCCTGCGGGGAGAACCCCCTATGCCTTTCGGCTGTATTTGTAATTTACTTTCGTCTTTCAGAACACAGGAAAGTAACTGCGGAGATAGTTACTTGCATTAGCGTCATCATTATACTCCTGGAGGTCTAAGCAAGAACCTAATAACTCGGCCCACGGATCCCCAGTCGCCAAGCAGCTTCTGTGTCTACGGGGAGCCTGGGCCCACTCGCTGGCTTCACTGAGACCCTTCTGACTTGGCGCCGGCTGGCTCGAGGAAAGGGACCCTGTGTGAAGATTCTCCAGGCTGGATACTTAAAGCAAATCAAATACCAAACTAATGACACGAAAACCATATTTACACGAAAGAAAAATCAACTCCGGTTATAAGTGTATGGAATTTGACCTCGCCTCGGAGAAACACTACACAAAAGCTATCTTTAATAGACGCTTGTCGTTTAAGAGCGGCAGTGACACTGTCCCTCATGCGCTCGCAAAAACAGAGCCGTAATTGTAGCTGCTGCTGCGGGCAGGATTTATTTCTCCAGTTGGTTAAATGGCCTCCCCGCTTCCCCGAAGGTGATATCTGTATTTTCAAATTTCAGAGTTGCCGGCAAGACGGGCAGAACCGACCCCAACCTCGACACAAAAATAAGAGGGGCTGCACAGTGGGGAAATAAAGTTGTTGTAAATAAAATCCAAGTCACCATCTCCCCCCAATCCTCTGCATCCTCGCCGGGCACGCGATCGGCAGCTGACGGCCTCACAATTGGTACATCCTAATGGAACTGCGAGGGAAATGCAATAATTTTGCCATAATGGGCTGTAACCTCAATTCGACCCCGGCCCTTGCAGCCCTGGGTCGGAAGCGGAGCGATGCGCCCTGCCTCCAGCGGGTGGCGCTCGAGTCCGACTGAACGGCGGCGGCGGGAGGCGGGCACGCGCTTGGGGCGCGCGCGCCACCTCTCTCGCCTCCACCCATCTCCCCCATTAGTGCGCGAGTTTACCTCTAGAGGTCATCAGGCAGGATTTACGACTGGACAACAAAAGCACGTGATTCGAAGTCGTACCCCATATTTGGGTGCCTACGTAGGAGGGAACCAAGTACATGTCCCAGTCATTTCCATAATTCATCATAAATTGTGCAAGGGTGCTATAGACGCACAAACGACCGCGAGCCACAAATCAAGCACACATATCAAAAAACAAATGAGCTCTTATTTTGTAAACTCATTTTGCGGTCGCTATCCAAATGGCCCGGACTACCAGTTGCATAATTATGGAGATCATAGTTCCGTGAGCGAGCAATTCAGGGACTCGGCGAGCATGCACTCCGGCAGGTACGGCTACGGCTACAATGGCATGGATCTCAGCGTCGGCCGCTCGGGCTCCGGCCACTTTGGCTCCGGGGAGCGCGCCCGCAGCTATGCGGCCGGCGCCAGCACGGCGCCCGCCGAGCCCAGGTACAGCCAGCCGGCCACGTCCACGCACTCGCCTCCGCCCGACCCGCTGCCCTGCTCCGCCGTGGCCCCCTCGCCCGGCAGCGACAGCCACCACGGCGGGAAAAACTCCCTGGGCAACTCCAGCGGCGCCTCGGCCAACGCCGGCAGCACCCACATCAGCAGCAGAGAGGGAGTTGGCACGGCGTCCGGAGCCGAGGAGGACGCCCCCGCCAGCAGCGAGCAGGCGAGCGCACAGAGCGAGCCGAGCCCGGCGCCGCCCGCCCAACCCCAGATCTACCCCTGGATGCGCAAGCTGCACATAAGTCATGGTAAAGCCAGCCTTTTTCTAAATCCACGCGGCCGCGGGGGCGCGGCTCTCAGTCCTCCCTCTCTCCTTTACCGCCCTCTCTCCCCGTCTCTCTCCTGGTCTCGCCTCTCCCAGCCCTGTGGAGCCTCTCCCCGCCGTTCTCCTTCCCCTGCCTTCCTCCTCCCTCCTTCTCTTCTCTGCAGCGCCCAGCGCTTGCAAATGGGGGGAAAGGGCCGCTGGCCAGGCAAGTTTAGACGTTGAAAGGGGAGGGGAAAGAAAAAACCCAAATCGAACCCCAGCGCCTCGGAATGCGCTCCTGGGTCAGGCCAGCCGAGCAGGGCGCAGAGAGGTAGAGGATGGCAGTAGGGCTGTGAATCGGGCTTGTCAGGGCGGATAATTTATGAGGAGGGCTACGCTGGGGAAACAGCGTTACTAATTAGAGTCCCCGAAAAGGGGCTTGGGGGGGAATAATCGAGGCAAGAGCCGGAGGGATTCTGAAGTTTGGGGGCAGGAGGGACAACAGGAAAGGAAAGGGAAGAAAAAGAAAGCAGGCGCCCCAAGCGTACAGGCTGGAACAGGAGGCGGCTCATGGGGCTGGAACTTTAAGGGAGGGTGACCTGAAGGCCACTTGGGCGCTCAGCAAAGGGCCTTGCTTTGGTTGGTTTCTGGGCGGTGGGCAGCCTGGGAGGGCTGTGCCCCCGCCTCGGGACGCCAGGGACAGGGCCAGAGGGCAGGAGAGGGGCGAGGGAAACCCAGGCGATCCTCCGGGACGCGGCTCCAGCCTCAGATGGGCCGATTGTTCCCTGAGTCCAAATCGTATTGTTTTCTCTCTAGAAAGGAAGAGGGAAGGAAATTCGGGAGGGGTGGGCAGGCGAGGAGGGAGGACTTGTTGAGCTTTTCTCCCCTGTTCTCTGCTCCGGACCCTGGCTCGTCCAGCTGGCAGACTTTGCTAGCCAGAGGCTGAGGAGTTGGTGGCTAAACCGCTGACTTTTCTGTTGCAGACAACATAGGCGGCCCGGAAGGCAAAAGGGCCCGGACGGCCTACACGCGCTACCAGACCCTGGAGCTGGAGAAGGAGTTCCACTTCAACCGCTACCTGACCCGCCGAAGAAGGATTGAAATAGCACATGCTCTTTGCCTCTCTGAGAGACAAATTAAAATCTGGTTCCAAAACAGGAGAATGAAGTGGAAAAAAGATAATAAGCTGAAAAGCATGAGCATGGCGGCGGCGGGAGGGGCCTTCCGCCCCTGAGTATTTGAGCGTTTAAAGTACTGAGCAGTATTAGCGGATCCCGCGTAGTGTCAGTACTAAGGTGACTTTCTGAAACTCCCTTGTGTTCCTTCTGTGAAGAAGCCCTGTTCTCGTTGCCGTAATTCATCTTTTAATCATGAGCCTGTTTATTGCCATTATAGCGCCTGTATAAGTAGATCTGCTTTCTGTTCATCTCTTTGTCCTGAATGGCTTTGTCTTGAAAAAAAAAATAGATGTTTTAACTTATTTATATGAAGCAAGCTGTGTTACTTGAAGTAACTATAACAAAAAAGAAAAGAGAAAAACCACACAAAAAAGTCCCCTTTCGACCTTGTTTAGTGCCAATGTTGTGTGTTGCACTCCAGTTGTTTAACTGTGCATGTGAGTGGAAGTGTCCCTGTCTCAGTAGCTCCAAGCTGTTAAAGATATTTTTATTCAAACTACCTATATTCCTTGTGTAATTAATGCTGTTGTAGAGGTGACTTGATGAGACACAACTTAACTTGTTCGACATGTAGTGACTAGTGACTCTGTGACGAAAACTGTGACTCTGAGCGATGTGTCCCTGCGTGCCTTTGTAGGACCCTTTGCACGAACTCTGGAAGTGGCTCTTATAAGCGCAGCTTCAGTGATGTATGTTTTTGTGAACAAAGTTACAAATATTGTCCAAGTCTGGCTGTTTAAGCAAACTGTGATCAGCTTTTTTTTTTTTTTTTTTTTTGTATTTGTTTTTAAGGAAAAAATACTGACTGGAAACAAAAAATAAACTTTCTATTGTAAGTTCTCTTGGTCTGGTTTGTGCCAAATAGCAAGCGGCTCTTTCTTCTCTTCTGTCTGTCCAGTGCTAGAAGGCTGTGAGTCTGAGGCTACCTGAGCAGCCTGCCTTTGCAAAGAGACCTCAGACCCACACCCTGACCCACGGCCTCCCTAACTCTGACCCATGAGAGAGTTCAGGGCAGAAGGTGGAAAAGCTGTAGCTGGTTGCAAAGCCTGAGTCCAGCCTACCCATCTCTGAGGAAACCAAATTAACTTGCTGGATACAAAAAAGAGAAAAAGAGAGAAAGGAGAAAAAGCCCAGGGCTTTGTTAGCTGCCCTCAGGGCCCACACAGATGCTGCCTCTTTCCTCAGGCCATCCTAGGCCTCCACTTGCTGAAGAGGCTGCTGTGCCAAGTTATGGCCCCCAAACTCTCTGCCCCTAACCCACCCAGACACCCCTTTCCACTCTTCGCCCTGAACCCAGTTGGCTTCTTTTGCTACAATTAATTTGCTACAAATGGAAGGTACTTACCCCATCCTAGCTGGATTGGGAAACTCCTCAGAGCAGCTAAAGCGCAACTAGAGATTTGCACATTTACCGACTGCTTACTCTGATGCCGTCTTTCCTTTTAAAAGTTATAAAACAGTAAACTTTATAAGCCCCAGTTCCGGCTATATGACATTTGGGTGCCAAATGAATAGGGTTTTGTCTATGAATTAGATCGTAAAATCATCCATAGCACAGACAGATCGGCTCACTGGCTATAAAACGTCACGTGGGGCCATTAAAGTAAGTTTTATGGTTTTGGGGAGTTGACATCCAACATTATATACCACATAACATATAATCTCACTGACGCTGGACTCCATTTGACTCTTTTGCAGGCTACGTGTGCCGCCTGGTCATTCAAATTGTCAATTTTAGGTCCAGAAGTGTCCAAACTACAAGTTCTCAAAACTCTCTGAAAAATGGCTCCCTCCGAGTTAAGGTAAGCTCGCCTCCTGAGCGCTTTCAACTTTATTTGTACTCCGAAAACTTTCTTCCTCGGTCTCTCTCTCTCTCTCTCTTTCTGTCTCTGGCTCAATAACTCTGAGGTTGCCTCTGAATTCAAGAGGGGAGAGCAAACTTTCCCTCTGCCCAGATTAGCAGCGCCAGGACCCAGCTTTGCGGAGGCACCACGGGGAAAAGCGCCTGTGGCCGCGCCGCAGCCCTGGCCTAACTTTAATTGCTGCACAACCGCGGATGTTAATAACTTCCGCTGCTCTCGCCGGCGTGCAAAAAGATGATTTTTGTGTGCGACTGGGCCTGTGTGTGCAGACATGGCAAGGTCGCCTCCCATTCGGGGACTGGCAGGGCCGGGCTCTTCGGAGGTAGCGGAGCCCTAGGGTGGGGGCTGGGGGACAGTGGGGCGCCGGGCGCGGGCGCCGAGGGCCGCGCTGCTCTTGGGAGTGCTGGGGAGCTAGAAAGAAAGGCCCGGGCAGGGCCGAGGCAGACTCGGACGGATTCCTTACGGGGCTGTGGCAATGTGTCTTCGCGGGCTGGGGTCATCTGGCAGCACTGAATTGAGGCGGCTGCCTTCTAGGCCGGGTTTCAGGCCGGCTGGTGAGAGCCCGGAGGGTGACAGGGACCGGAGAGGCGCGGGCTGCACCTCCAGGCTGGGCCCCTAGGTTGTGAGGCCGAGTCCGGGGCACTAGCGCCCACAGGACGCTGGGGACCGTGGGTCCCTACCTGGGGGGAGGGCTCAGCAGCCCCTGCCCCGCACCCGGGACCAGCCCCTGAACCTTGTTTGCCTGTACGTTCTTTTTATTTCGGTGGGACTGTTCTCACCCGCCTGTGAGTCTGAAGCAATAAACTTTATGGCCGGATTTAACTTTAGTCTTTGAATCTCCAGGCTAAATGAAAGGAGTTAAAGCGCTTTCTTTTCTTCCGCCTTGCCTTTCTTCTCCCTCTCTTCTTTCCTTTTCCTGTCCTCCTTTGTAGAGTTAAAACATCTAGGCACAGGACCCTCAAAAGGCAATTTACGCATCCCCCTAGGTAACACCGAAGATTAGAGAAATTTACTCCCCCGAAACATACAGACAAATTCTCTCTTCCAAAATGTGCCCTAAAGTTTGGGGGGAAATCGAGGTGTCTTCAATGCCCAACTTAAAAGTCCCCAGAGCCATTAGGTTGTTTTTCCTGACACGTCATAAAGGGTAGTTTAGGGAAGAAATTGGTCGTTTGTCAGTAGGAGATTTCCGCCTTTCTTTTGTTAGTTGCTCTTTCTGTTTGATCCCAGGAAATTTACATACTCTATGATTTCCAAAACAGTATCCATTATTGCGCCAACGGGTGAAGTAAGGTGAAATAAATTTTTCCTGGGTACAATTCCAGCTTGGTCTCAGCCATCCCCTCTGGCCCCAACCCCCCACATTCTTCAGTGGCAAAGCCGGTGACTGAGGATTGCTGTGGTCTATCCTGGGGTCTTTCTCTGGATGGGTACCCACAAGAGACCTAGCAGATTTCCCTGTATCCTTTCTGAAGAATTAAGCGTATTCTCCAACTCAGAAATAAAACAAAAAATGGGATCTTCTGTCCCCAAATGCTTTTCTCCTTAGGAGCTGGGTAGTTTTCTGCAAGTGCTAATTGATAAAGATATTTACTAAGTGCTTAAAGTGAAAAAATTTAAAGTATGGATTTTGAATTTCAACAAACTTTATTGTGCAGAGACCACTTAGACTCAACATAAGTCCAACAGATGTCCCCAGAGACAGAGGTCCAAAAAGTAAAACCTGGGAAGTTTTTTGAAAAAATGGAAACCCTCCCACAAGTCCCACTTCTCTGGAATAGTGGCAAGGTGAATCCCTGAAGTCGTTTTGTGTAACCTGTTAAAGCGAGCACTGATATTTCAGCACTCAGGAAGATATGTCTGCATCGTAGGGGGAGCCAGAATATAAACTCTGTTTGGGTTCTCTTTTATTATTTTATGTGTCTGTGAGAATTCTGGAGTCTTTGTTTTGCTGCTCTGAGTTTCAGATTCTTTATTGGAAAATATCGGTTGAAGGTTTTATTTTAGTTACTCATTTGGTGATCTTGCTTGAGTGATTTCTTGGTGACTAAAAGTAGTAGCAGAAAAAAGAGTGATAGGGCTGCTGGCAGGTTCATTTGAGTAACTTGCCTGGAGGAAGTGTCCACACCACCTCCATGGCCACATCCCACCCTGAGGTGTGGGAATGGGCAGAAAACGCTGTTGGACCAATATCCAGCATCACACAATATACAGAATCTATCTCATGAATTTAAAAAATTACAGGCTATAAATGTTGTCAGCCTGCTTATTCTGTCTGTTGTAATCTTCAGAAAACTTTAGAGTTTAAGAGAGCAGGCCAACTCACGTGGAGTTAAATGACCATAAAAAAAAATACAGCATCCAGTCAAACTTATGGGAGCATTATTGGAGGATTTTTTTCTTTCTTCCTATTTTCATAGGAAGCATATAGTAAAGAGGATGGCTGGCTATCTGCCCATTTTGTAGATAAGTTATTTCTTCTTGTGCATTCTTTTGGGTTGTTTTTGCAGAGGAACTTACTCAGAAAAAACTCTGTCATTGAGGGCTTTATGAAGACATCAAGCCTCAGCCGGTGGCAGAAGTGTCTGTCTGTGATCGTCTTGTAAAAGGAGAAGGCGTCCGAAATGTGCAGGGCCCCGTTTGTTTCTACAAGCTACAGGGACAATATTTCCTGAACTATAAATATAATAGGAAGCTTCTGGTCACACTTACTTATGGGTTTGTTAGGGTTTCCATGGTCTAATTTCACAACATTATGCCAAGATTCCTTTTCTCCTGCTCTTGCCCGTGCTTCATTGTTGG
Organism: Diceros bicornis minor; assembly: GCF_020826845.1. NCBI lineage: Eukaryota > Metazoa > Chordata > Mammalia > Perissodactyla > Rhinocerotidae > Diceros > Diceros bicornis. The sequence goes on along the minus strand of NC_080742.1, from coordinate 51,973,052 downwards.
CGGCTCTGGGAGAGCAAGACAGAATTTTCTACCAGAAACGGAGTCATGTTCATTTGTTGAGATGTGAAGAGTATTATATCCAAACAATTAGTGAAGAGAGAGCAAATTACATCCTGAAAGATGGGCTATTAAAAAGGAAAACAATCCTTTTAGCTTAAAAGATGCCCTTCGAAGCCTCTCCTGGCTTAGCTAGGGAGTCTGTCCGAGGTTTGCCCACCATGGAGAGTGCAGAATGTTGTGGGCTCCATGCCTTTGGCTTCTAAGGCAGAATTTCTTTCTAGTCAATGACAAAACTACAAACGAGGCTTCCAAACAGACTGAGGGGGTCAGCCTAGGCTCGCACTCACATAGAAGAGGGGAGCCACAATCCTAACCATTCGAAGCCCCAGAGCTAGAATATCTGCCTAGGTCTCTTTTGTTTGGTGTTTTTCACAAAGAAAGCTGTCCTTCTGCCACCAGGTCCCCTCCCTACAAACTGGTCTTTTCAATAATAATATTTGTTATGAAGGTTATTAGGTAATTATTGCGATTTTGTGAAGCAGCCCTTGCTGGAGGTGAAGTCTGTCATCGCCTAACAAATGATGCCCGCGCAGTTCACTGCCGGGTTAAGTAAATGCAGAGAAGATAAATCTGCACACCCTAGGAATCGCCAGCAGAGCACGCTTTAGTACAAGTTCACAGTCAACTGGCCTGCTTGGGCCAGCTCTCCCAACAATTAGGGCTGCGTCTTTATTTTTAAATAAAGAAAAATAAAAATGTCTCCAACTCCCACTGCCTGCTTCCTCCCCATCTTTTTCCTTTCACTTTTTGCAAGGTTCCTCCGTCCTACTCCAAATTTTCCTTGTAAATATAATAATGAGTAATTTCAAAATATCTCATTCCTATTTAAGTGCTGACAAGAAAATACAGTCACAGACACACAAAAATATCCAATTCACCCTTTTATTCCAAAAAGCAGTGGCAAAAGCAGGGTATCCCTGAGATCTGGGGGGGGGGGCTTCCCCTTGAAAGAAGAGGCACAGCTTTGTGTATCTTTGTGGTTAGTGCATTACAACTGCAGGTCAAAAAGTTGAGGGTCAAAAGTTTACGTTGTACAGCACTCTTAGTCATCTGCCCAGACAGAGTTTGATGTCAATGTTAGAGCTGCGATCTTGACTATCAGCACAAAAGATAAAATGGCTCGAAGTGACGCGTGTATCACAGTATGGACTCCAGGTGAACCCTAGTGGTTGAATGACCTCAATTATGGAGGAAAGGATAGAAAATTCCTCTTTTCAAGAGTAGTACGTGCTGTATTTCATCTTGAATTATCGCTCCCATTCTGAGGGAATAGCAGCAGGTAAATAGGCATAGATTACTGAAACACCAACACCTTAGATGCTGGAGACCCAGGAGTCTGTTTGTGGGTTTGTCACAAAATAAAAAAACTCAGACTCAATCAGTAGACATTATTTTAAGAAATAATGTAGCAAGTTTCCCATGTTCCATCATACCTTCAAAGGCAAGAGAATGGGGCAGGAAACGTCCTTTATGTGAAACCGGTGATTTTGATTGGCCCTATTTTTTTCTTTTTAGTATATATAATGATCCCTAAAGTGTGTGAGAACAAGGGCAAACAGAGGCACTTCTTGTAAAATGTATTCTTAGCAACTTCCAAACACAGAATGCTTTTTCTGAAACCGCCACCCACTAAACGCAAAGGATTCTTATTGCTGGGAAGGGGAGGGAAGGAAATGAAAACTCTCCGAAAGTGACAGGATTCCTGCACCCCTCCACCATTGAGAAAATGCTTATTGGTAGCGTGAAAATGTTCTTGTTGTTGGAAATTTTTCATTATGTTTATTTTTAAACCTAAACTGAATGTAAGAGAAATGCTACAATCTATAATTGAATAACTAAACTGTAAAGAATATGCCATCTGAGCAGGAAAGTGGAATCCACAAATGCCAGACCACTTCATAAGACCACCCATGACAGACTTCTATTCTCCAGAAAATACTCTTTAAACTAAGGAGAGGGGAAGCAAGCTAAGGAGGAAGGGTGGGAGAGTAGAAAAGGGAATAGTGTCTTAAGGAAGCGACTGGAACCATGCCTCCTGTGTGAGTTGCAACTGGAGAGCTAAACGTTATTTTGTCTTGCACCTATATTAGCTGTAAGTGTTGGTGCCATTAGAATCTATTTTCTGGGGGACAAATTTTCCTTTTCTATGTATTGATCTTCAAGTAATTGATCTTCAAGTAATCAGTGTAGTAAAACAGAGAAGAGAAAGATGAAAAATTTTTTCCTAGATTTTTCCTTTTAACGTTACAGATAAGCTAATTCAAATATTCAGAATGTAGACTCTGGCAGGGACCTGTAAGATCATCCCAGTGTGTTCTGGTTGATTGGATTTGCTGGTGCCAGGTACATACAGTAGTAAATATTTCCCAAACACTGCCTTCATGGAAGTAATCAGATTGCTTCCACTGTGCAATGTGTAGAGTTTTCACACTGGTTGAGAGCTTGAAGCCAAATGGGGGTATGCCAGATGAAAATAGAAGAAAGGGAACAACTGTGGTGATTGCTGTAGCAGCAGTGAACACTTGACCACATCTGGGCTACTGAAATGAAGAAAACTGAAACCCCCTCTATTACTCACCAAGACAATTAAGTGTCTCTTTGAGAAAACCTTGTTATTGTATTATGGTTAAAAACATGCCACACCTTAGAAACACATCAGCTTCAATAATAATAGATACTTCTTAACTAGTTTTTAAAGTAAAAGAAAAAGGTATCTGCAAAAGTTATTGCTTTTAGAATGCTTACTTTTTTATTTGGAGGATTTTGATCTTTAGGCCTCTCACATAATCCTGGTTAAAATTCATGTATACTCCAAATATGAATTTCTATCCTTATGCCTGGGTCGTGTTCATTACTATAAACTACTGCAAGGAAATAACCCGCAAACAATTAATTGGTCAAATGGCTGATAAAGTACTGCTTCTCTAAAATCATATGCCTAGTGTAGGCGGCGGGGGCAGGGGAGCCCTCAAATGCCACCATCAGGCATTTTGAAATTCAGCCATTCCGGTATGCGCTCCAGAGACGTGCTTCAGATAGAGAACAGTCAGTCTGGGGGACTCTCGCTCTACAGAACAAAGGACAAATACAGTCAATACATTCCATAACGTTTACATTTCCTTTGCTTTTCCCCCCTTGGTTTTCCCTGAGAAGGAGTGACCTGGGCAAAGCACCCTGCTCTCTAAAAGACACTGTATAGACCTTTTAGAAGCGCAAAGTCCAAGGCCGAGGTGAACTTCAGGTCAGCGCGTCTAACAAATATGAAAATGTCGGCTGGTGAAGGGCGAGCCTTGTGATTTAACAAAGACTGTCAATGTTTAAGATTAATAAGAAACAAAATGCACACGGTGTCACTGTTCGGTCACTTTGAAACTTGGGACAGGGTTGCATTCAAGAGGGAAGGCTGTTCCAAATATATTCAAAATGATTCAAATCAGATTCAAAGTAGGCTGCAAACACTGTCTCCCTCTCACCCTCCCTCTCCCTTGGACTCCCTTCGCTCTCCTTCTCCATCTGGGATTTGAGGACATGATGAAAAGTTATTTCACTTAATGGGATTTTAAGAAAGCTTTTGTTGGGAATATACGTTATCCTTGCACGTGGAAATGAGCAAATGTGCTTACCAGTTTCCCCAGAAAAGGATAACGCTTTCACCCTGCTTGGGACTGGAGCCAGTTGGCGTGCGAAGATTAGCACACTCTCTCTCTGCTCGATTTCAGGGCATCCCATCTTTTCTCGGGCGAGATGCTGCTGGTAAACTTCAGTTTATTTATTAATTGAGTCAGTTTCTTCCTGGCTTTACTTTGGTGACTTGGATCTTACGTGAAGGCAAGAGTTTGGTTGTTTTCTTTTTCCAAAATGTTTTTGAAAAGATTATTTCATTCAATGGAATGATGCTGTGGCTTGCAAAGAGAGATTGTGGAAGGATCAGCAAAGGTACTGAGATTGTTTATTACAGCCATAAATCTTGCAGTAAAATGTCAAAATGTCGGTGTGTGAGATAACACTTGGTGGTCCTGGCTCCATTTGTGTTTATGATACGAACCACAAAGACAAGTTACAGGCCTTGGGGGATTCTGTGTAAGCCCATCTTCCTCAAGTAATAGAACCACATGAAACACAGGCAGAGTTAACTCGTTTAGGTTAACCATATACAAAACAGTGCCCGTGCCTCGTTAATACTTTAAAATAGAAACTCGGTAGAAGGTTCTGAGGCTAAACAACATGAATTTTGTGTTTTAGTGTCTGTAAATAATATTAAACAGACATGGGCAAGACTTTAGGACTCAAGGCTGATGACATGAGGAGGGCAAAATTTCCTTGTCGTGTTTTTTTCTCCCTCTGAAGCTTAGAGAGCCCAGTTTTGTAAATTACATTATGTATGAATATATTATTCATATTATATAGTATATATGTACATATTATTTTGTCTTGCTGTGGAGCGATATAGGTTTAGGCAGCTCTATCACAGGCTAGATTTTTCCCTACAGAGATTTTCCCTACAGAGGAGGTCTCAAGATTACACTCAGCGTTGATTTCTGTCTGTGGCTCAGATTTCATTAAAAAAAAATTCTCAGGGTGCCCCATATGGATGGACAGCACTCTTCACAGACACACATCCAATGTGGAAAACCTCTTTGTACCACTTCAGGGTGATTCCAGTTAGATAGCTAACATGATCCCTTTTTTAACCTCTTTCCCTAAATTAGTTTAAAGATTAGTCCCATATAATAGGCTTTATGTAAGTAAGCATTAAATGACTATCCATCAAATGGATATATTCCAGCATTTAGTAACTCATATGAGTAACCGATATAAATGAAGATAGAATTGACATTCCTTTTGAAGTGTCTCCAGGCTTAGGCTATAACTTTCCTTGTCTGCGTTCCAGACTCAGTTGTGAGAAGGCTGTTTACACTCCTCTTTGAAAAATCAACTAAGGTGCACCAGCTGAAAAATCCTTGCTTTGCGTGCCAATATGAAAGTATTTTTAGAATGGTGACTATGCTAGTTTGCACTGCTTTAATCTAGGCTGAAAAGTAGAGGATCTAGGTGTGTCTGTTACTCAGAAAAGGAAAGAGAAAGCACACACTAGCAGTAAGGCATCAGTATTTACTTCAAAGATCAACATTAGCTGGAATTAATATGTAATTTATTTGTTAATAATGGCATAATTAGTTTACCCATCAAATTTCAATTACCAAATGGCAGGCAACAGTCCTCTCTCCCCTTTCTAGAGCTACTGATATCGTTAATACGCTAATTTTCAGCAATTCAGAAATTATAGACTGTCCTGTAAATAAAAGTTTAGCCTCAGATACAGCCTGAGAAAGCAGCATCCAAAAGACAAAACATAAAATTCTTAGCGGATAAAGACTCGTCAGCGATCAGACTGGGCACAGTGCCTACTCTATCCTTAGCTTCTTTTTGTTTGAGGATTGTTGCGAAATAGGAAGTTGTTGGTTTCAAAGCTCGATTTTATGGAGGGGTCGCTTCTCTCCATTCCCACCCTCGTGCCACCTTCTCTCTCACAATCGAACCTAGAACATGCGAGCATGTTTAACTCTCACTTCGCCACCTCCATCAAATGAGCTACCATTAGGAAAGTTCTGATTTTTCTTAGGGGAAAAAAAAAATAGATTCTGTCTCTAAAAGAAAGAAAAAATAAAAAGTGCCCATCCGGTTATATTGGAATGCCCTCACTTTACATCCTCGGGACGATCTCTCAGCTGCTCACCCACCCACCCCTTGCGTCTCCTGCCGGGCTTCTCAAAGCAGGACATCTCGGGCGCGGACGGGGCGAGCACGATGTGGTGAAGGGGATGAGCTGGAGAGAAAACGGGTGTGTTGGGCTCATTCGTTTTTTTCCGGGGCCAGGATTAAAGCCAGGATACCTTCTTGGTCCCGACGCCATTCCCTCCCCCAGGCGGCCTGGAACCCTGGAGGACGCCAGGCCAGGCTAGGCTGGCCGGAGGTCAGCGCTGGGCCGCGGCCGGCCGGCTGCCCCGAGGCCTAGACCAGGAGTAGGGCCCGGCCTGGGCGTCCAAGAGGATTAGAAGCCTCGCTGGCCCCGAATTCCCAGCGGGACTCAAAGTTGAGGGGTTGGGGGACCAAATCACCAGCTCCCTCCCTCCGCCCGGGGCCGGACAGCAGCATCCATCACCCACCCGCGCGCTTCCTGATCCGGGTTCGCGCGGGCGGCGCATCCATTGGCGAGACCAGGTCACGTGGGGGGTATGGGGCGGGGCGCGCGCGAGGCCGAGACGGAGCGCGCGCGCGCGCGCGTGGGCGGGGGAGGAGCGGAGCGAACTTTGGTGGCGTTGGCGGCGGCGGGAGGGGGAGGGGTGGGCGCTTGACAGCGGGGGAGGGGAAGAGAGCAGAGGAAAGGGGGGATGGGAAGCGAGGCAGGAGGGGGAGGGGCCTCGGTGAGCCCAGTAAAACGACAACGCGAGAAAAATTAGTATTTTTGCACTTCACAAATTAATGACCATGAGCTCGTTTTTGATAAACTCCAACTACATCGAGCCCAAGTTCCCTCCCTTCGAGGAGTACGCGCAGCACAGCGGCCCGGGCGGCGGAGACGGCGGCCCGGGCGGGGGCCCCGGCTACCAGCAGCCCCCAGCGCCCGCGGCCCAGCACCTGCCACCGCAGCAGCCCCAGCTTCCCCACGCGGGCGGCAGCCGAGAGCCCCCCGCCTCCTACTACGCGCCGCGGGCTGCCCGCGAACCCTCCTACCCCACGGCCGCGCTCTACCCCGCGCACGGTGCCGCCGACGCCGCCTACCCCTATGGCTATCGCGGCGGCGCCAGCCCCGGGCAGCCGCCGCAGCCCGAGCAGCCCGCGGCGCACGCCAAGGGTCCGGCGCACGGCCTGCACGCGAGCCATGTTTTGCCGCCCGGGCGGCAGCCCCCGCCGCCGCCTCCCCCGCAGCATCGAGCGGCGCCCCCCGCGCCCCCGCGGCTCTGCGAGGCGGCTCCCGCCACCCCGGGCATTCCGGCAAGGGCCAGCGCCCCCGCGTGCCCGCTGCTCCTGGCCGACAAGAGCCCACCGGGCCTGAAGGGCAAGGAGCCCGTGGTGTACCCCTGGATGAAGAAGATCCATGTCAGCGCCGGTACGTGGCGCCGCTGGGGAGGCGCGGGAGGGTGGGCGGGGGTCAGGAGGCGAGGCAGAAGGGAAGGGGGCCTCGGGAGGGGAGCCCCCATCTGGCCCAAGCTACAGTGGGATGTGGGTGTGTGCGCGCCAGCCCGCCGCCTGATCCTAACGTGAGAACCCTTTTGTACTCGGGGTCCCTTTATCGGGAGATTTACGAGACGCCAAACTGTTAGGGCAGTAATTATAGCCCCCATAAATTTAATTGCCCTGGCAGAGGCTTCAGGCCATGTGTCTTTGAAGCTTTTCTTCAGCCCCAATGCCCAGCACCATTCTTTATGGCTCTCGGGTGTTTCCCGTTGTCAATAGCCTGTGAAACATTTTCTTTGCCGTTTTATGTATCTTGCGTGAACTTGGTGTCAGGTTATTATATAATGATGATGTCCAATTGCTCTTCCCCACCCCACCTTTTCTCTCCTCCTCCTTTCCCTCTCTTCCACTCCCTCCTCCTTGGCTTTCTCCTTCGGGGTTATGGGCTTTCAGTCAACCCCAGTTATAACGGAGGGGAGCCCAAGCGCTCTCGAACCGCCTACACCCGACAGCAGGTCTTGGAGCTGGAGAAGGAGTTCCACTTTAACCGCTACCTGACCCGGCGGCGCCGCATCGAGATCGCCCACACGCTCTGCTTGTCGGAGCGCCAGGTCAAGATCTGGTTTCAGAACCGGAGGATGAAGTGGAAGAAAGACCACAAACTGCCCAACACTAAGATGAGATCCTCCAACTCGGCCTCGGCCTCAGCAGGCCCGCCAGGGAAAGCACAAACTCAGAGCCCGCACCCGCATCCCCACCCTCACCAGGGCACCTCCACACCCATTCCCTCCTCCATATAATCTTCTAGAGATCTAGACCAGTTTCTTTCCCTCACCTGCTTTTCTCTCTTCTGAACCTTTTGCCTTCACCCCTCCCTGGTCTGGAGCATAACAGACCCCAAAACAAAACCCAACTTGATGAAAAGGATAATAAAAAAAGAAGACATTATCCCCGTAAGAGTGTGTGCTGGTTGCCGTCCAGGAGAGGACAATAGCCAGGATGCTGGCTGGTGGAACAGGAACCTGCGGGCCTGAACAACGCTGTCAGGCTTGGGTACCTGAGAGGGACCACTTGGCATCAAATACTTTTGAGATGGCTAAAGTCAGCAAGACAGTCCATGCTGACTGGGGACCTGTACATGTATATTTGTTGCAAGAAGAAGAAAACAGACCCCTTTCCCACCTTTTTACCTCCCCCTCCCTCATTAAGGCAGCTCAAAGAAGCTCTTATTGAACTGAAGAAATGAGTAGACATTGTGGACCTCACAAGATTATTTAATTCTCAAAATTTATAGAACTTGATGGTAAATGTGACCCGTGTTAGTTTCCCTTCTTTGCATTTATTTAAAATATCGTTGTAGAGATATTCTTGTCTTATTCTGAGGCACAATCTGGGGGGAGAGGGGAGTGCATTTAGACCCATGTGCCGCTGTACAAATCGTGGTGTGGCTATATAGAAAGCCATGTGCTAAGAATAAACTGTTTGAAAAAATTAAAGTTCTAAGACATTTGTGTGTTTTCTACTTTTAATTAAAAACACAAAAGTTCTTTGAATTGAGATGCTTGACCTTGCCTGTAACAATCTTGTAGATGGCTTGACTTGTGTTCACTTGGATTCTGACTGCTCACATAATTTGCGTGAGTGTATTCAACTTGAGCTGAACTCTTGTCAAGCTTGACCCACTGTGGGAAAAGTTCCAAAGAGCATGAAGGCTCTTGAGCTCTGAGAGGGCTCCTCTTCTTCCCAAACTTGGCCAGGCTTTCAGGCTTCAAGTCTCTGTAAGGCATAGAAACGTGTCCTTCCCAGCAGTGAAAGGTGAAACCATGCAGTGCTCCGGGTCCAGGAGTTTCTGCAGCTGTTCTACACGCTGAACTCTGAGCACACTTGGAAAGAAGTGGTCCCTGTGGTATTTATTGCACCTTCACACTTAATCTGCCTGTTTCCCTGGAGATAAAAAATAGTTTGTGCAAAGGGTTGAGATTGCTTTTTGTTTCTTGGCTGTTTTTAAGGTTCTCTTCACTAACTACAGCTTGGGAATTTTTGTTTGTTTGCTTGTTTATTTTCTTTCTTCTTTTTTTTTTTTTTGAAGCAAGAACTCTCAAAATAAACTGAATTTTCCCAGTACACCCTCCAAAGTTTCTTCTGAGGAAAAAAAAAAAAAGCATAATGACTTCCCAAAATGCACCCCAAGCAAGGTAGACCTCAGAGTATTAAGTGTTGGAAGAAAGCCAAACTCTGAACTAGGGTCACTTTCCTCAAATGCTCCCGGATCTTTCTGCCCAACCTAGAGATCTAGATTCAAAAGGTTGAAAATCAAAGCCCACTTCTAAATCTCCATAACCCTAGTATTTGTTTACTGATTTACAAATTGACAAGGAGGACTTAGACTTGGTTGTCAGAGAAGGGAGCAATCTGCAACAAGAGACAGAAAACCAACACACACTAGCCCCAGAGTATTAGAACTGTCACCTGGCCTTGAATGAGTGTGGTTTTTAGTTCACATAATAATTTTAGCAGAGATGGGAAGGGGCAGCACTCACCTACCTCTGCAATGTCAGAGGAATTTTAAACATTTTTCCATCAGTGGCAAGTCCTTAGCCAGTGGTCAGTGCTGTTACTCCTTTTGCCTCTGCTGCCCTATGTGTGATACAGGCACGGGTCATCAGTTCTCTACCTGTGAACAAACCAGATCTGAGAGGAAAGTGATGGACACTAGTCTCTGAGGGGCTTCCACCTCTCCCTAAGAAAATTCAGGGGCAAACAAATACATGCCTTCCCGAGTCAGGCCAAACCTGGCCTAAAGTGCATTTTATAAGGTGTGAACGGGTGCCAGGGATTTCTGGAGGCACTGCAACTGCTGCTGAAACTTATTAACCCTCCCCTACTACACGCACTTGTAAAACGAAATTAAATCACGCTGAAAATAGCAATTTTCCCAGGAATCATTAATCACCTCGTACAATAAATACTTCTTTGTAATTCAACAGCAATTCTGAAAGGCATTCTCTGGGAAAAGTCTGTGGAGAAGCGAGGGATCTTCTTGCAAATAATGTGGTCTCGGGCAAAGACACAGCATCTTGGCTGTCTGCTCAAAAAATGCCTAGACTCTTGGTGGAAATTGAGTGTTGAGCTACAAAACCTCAAATGGCAGATTATCATCATTTAAGGTAAATTCTTGTATTTCTCCTTTGTAGGGAAGTCTGGGTATGGGGGCATTCATTAGCTTCATACTGGAGGCAGTTGTTTAGGGATAAAAAGGGTAACTTTCTTTCACCTACTCGTATGTCTGTCCAAGAAAGGAAGAGAGAATTGAGATTGTTTTTCTAATATTCCGGGACAAAATGGCATTTTTGTCCAAACTGTCTTTGGACAAACTGATTATTAAGGTATTGGTAAATTTTACAAAGCCAAAATGATCCAGAATGATCCAAATGATTGTGTCATTTCTTCACAGTGTTTTGCCTGTTTCAGTTTTGGGTTTTAAGGGAGCTTGTTATAACAGCTTAGAAAATCCCACTTCATGCTTTAAAATCGTGCATTGTCTGCGCTTTGCTAGGGCAACCGTAAGAGTTCACCCAGAGGACAAATTTTCTATCTCATTAATTGTTTTTTTTTTTTTTTAAGCAAACCCTACTGGCCCCTCAAACCCTTGACCTTTAAAGACAGTATTTTGTGTAAGCTCTATAATTCTCCTACCCAAATGACCCTTACACATGCTCCCCTCTCCTTTCTCTCTTTCTCCCTCCTTCCCTCTAACGCACACTCATCTGCTTTAGTCACAGAGCCAAGCTGTGCATGACTCCGGAGATAAAAGTTTTAACATCTGAAATCAACCTAAATCGGATAGGAGACACTTTAATGGTCACAGTTTGAATTAAGTACTTACCACTCTCCCCACTGAAGAAAAATGGCACTTTGCAGGCTCTCTTTCCTAGTTTTGCTGAAATCTACGATATACCCGGTGTTTTATTACAGCAGGAATTCAACTGTGACAGACATAGTAGAGTACTTAATACCCAGGATGGAGCTCATGGGAAGATTACCTAGATATATGGTATATGGGGAGTGGGCCCTTGGCGCACAGCGTCTCTGACTTTGTACCCAGCTGTCCCAGGGTGCCCACATTCCCCCCCCACCTCTTAGCCTCCTGTCCATGGGGTGGGTATCATCATCTCTCCTCTGTCCCCTTGCTCCCCTAAGCTTCCAAACTGTTCTGCTCTTCTCACTGCTGGCTTCCCTTCAGCAGTTTCAACATAGAAACAGATCAATGAGTCTGGAATGGAAGGAAAGAAAAACCCCAAAGAATCAATGTAGCAAACAGAAACGTGGGGCATCCTGTCTGAATGAGTGGGTTCTGTGTAGGCAAGAGGCTGTTCTTCGCACTCCCTTAGTCTCTGCATCCCTAGCTGCCATCCTGTATTGAAGAACACCCTTCAAGTCTCACGCTTCCCAACCACTGCTTCTCTTGCCCCTTCTCTAGATTATACACTGGCCCAAGAATAGCTCTGCTTCCTCTCAAAGAGTATAGGCTGAGAAAAATAAGAGGAGGAAGAGACATGAGTTCTAAGTCTTTGATAGCATCAGGGAGGCTGCTAGGGCTGTTGTGAAACATCCTAGTCTGCAACTTCTGTCTTGAAATTCTGGCATCTCTTCTCCTTAAGAGCCCAAACTCATGGACTATCCTTCTCCCCTCTTTCAGGCAAATGCCACTTTCTCTGGGATTGATTCCTGGGACTAAAACAGATTCCCTGATTGAAAGAATGTCCAAGGCCAAGATATCTGGAAGCCATTTTGGTTCAATCTTCTCAGTTTACCAATGAGGAAACGGAGGGAGCTGAATGCTCCCCCCCCAACCCCGTGCTCTTTATGTTAATATTTATGTTAATGAGTGTGTAGGTTGAAAGAGCCTTCGGGTCTCGCCTTGGTTAGGGGTAAGTGCACAGGCATCTTTCCTCTGCGGAAGCCTATTCTGCTTGGAATGGACGTGTGCATCTGGGCTTACACTTGACATGGAGGGCCACAGGTGTGCTGCGGGCCACAGGTGTGCTGCGGCCAGGGAGGAAGGGTGGGTTCTTGCCTGTTGCGCCATCAGAGCGGCCCGGGAGATTATGTAGCCAAACCACCTTAGCCAGAACGCTGAGGCAGGTGGGCTGACCTCTGGGCTCAGGAGGGGAGGGACGTCAGGGTGTCTAGGAGAGCGGTGGGCACCCCACTGTCCACAATTCTCACAGTCCCAGAGTGACTAATTCTATGCTCACCCTGGGATTTCGGTGGCGGTTGCTTGCCAGGAGCCGGACCCGGGGAACGGCATCTGCGTTCCGGAGGCCTGGGAACTAAAAAAGCCAAACAAGGACCCTGGTTGCAGCAGATAAAGGTGTAGCGGCTGTTCGAGGGAGATATTGAAATTGTAATCTTTGAGGTCACGTGACTCATTAAATAATTAATGCGGATCGTCAGGAATGGATCGGAGTCGTCAGGGCCTCACTAGGAATGAATCTCTCAGAAGTGAGACCCCAACTTCCTATTAGATTTTTAAAAACACACTTCCTCAGATTTATCTCCAAAGGCTTTTAACTCCTTCAGGAGGGCTGAGAGAGCCCTTCAGCGGGGAGGACCGGAGCTGGCGGGCCCACGCGGGTCTTGCGGCTTTTTCTGCAGGGTTTCTGCGAGTGCGGGGAGCGCGCCGAGTCCGCGGAAACGTGAGTTCGGGCTCGGGTTTTCTGCGGTCACATCCGGGCTTTGGTGATGAAGTGGGACGGATGCGGAGACAGTTGGTAATGTTGTGATTCACACTGGGGAAGGCTGCAGAGATGCCACAGGACTGTCGCGCGGCTTTGTTCAATTTTCCCGGTGTTCATAAATCACCCGCGCCGGGCGAGTGAGGGAGCAAGTGAGCGCCAAAAACGCCGGGAGAGAGGCCACAGCGGCGGCGGCGGCCATTGCGGAAGGAGAGACCTGGGCAGCATCTCTTTGTGACCATTAGTCTGAACGATTTATGGGGAACAGCAGCCATGAATATTTGACTTGGGGATAAGGAAATAGCAACAATAATAATAACCATAATAATTACGATACTCCTAAGCGTCGCGGAGAGGGGAGGAGTGGGCAGCGGATGGTGGTTTAGTGGATCTTTCTGGGGCGAAGTTGAATGGCAACCTGCAGGGTAGTTAAGCCCCACCTTGCTCAGGGTTACACCAGGAGCCCCAAGGCCAGGGGGCACTCCCTTTGGGCACATAGAAGGGGAGTTTGAACAAGAGAAAGGGCCTCAGCATGGATTCTGAGTCGCGAGTGCCTGATGGAGAGTGGGGGCTGCAGGTTGAGGTGGTGGCAGAGGGCAGCTAGCTGCTGGTTTTCGGCCACTTGTTCAGTGTGCTAGGGAGCCCTGAAGCCTAAGGGTCAGGAGACTTGTCAGCTATTTGGTAGCCTCTCTTGGTGCTATCAGCAGGATTGCATGGATGCGGGACAGCCATGGAGGGCCGGTTTGGAGCAGGCTGGAGTATAGGGAGGCTACCTGGGCCTGGTGAAGGGGTAATGGAGCAGGGATAGGGCTGTGGAAGCCACCTGTCTGGCAGAGTCCCAGTCCTCCTCCAAGCCAGGGCCCAGAGAGTCCCCTTCCCCAGCGACTTCTCTTCATCCCTGAAAGTTGGCTGACCATTTGCTAGTTAGAAGGCAAGCGAGGGTTGCAGATAGCTTGAGGGATGAGGTGGCAGCAAAATTAGGGCCTCCAATGGCTTGTTGCTGTTGTGCAAGGTGAGGCTGGATAAGGCCCCCAGATCGGGTATTGTTGGATGCCCATGTCCTTCCCAGTTTCCCATTTCCAGCAGCCTTCCAGTTGGCCTGCTCTGAGGGACTGGGCGCTGCGGTAGTCAGGTAGTCAGGCCAGCCCACTAGGACCCAGAAATGATGCCCCCAGGGCTTGAATGAACCAGAAGACAAAACCTCTCAAGACTGCCCCCGGCCCATGCACTGAGCCGGGTCTGATTTCGCGCCAAACATAAATGAACGCTATTAGTGAGGTTTCAGGAGAGTCTGTGATTGAATGCTCCCAGACAAGGCTTCCCTTTGTTAGCAAAAGAAAATAAAGCGTGCATTCACATTCTCCAAGTTGAGGTGCGTGAGGAGCTCTCCGAGCAGAGCCAGCACCAAGAGCCAAGCCTGTTCCACCTTCCTATCTTCCTCTGCCTCGTCCATTTTCTTCCCCTTCCCCCTGCCCCACCCCATAAAAAGAAAGAAAAAGGAGAGTGTGGGTGCGGAGATGGAGTATGTATTTATTTTAAAAAAATAAATCACCATCTTCAGGCCATTTGTAGACTGGAACCTTTCGAGCAATGAGTGCGCCGCATGGACGAGTGCCCTGGCGACTCCTCCGTGTCCGCGTCACCCCGGGGGCCACCCTGGCGCCCGCGCCGGCCGCGCTTGCAACTCTGGTTCTCCAACTCCCTTCTTTGGCAGCCGCCGTTCACCCTCTGCTGTTTATTTGTCCGCAGAGCGCCTGGACACCGGAAAAGGCGATTCCCTGAGCGCCCGGAGTTGGAGACAATCTCTGGTTCAGTCTTAGACATCTTTCGAGGTAAGCGCTGCGCCAAAAGTCTTCACTGCGCCGGGCTTTGCACCCGGCCTTTGGGAGGAGTTTACTCTTCCGGGCAGCTGAGCCCTTTGAAAGAGGCTCTGGTCAATATTTAACATCGGAGGAGTTGTGGAGCTGGGTTCCCTTCAGCTGCACGCCCCGCGAATTCGCGGCTTCAGGCAGACAAAGCGTCTGCCCCCAAAGCCGGCGTTGTGCAGGAGGGGTGGTTGCAGAGATCAAAGATGTGTGTGTGTGCGTGGGGGGGGGGGTCAGAAGGGTGTGTTTGTTTCTTCCGGTAAGCCCCAAACAAACCACTACACGGAACAGCAGGGCCAAAGCAAGTAGAGGCCACGGCCGCGGTGGCCGCCGCGTGGGCCGCTCTCCTTGTCGACTGTTTGCGGAGCCTGTGGAGACTGTGAGTTGGCAAATTGTCGTCAGCTCTGCGTTGAGGAAACTTGTCTCGCCGTCTTGCAGTTTATTCTACTCTTTTGCCTTGGCAGGAGGGAAGCTGCTGTATTTCAAATGTGTAGACTGTGGCAGGCAGCGGCTCTTCTCGGTTCCTGTAGCCGGGCTGATCCGCTGTTCTTCCTACGGGAAAAGCACGGATTATCTGTGTCTCGGCGTTTCCTTTTCCTATTTGGAACAAGGGAAAACTCTTTAAAATTCTTTTCAAGTTCTGGCTTAATTTGTTCTCTTAGTTCGGGACGCAGGGAGGTAATTACTGTGGTTTATTACCTTGTAAAAGATCCATAAATTTCGTGCCTATTTAGGGGAGGGGCTGCTGGAATAGCTTTCAGAAGCTTGGTGTGAAGGAATGGGTTTGCTTTGTTCTTTCAGGAACTATTTATTTTAAAAAGTTTTCTGAGATTTTGTTTTCTATTCCCTAGGCCTCAGTCTTTCCTAAAATTTGCTCCGCAAATAGATATCAAGTTGTTAATTAATTGCAGCGTGCTCTTAAGTGACACTCTAAAGCCGATATGGTGTTCTGCATATGATTATTATTTTTATCAGATAGGAAGTAAACAGTAATGTAAAGCTGGGTTACTTTCTCAGCTACTGTATGTCTATTTATATCAAATATAAATGGAGCATTTCAGGAATTTGCCACTCAATGTGTACATATGATTTGCATTTCTGCAAATAACAGAACCATTGCATGTATAAATAGTTGCAGGATTTTGAGACCATGTGTATAAAATGATATACACATCTACATGTGTCCAGAGAACTTGGGGCCCATTTATACTGCAGTTGCACCCACAGGAAATGTCTCATGTTAAATAATGATCTATAACCTCCACCAAAAAAAAAAAAAAAAAGTGGGCTAAGAGGGCCTTACCTGATGGTGAGTAAAAATCCACCAAAGTTAAGTAAAGAGAGAAAAATGTTAAGTGTGTTTTTTGACAGAGAAATCAGATTGTAGTGTTTGAATACAGATATATCTAATCTGCCAACAGCCTTGCAAATATTGACTAAAGCTCTGTATCCTTGGCCACCTGCTCCTTCCAAGACAACTTTCCGCCTCTTTTGACTGTGATGGTGTGGATCCAGGGCATGTGTCCCAACCCTGGCCAGGTCGGGTGCTAGGGGAGTGAGTGGAGGAGGACTGGCAACTGGGTTTCCCAACCTGGGCCTAGATACTTGAGCATCTCTATTCTTGTTCTCTGGAACTGAACTTTAAAAGGCCCACAGCCTTGCTCCAGGAAGGCAGATTTCAGAGTGGTGAAGGAGGACTCTCAGCTGCCGCTTGCTTGGTGGCTTGCCCAGACCAAGGTCTCTCTTACGGAATCCGTTTTCACCTCAAAAGTTAAATTTCCTTTGACTTCCTCAGATTTTTCCCTTCACATCCCACCAAATCACTCCATCCTACCCCAAGTCGTTAACATTAATTGTTAAACAGCAGTTGGAGCATTAACTGGGCTGTTAATAGCGGCATGGAGGCTCCTGGCTGGAGCTGAGATGCCGCTGGGCCTTGCTGGCGTTAAGGCATTTCTCTGAAGCAGTACCAAAGACTTCTCTCATTGATTTATGGCCTTGGGAGTTTCGATGTGTTTCAGATTGTTCTGAGAGTTCTGAAGGAGGCCCCTTCTCATCTCTGAGTTGAAGCCTCTGCAGAAACTTTGCAGGGGGGAGTGGAGTTTGCCAGCAATTCAGCAATACTTCCAGGTCCTTTCTAGGCTATCTGGAGAGCTCAGTGTGAAATATTTGTGTGTCTGTGTGTGTGTGGGGGGGGGAAGCAGGAGGTTAAGGGGAGCAGAAGACAGTATTTTAGTGATCTGAGTCCTTGGGGGACTGGAGAGTGCTTTTTGGGAGCTAGCCTTTGGTCCTGTCCCCCACCCCCCAAATCTGAGAAAACCAGGCTTTCACTTAAGGTTCTCACTTACTTTCCAGTGTGTGGCTTAGCTCAGAGCTGGGAAAGTTCACATAGAGGTTTTCTCCTAGCTATACCACAGACAGAACTTTACTGGAATACTGCCACCCGCTTAGGCCAGGGCTCACTTCCAAGGGATTAGGTCTCCTCCTCTTTTATTGCCCTTCTGATTTGGACACCTCCATGACCAGGCCCCCTTACTGAGGGCCTTACATTCTCACCAGGCCCCTTCTGTTCCCCTACAGGGGAGGAGCGGAGGGGAGGAATCATGCACAGCCTCCTGCAGCTGCTACAAGTGAGTCCTCACACTTAGAGAGGCCTAGCCAGCTGAAGACCCACTCTTGAGGAACAAAAGAATATGGCATGAGGATCTCACCACCTCAGAGCACTCCCAAAGTTCAGAAACTAAGACCTGAAAAGAGGAACTTTTTAGACAGCTCATGAGAGGGTGAAGTGTTGAAATCAGTGGACAATGTCACCAAGCAGAAGGCAAGAGTAGGAGCGGGGAGGAGGGCTTGTTTCAGCCAGGTTCCTCCTGAGCACAGTTGGTCCAGTTCATTTTCTGCTGGTAGACACAGAGTTGCCTTAGGGAATGGTGGACAGACCCGTCTGCAGAGAGGGTCTCAGGTTGTCTTATAGGTTACTTTAAGGGATACCAGCAAAGGTTGGTTCTTTTTTTTTTCCTCTTGCAGAGACAATTAGATCATTTCCCCCTTATATTTTTCATCATTAGAAGCCTGTAATTTCGTGTATCACCCAGCTATGCACTGAGGAAATGCCTAAGTGCAGGTTTGGTCAGAGCACAGGGTCCCTCTGGATTTTGCAAAAACAGTGACCCACCACTCTAGAGCAAAGGACCTCTCTCCTAGGGGGCTCCCATGGAACACAACCAACTGGACTTGGGGGAGGTGCTTTAGCCTTTTGTCAGGTAATTATGGGCCTTTTGGGTTTCTCCAGGGCTGTGGTGTGTGGCATGGGTGTTAGCAAACTCCATACAATGACAGGCCGTGAGGGAGTCCACAGTCATCCCTGGGTTTTCTTCTGGAAACAGTCACCTTGCCTTTTGACGTACTGGCCAGCAGGCCAGAGGAGACTGGAGTGTTTGGGTGTGCCGTCCGTGCTTGTCTGTGAGTGGAAGACCGTATAGAAAGTCACATGGACTCTAAGAATGGGGACGGCATTGCTGTTCCCTTGTGTTTGGATCGTGTGTAAAGAAATATAAGCAGAGATAAGTGGCTTGTGTAGCACGTGTTAGGGGGGAGAGATGCCCCCAGCGTCCTACTACCGTAGACAAAACTCTTCCCCACTGCTGGTCAAGGTCCCCCACTTCACCTCCCCCAAAGCTAAGTGTTCTGCTTGGAAACCTAGTTCCTTCAGTGATTCCCTATTTCAAATAAAAGGATTTAAGTTGACGTATGACCACGTGAGCACATAATACAGCGCATTATTGTGGCATTTGGAGCGGAGACCCAGGCGGGCTTTGCCTGTGATTACGTTTTCTAGATTCTCCACAGAGCGAGAGCTTTTTCCCCCCACCCCCACGCACCCACATCCTTCTTCTCCTTCCCCTTCTCCGGAGAGCGCTCTCCTAGCCGGTTGCAGTTTTCAGCGCTCATGGAGCGGTTCTGGATGAGCTAGCCGATGGGACTGGAGGCCACACCAGGAGGATGGAATTTATTTTAAGGTATTTCCGCTGATTGTTCATATCTAGAGTGAGTTATGGCTGTGAGAAACAAAGGTCAGGCGAGGAGATCCTGGTTCACGGACAGGACCCTCAGCCCCTCTCTTCCTTTGTTTCTCCTTTAGAACCGAAACCATTTGAATGATCCCCAGTAGCGCCTCAGACTGAGTTTAATTCCCTGGAAAGTGTTGGGGGTGTAAAAGAAGGGGCACTTGGGGGCTACCAGGTGGGCCTGGTGGCCTCCAGTGCTTGAGTGGCGTTGTCCACTGCAGCCAGGCTTGAGTCCCAGGAGCTGAGCCCCAGGCGGAGGGAGGGTCCCGAAGGGCCGCAGGCGCCAGCCAAGGTAGCCTGCGCGGTGCTGCGCTTGCTGGGAGAGACTGCCTGGAAGGGGTGGGGACTGAGTGAACAAGAAGGGGAATCACTCCCCGGTTGGCCCTGTTTGCCAGCCGGGGATGGAGGGTTAGGGCTGACCTGGGTAGCTGGAGCAGCTGGGAGAAGGAAATCAATGAGTGGGCAGATGCGCTGCCATTTTATTGATGATGCTTTGGGCCACTTTGTTCAGTGCTGGGTTACAGGACGAGCTCTCCTACATGCCGGACAGAAAGAGCTGAAGAGGACGCGCCATTGTTCTCTGGAGCACCCTCTGCCCGGGTAGGGGTGGAAAAGGACAGCTCAGATCTAGGAGAGGCTTGGGATGGGGGAAAGCATGCTGGATGCCCAGAAGTTCTGTTATTCTAACATTCGAGAGACAGAGGAAGGCAGGAACCAGAGCAGGGTTTGGGCTTCATAATGCGCGTGGCCTGGGTGCCCCTTGTGAGCCCCCAGCCGTCTTGGAGAGTTTGAGGACTGGCCGGTGTGCCCTGGGCAGGAGGGAAGTTCGGAGGCAGTCCACAAGAAGCAGAGGCAGACATTTCTCCGGCTTCAGAGCCCCAGAAACTGTGCTGTAGCTAGGATGGAGGCAGATGAGAGTTAAACTGTGTGCTTCCAAATTACTGGGAAAGCCCAATTGGGCTTTGGGGACCCAGCACTCCTGAGAAGGATGGAAACTCCCTGAAAAGGCGAAGAAACTTCACTTTCCTCTGCTCTTGAAGCCCTTGAAGCAGAGGAAAGGGGTGCCTACAAAGAGTTGTGAATCGGATTTGCCCCGTGACTTTTTAAAATAATATTTCTGTAATTGAAAAAAAAATCAAATCAGGCTTCTCCTACTTGAGTGGGATTTACTTCCCCAGAACGGAGGGGCTGCTTCTGCCCTCCCCCGCTGCCGGCCTCCGTGCTAACCATGTTTAACTGAGGCCAGTTCAAGTGCTCTAAAACACCCCTTGGAAATAAAATGTAAGCTTTAATTGCTGTTCAATTACTTGTCAGCATTTCGTATGATTTATGACCCAGTTCTGGCGCATTTTTGTCCCAGTTAAAGACTCATAAATAATATAGTTTCGCTGGAAAGAATGAAAGAGGTAATAGAGGTTTGTTAAAGGCATCTTTTTATTGTCGCTTCAGTGCCAGCAAGCAAAATAAATATCTAAGGATGGACTCTTGAGCTGGTTCTATATAAAAGTGTGCACGGTGAGAAGAGGCCGTTGGTTTTTTCCACTGGTTGGTTTTTCCTACACGGAAAGAGCTAAAGCCACTTCATCATAGCTAAACTATAGCTATAAAAAAGGCTAGTCCCCTTTTACCCTCAAAATGCCAGCCTCACCCTCACAGGCAAGTATATTTCCTCATTGATTTTCCTCCCTATTCTGAGATTTCGATGCCAATTCTGGCCAACAATTATTCCTTGCCTTCCTTCCAGGCTGCACAGACAGCCTCCGGGCCACCGGAGGCCCTCTCAGAGGTGTTCACGAGGAGACCCTGTGAGGGGTGGAAAGGCACCAACACACCCTCGCTGTTCCAAATATTCTAGTGCTGAGAAAATGTTTTCTCCTAGTCCCCATGAGCGAGAGATCTGGGAGCATGGGGACTCGAGGGAATTTGGGGAGCCAAAGGGTCCTCTCAGCAAAGAAAACCTCAGTGGTTTTGGCGGAGCCGGGTGAATGGCTGTGGGCTTTGCCTAGAAAGGGCATGGCGGCAGCAGTGGGTAATTTCTGGCGGTGGAAATCGACAGGCGGTATTTTTCTCTTAAAACACAATAACAAACAAAAAACCTTCAGCTATTATAAATTGTTGTTTTTAGTCACCTCGCCTGCCTTGCTCCAAAAGCCAGTCCTTTGGATTTCAGCAGAGAGGCCTGAATCCCATCAACCTGCGTGCCAGGGCGCCAGACCCTAGTCTTGAAGTCGGAGCGCCGCATCTGCCCGCTGCAGCCCGCCACCCAGAAGCCACTGGTCGGGGCGGGCGGTGGCCCTGGCCCGAGCTCCCGCCCCAGCTTTTCCTCGGCTCCCACCGCTGGTGGGTCCCATCCCTGAGTTTTGCCCGTCACCGTGTTGGTGCCGGTGGAAAGGTATGCGCCCCGAGCCCCAGCCCTCACCTCGGCGCCCTCGGTCCCCTTGGCTCGGGGCCGTCCCCTCCCCCGGCAGGTTCTCACGGAGAGCTGGCCTTCCCTGCAGCTGGCTTAGCTGAGAAAACGGTGAGAGTAGCGTCAGCAGTTTGGAGGAGAAAGTGCGGGTTGATTATTGACCCACGCCTTCTTTCTTCAAATGCCACATCCGACCCGGCCGATTTGAAGAGAAATTGCCGCCGAGCGGATTTTTGCGGCCGGCTCTTGCCTCCTACGCGGCCCGGCTCCCCCTTTCAAGTCGCGCTGCCGCAATATGCCATAAGGAGCAAGTGTTTGCTGTTTTGTGCTCTGTTTACAGCTTTGGGGCGCCGAGTCATAAATCTTGCCCAGCCATAAATGACAAAAACCATTGGTATGCATGAGGCCACCCTGGCCCGGAGTGCTTTTTGATTTCTCCCTTTTCCCTTGGCTTTGTTTTTGCTCTAAGGTGACACTTTGGCTCCCTGACAGTTTAAACATTCTACTTATATTTTTAACACCTTCCTTTGAGAAGGACCGGCCGTTGACACCTTGGAATTGCACGAAAGCTCCATTTCTCTCTTTTTGTCACACACAGACCCTTGCAGAGTTTGCTTCTGGATCTGGGGAGTTGAGGGAGGCATTAGGTGGGAGAAAGACCATCCTCCTTAAAGTTGTGGAAATTTTGCCGGGCACACTCGCGCCTTTCCTCTGCTCAGCGTCCCTGTATACCACTAACTAGGGGGAAAATATCGTAGATGTCGGTTCATGTTGGGGTCAAGAGCTTTATTTGTCTTTTCCTGTGAGTCAGCTGCGTGTCTGTATGTGAAATGGGCGCAGAAGAGCTGGAGACGCAGGTTTCTAGGCACCCTTGTGTGTACCTGAGCCCAGAGCGTCCCATTTCACTGCCGGGACAAATGTGCATCTCCCCCAGGATCCTTCCCTCCTTCCTGCCAGGGTTTCAAGGGTTTCCGCCTAACAATATAACCAAAGATAGCCCAGGTGGCTCTTGGGGAGGTCTCTCGAGAAAGGAGACCCTATTCCAGCCCCCCAAAGATGGCTTTAAGGTTCTTGGATTAGGGGTGGCAGGTGAGGTAAACTGCCCAAAGTCTGGGGAACTCGCTTCTCCTGGTTTTCTTTCCCCTCGCCCCCTAACTGGAAATGTCCAGGGCAGAGGGTTACGTGGTTTCTCAAACGGTTTCCTAAGAAATAGAGCCCGGCCAGAGAGCCCCTTTGTGAGAGCCGTTTGTCCTGATTAGCATAATTTTCCTGGACTTTAGTGACGCCTAGGAGTGAGGAGCGGGAAGGCTTGGGGGTTGGGGGAGGCCGCCCTCCTCCCGCCGCCGCCGAGCTCCCCCTCTCGCTCCTGTCCCTCCCCTCGCCTCAGCCCCATCCCCCACGCCGGCCCGCGCTTCCCCAGCCGCCTCGGCCTCCCCTCCCGCCCGCCCCCAGCACCCCCCACCGCACCCCGACCAGACGCTGCTCCGCGTGTAATATTCATAAGAAACATACCCAAGTCGGTGCCACTAGCCCCGGCAGAGCCCCGCGCCGTGCTAGCGCTTATCTCCGGGCCGCGGCTGCTGCCCTCGGGAAGGGCAGGGGGCGGGGGTGTGGGGGAGGGGTGGGGAGGGGGGAGGGGGGTCCGAGCCGCCCCAGTCCGCCCTGGGCGAGCCGAGTCGGAGCAGCGAGGCGGCCACGTTCTGCGCGGCGGCGTCCGGGCCTCGGGGTCTCCCTCCCGCCCGCTGTCTCGGCTGATGCCGAGGGTCGGTGCCCATCCCGTGCCGAGGGGACCCGGCCGGGCCGCCGAGCCGGGCCGGGGGCTGGAGCCCGAGCCCGAGCCTGCGCTCGCGGCGCTCTTCAGAAGTTAAGGTAAGCAGGGCCACAACCGGCCGCTCTCAGCGCTGAATGGCGGAGTTTACGTCTCGGTGATTTATGGCTGCAGACTTAAATCTCGGTTCAAGAAGAGTTCACAAGCCGGAGCTTCCTTCCCGGCAGTGACTGATACCCTTACACTTCGAGTTCAGGCCGCTTTCCCATCCCCGCCCCCACCTCTTCCCTCTCCCCTAGCCCAGCCTCAACTTTTCTGGGTCGGGGAGGGAGGGAGGGGTGGAAAAAGGGACGTGGGGGCTCTTACCCGATGTTCCCGCTTAAACTCGGGGTGAGGGCAGGCTGAGGAAGGGGCAGGAGTGGGAAGAGGGAGCTGTGTCTGAAGGAAGGAGGTTGAATTTGGGCAGATCTTCCAGAGAGACAATAGGGCTTGTTTCCTGCACTCAATTTAGCCTTCTCAACTCTCCTTCAGCTCTTGCACCTGGGAGTTATTGTCCAGAAACAGATCTTTTCGGAGGAATCTCCTCATATCCCCAGCCCTTGCTTGGGGGTGCGTGCGAAGCGAAGTTTCTTGGCTGGCAAATCTCCAACTTCTTTACTAGGTTGCAAACTTTGGGAGCTGGGTTGGGGAGGGAATTGTGTGGGCCCCAAAGTGGTTGTCTGCTGACCTCAAACAATAGGAAGGAATTTGGTGGTATCTCCGAGGTGAATTCATATTTTAAGTTTATGGGGGTTGTTGTATGCTGTTTGATTTTTAAAGGTATTTTTGTTATTTTACAAGACATTGTACAACTTGATAAAAAGACATAAGTAAGCAGCAGGCCGGTGTAGCTTGTGATAATGGATTAGCAAGTCGCTTGAAATGTTACACATTCAAAATCAACTTAATTTTGTTTTATCTAATATCTTGCTGTTCAAATGTCTGGAGTAATTTTCTTAACCTGACGTTTTATTTTACACAAGCCTAGTATCTTAAAAATTTATAATGGCAGACATTAACATTGCCAAATGTAATAGGAACTGTTTTCAGTGAAAGAACAGGAAACTGAGACATTAAATTGCTAATCAGTTTTAAATTTTATCTGTTATTTACTTTTGATCATGGTATCTATAGCTTCCTATCTATTTCCAAAAGAGAAATAATACTCCAGGGCTCAAGATCATGCACAGTAACTCCGGGTAAGGGATGCTGTAATTTTTAATTGAGGTTCTGGAAAATTAATTGTGCCTATTTTCCAGATGTTGGTCAGATTGTTGGTTTAATAATGAAATCCAAAGGAGTCCGTTATTTAAAACGAAATTATAATCATCCATTGGTAGATGCTTATTATATTATTTTTTTTTTCTGTTTAACAAAGTGGCTGCTATTCCTGGAAAACTTGAACAACTCTAGGACTCAAATACACATAGTTGGGGCATGAAGTGTTAAACCATTTTCTCATGAATTTGTCATTGTAATTTTCTTAAATGGTTAGAGAGACTACCATTCTGAGTGTGTGTGTGTATGTGTGTGTGTGAATATATGAACTCACATGGAACTTTTCTGAGCTGAGAATCAGAGCTTGACCATGCAAAGGTTGAAAATAAAAATAAAACATAGATTTCACTTCTGCCAACTGCTTTCTAAATAAAAAAGGGTTGAAAAGGCTTTCAATTGCTTTTTAGATTTCCAGGGTTGCTCTTTACTTGGTGTTTCTGAAGCAGGTAAATAGGCCAAGTAACAAATATCAACAACAACAACAGCACACAAAGATCAGGGAACTCTGGCAGGATTTTATGGCTTGTGCTTCCATCCCTAGTCCGGAGCCAAATGACCCCCATACATCAAATTACATAGCAGTTTCTAAGACAGAACCTATTATCGTTAAGTTGGAAGGAGAGTTCAAGCCGTGGTCATGGAGATGAACGCTGGTTTTTCAGGTTCCTGGTGGGTTGTTTTTTTCTCTAATCCATCATGTTTTAACAGGTAGAATTTGATAGTTTCCCTGAATAACAGCACCTCAGAAAGCCCAAGGCAGGAGGGTCTGGGGACGTTCTGTACCAGGGGAAAAGAGGTGGGAGTGGCTTGCTGGGACATGCTTGAGAGATAGGGAGAGGAAAGCAGTAAAGAACTGTCCAGGATTTGAGTTTGACTTGCTGGAGCGGGTGTTGTTGGTCCCTCCCCACACAGGATGTTCCATCCAAAGTTTTCTCTCTCCCCTTCTCGGCCACAAGGGGCTCATTTGGAGGAGGTGGATCATATCCCTGCACAAGGGTAGATAACTGCCTAACAAGCTCAGCTTCTGAAATCCAGCAGGGTCGAGAAGGGCAATTGCGTGAAAAATTTTCGCGCATACCTCTCTTGGGTGCTGGAAAGTCCAAGAAGGGGCTGGATGGGAAGTCACCCCGTGTAGGGGCTCTTTTGGCAAATACCAGACCTAAAGCGAAGATTGGAGAAAAGTTTGGCGACCCAAAGCTCCACTTTGTTTCCTCGCCCCTTCCCCAAGATCCCCAGAGGGAAGGAGTCGCGGGGCTCGCTGGACGAGGCCAAGGAGCGGAGATGAAGGGACACCCCAAGTTTCTTCTTCCCTGGAAAAGAAGGATCCCAACCCTGTTCCTTTCTAGCCCATCAGGCCTTTCTTCTCTTGGACTCCAGCTCCCAAGACCTGGCTTTCAGCCCTCACTCACTCTCCTCCTCTCTCCCCGGAAAACCCCCCAACTGCAGACGCAAGTTAAGCAAATATTTGTAGCTGCCAGTAAATTCCAGCGGCTTTTTATAGCGCGGCTCTCTGCGCCCGGGGCCAAGTCGTGCTGCTAAATATTGCTGACCACTTTTTCTTTTATGGCTTTCATGTCACTTAGCTATTGAGAGTAAGATGGATTTGCGCGGAGCCCTCACCGCGCTGCGATTCTCGCCCCCCAGGTCTGCGCGGGGCGGCCATTGGCGGCGGAGCGTCACGTGACCGCGGGGGCGTGCCAATGTGCGCCCTCACGGGTGTCAAGCCCCTGCCAGTGTGTGCGATCGAGATCGTGAATCAACGCGATGCAAAAAGCGACCTACTACGACAGTTCGGCGATCTACGGTGGCTACCCCTACCAGGCAGCCAACGGGTTCGCTTATAATGCCAGTCAGCAGCCGTACTCGGGGCCCGGGGCACTGGGCGCAGACGGCGAGTACCACCGACCCGCCTGTTCACTCCAGTCGCCTGCCAGCGCCGGGGGCCACCCCAAGGCGCACGAGCTGAGCGAGGCATGTCTGCGAACCCTGAGCGGCCCGCCCAGCCAGCCCTCTGGCTTGGGCGAGCCACCCCTGGCCCCACCGCCGCCCCAGGCCGCGCCCCCAGCCCCACAGCAGCCTCAACCCCCGCCACAGCCCCCTGCGCCCGCTCCTGCCGCGCCCCCGCCCCCCTCTTCAGTATCCCCACCTCAGAATGCCAGCAGCAACCCCGCCCCTGCCAGCGCTGCCAAGAGCCCCCTGCTCAACTCGCCCACGGTGGCCAAACAAATCTTCCCCTGGATGAAAGAGTCTCGGCAAAACACAAAGCAGAAAACCAGCGGCTCCAGCTCAGGTAAAGGGGTGCCTTCTGGAGGAGGGTCCTCTGGCCTGCTCCTGGCCCCCCAAGCCACCTCCAGCCACAGCCAACACTGCCTGGGAGGGCTGGAAGATTCCAAGAATTCACTGCTCCTCCTCTCCCCACCCCACAAAGGTTTCCAGAGTCTTTGCAACTAGGGAGATGACAGGACACTGTGTGCCCAGGAAACCCCAGAGAGAGACCTGATAGGAGTCTCCCTGGACTTCTCCAAGAGCAAGTGGGGTCTAGCAAGTTTGGAATCCCTTGTTCCACTCTTGGAGTTAGGACCTTTGAACAGAGCAGACCTGAGCTCCACTCTCTCTCTCTTTTTTTTTTTTTTTAAAGCAAGTTCATTCATTTATTTTTTTTATTTTTTTTGTGAGGAAGATCAGCCCTGAGCTAACATGCGTGCTAATCCTCCTCTTTTTGCTGAGGAAGACCGGCTCTGAGCTAACATCTATTGCCAATCCTCCTCCTCTTGGTCCCCCAAAGCCCCAGTAGATAGTTGTATGTCGTAGTTGCACATCCTCCTAGTTGCTGTATGTGGGACGCAGCCTCAGCGTGGCTGGAGAAGCGGTGTGTCGGTGGGCACCTGGTTGCCAGTAGCAGAGCGCGCACACTTAACCGCTAAGCCATGGGGCCAGCCCTCCACTCTCTCTTTTTAGCACAATTCCTCATTTCCAGTGAAACAGTGACACCCACCCCACACTGAAATGTGGCAGAATAAAAGCCCAAGTAATCACCCTCCAAGTCAGAATCAATGCTTTCCCTACAATCAGAGCTTATTTTTAATTTTTGCTCCAGCAGATGGAGTGGCTGCCTTACCTCTGAAGGCCCAACTCAGACTTAGTATAATGAAGGCAGCCAGGGATCTCCTGGGAGAAGGGTTTCAGACTTGTCATCCTAATAGGAAACACATGGGCCTCCTGGAACCAGACTCCAGTGGAGGATAGGCCCTAGGTCTTGGGCTTCCCAGCATCTTGGTCACCTTTGCCCCTCCTTTCTCCATTTGCCAATGCTTTGCTCTGAGCCTGAGCAGCTGGGACCCTCGAGCCAGGATTTGGGGGGCCAGGGAGGGCAGGAGGCTGTGAGATTAGTGGGCAAAGCTGGGGCAGGCTGCTTAATGACATGGAGAACTCTAATTAATAGGAACCAGCATCAGGGGCCTGGGCCTCCCCACCAGAAAGGGATACTTTAAATGGTATCTCTTCCTTTGGGTAGAGAAGGCCTTCTAGATTGGGGCTTGCACTCCACCCATCTTCGCTGGGTAAATTAAATAAGTGGCCAGTAGAGGCAACTTTCCAATCCTTCAGTTAGACGGTGAGGGAGGGAAAGGTTTATTGAGTATATATTAGGTGCCCAACATTCCAGTTACTGTGAAGGGAATGAAGACGGTGGGACCTGCCCACAGGGAGCTGGTAGTTTGATAGGCCTGAAGGCTCAGTAAACGAGTCAGAAAGTGAAAGCTCCAGGAAGGAAATACCAGGAAGGCAAAGGAGGGGGGGTCTACATTTCTATCCTTACCCCCTTGGAGAAGCCTATGATTTGCAATTTGACTGAATGAGGGCCTAGCTACTGTTACCGACACTGTTTGCCCACCAGGACAGAGGACAGCACCTAGTTCTTCCTCCCCATTTCTTGGCCCTGACGCATGAAGGATCTTTGGCGCCTGGAGCAAGGAGGGGCCTGGCTGGGTCAGGGGCTAGGCGGGGCCGCGGTCGGCCCCTGACGCCATTCTTCCTCTCTCCTCTGTCCTCGCAGGGGAAAGCTGCGCCGGCGACAAGAGCCCGCCTGGGCAGGCGTCGTCCAAGCGGGCGCGCACGGCCTACACGAGCGCGCAGCTTGTGGAACTGGAGAAGGAATTCCACTTCAACCGCTACCTGTGCCGGCCGCGCCGGGTGGAGATGGCCAACCTGCTGAACCTCACCGAGCGCCAGATCAAGATCTGGTTCCAGAATCGCCGCATGAAGTACAAGAAGGATCAGAAGGGCAAGGGCATGCTGACGTCATCAGGGGGCCAGTCCCCAAGTCGCAGCCCCGTGCCCCCCGGCGCGGGCGGCTATCTGAACTCTATGCATTCTCTGGTCAACAGTGTCCCATACGAGCCCCAGTCGCCCCCGCCTTTCTCCAAGCCCCCCCAGGGCGCCTATGGGCTGCCCCCCGCATCCTACCCCGCACCCTTGCCCACCTGCGCGCCCCCGCCACCCCCGCAGAAGCGCTACGCGGCGGCAGGTGCGGGCGCCGGGGGCACACCCGACTATGACCCACACGCGCATGGCCTGCAGGGCAACGGCAGCTATGGGACCCCACACTTACAGGGAAGCCCCGTCTTCGTGGGGGGCAGCTATGTGGAGCCCATGAGCAACTCTGGGCCGGCCCTCTTTGGGCTAACGCACCTCCCCCACGCCGCCTCGGCCACCATGGACTACGGGGGTGCTGGGCCGCTGGGCAGCGGCCACCATCATGGGCCTGGGCCAGGGGAGCCGCACCCCACCTACACGGACCTTACCGCCCACCATCCTTCTCAGGGAAGAATTCAGGAAGCCCCCAAGCTCACCCACCTGTGATGGTGGGCTCGGGGCTGCGCGCCAGGAGAGCCCCCGGCCCCCCCACCTTTCTTCTTCTTTTGCATTTTTTTGTTTTGTTTAGGGTTTTTCCTGTCCCTCCCTTTTCTCTCTCCTCCGCCCCCCCGGCTTCCCATCCCCCACCCCATTTTGTTTTCTTTGGTAACGCGTTTTTATAGTTTATGTGACGTAGCAATCTTGGTTGCTGGAATGGCTGTCAGTATCAGTAGCGGTATTTATCTCCTCCCGCCCCTCACTCGGCCGCTGGCCCTGCACCCTTTACCTTCTCTACTCTTTGATCAGAAACAGGGTATATGAACAAATTTTCTAGCCGAGTTCTTCAATGTGAATTTGTTCGTACATTATGGCTCCCGAGAGGAAGCGATTACTTTTAAAAATTTTTTTAGTTTTTTTTTTAATTGCACTTCTTGTAAAGAGCGAGAAAAAAATCAAAGGCGCTTTGAAACAGGGGCTCCCTGTGCAAGGATGACTAAGTGTACGTCTTTCCGTGTGTGTATGCTGGTTAACAGTCAGATTTATTTATATTTTTTTTGCAAGCATTGAATAATCTAAGTTTTAAATATTATTTATCCCCATCCGTTCGTATTTATATTAAAGAAATTCTGTACCCTGATTGTTCAGAAGGTTTCTTGGGCCTTTTGTTCAATGGTGTATTGGCGTACATAGTAAATTTTTTTATTTGAAAGGGAAATATAATTCCTTTATAAAAACGGTAATGATGCAATAATATCAGAGAGGATCCAGCTTTTGACAGCAGTGATTTAGGTTTGTAACATCCGGCGAAACTGAAAAAAACAATCTGTAAACGCGAAAAACGCTAGATTTGTTTTGAGAGTTCTACATTCCTTGCTGCTCACATTCTGAGAAACAAAACACACAAAAAAATAAAGTTTTTATTCTGAATAATATCCGTGTTCGGAAGGGGTTCTTTGGCCGAAGATGGGGTTCTGCGTGGAATTCAAGCAGACGCAAACTGGCGGACCAGGCCGCGGCAGCCCTGCAGTTGTGGCGTGGGGCCTGGCCAGGCGGCTCGCCTGGGAGCACGGCGAATTCTCGGGAGGGCAGCCGGAGCTCTTGGCGGCGGCAGCTCTGGAAACGCTGAGCGGCCAGTCCGCTGGGCTGTCTGGTTCCCAGCTGCCACGGAGGCCGGCCGCGGATACACGGGCTGCGGAGTGCTGAGTGTGGGAGAAACAAAGGCAGCCGAGGCGCGGCGGGGGGTGCACAGGTGCCCGGGCGGCCCCGCCAGGGAATAAGGCAGGGCTGTTTTCACGATCTTCTTCCGGTCAAAGCGGCCCAGCCAACGCCTTAACCCCGGGAATCGCCAGCTGCGCGGAGGATGCCAAGCACCTTCTAAGAGAAGCGGACTGTGCGGATGCTGCGAGGTACCTCGTCAGGCCAGTGAGCGCGAGTCAGCTCGAAAGAGACTGAAGTTCACCCGGATCTCCAGCAAAAGAAGGGCTGAGGTTCGAGGAGCCGCCCTGAGCCCTTCTCTGGACTGCTTGAGCCCCAGCATGGGCTTCCTCCCGGAATTTGGGATTTGGCATTCTCCGAATTTATTTTCCTCTCCTTCTTCCCTCCCCACTTTCCTTTTATGGCCCCAGGGGGAGGGGGAGAGAGGAAGGAGATTGGTATCCTTCTAATAAAAATGCAATTTTATAAGTACTTCTTTCATTTGATGCTACCGGAGTTAAACATTACATTTCTACTCCTGGATTTAAGAGAGGGCTGTGTACTGCCTGGCTGGCAGAGGCAAAGGCAGGCACTGGAAAGGGAAATATTTTCATCTTCAGATTAAAGAACTGTTCAGAGAAGCAACCAATTCAGAAAGTGCAAACCTCAGAACTGCATCCCCATCAGCATCCTCCCTCAAAGCTGGAAGTAAGGAACCACCTGCGTCTGGGGATTGGGAGCATCTGATGTGAGAGATAAATCTCCCTTCTCCCTGGATTGTATCTTTCAGAGGCAGAAGTGAAAAATGTCGCCATTTTGTTTGCAATCCAAAATATCTATCATCATGGCCTCTATCTCCCCCCTGAGAAGCTCCCTCAGATGATCTTTTAGAAAGAGGCACTGGAGCCATCTCTGGGTACCTGCTGGGTCCACAGGAGCTGCTTGTAGAGAACTTCCTCACGTTTTAAGAAAAAGAAAAAGGCTCAGAAGATGCAAAGCCAGGCAGCTGTAGAGATCTGGATTTTTCTCTCACAGCCAGAGTGCTTCCCCCACATTGTCCTGGGGTTCCTGATACATACTTTTTGCTTTTTAAAGAGTTTGGGTTGTGGAAGAAGATTTGCTCCCCACCCCACCCTACCGCACCCTCTCTGCCAAAATATGGCGCACCTCAGAAATACAGAGGCTGGAAAATCAGTCTTTGTGAGAACTGGAGCTTCTGCCCTTTTGGTTGTTCAGATCTGAACTGAGCAGGCTGAGTAGACACAGGGGTCTTCTTTCAAGTAATAATTTTAGAGAAGTGTATAAAATTACCTGGGAAATAAGGAACAGTGGAGAAGGAGAGAAAGCTATCCACCCAGAGAGGAAAATCTTTCAGAGATACCACTATTTGAATCCGTTTCTAAAATCTACTCTTTAGCTGAGGAAGAACTGGTTTTGAGGCTTCCTCCTTCCCTCAGGGCACAGATTTTTAAATGAGATTTCAATATAATTTTGCATATCTGGCCAGTCAAGACATCCATTTTGGCTTTCAAAGAAAAAATATCGATCTCATCCCCAGGTTCCTAGATATTAAAAAGAAATCCTTATTAAAATATCTCCTGAGTTAAAGTAATAGATTTGGGGATGATTTCAGTGTTGATGGTCAAAGAAAAGGGTTTTCTTCCAGATGGTATTTGAATTAAGGCAGCTGAAGCAAGCAGAAAGCTCTCACCCACGCAGACCCTGACAAAGCCTCAGCGATATGGGGGCAGTGCTGCTCCCTCTCCATAGCCCCCCCCTTAACCCCTCAATATTTCTGAAAAAAACAAATACCAAAAGCCACCATCCCCAGAGTCCGCAAAGCACCTTTCCTAAAAGCAGTCTTATAACTCTTTCCAGTGCCAAAAAATATCTTTAAAAAGACTAGTTTTCCTTGTTTACTTGCGTTTCCTGCTCTCCTCTTTGCTCAGCCACATTTGATCTTGGAAAGAGGTCGAAGCTGAAATGTGTTCTTAAGGGCCAGAAGCTGTCAAGGCTTTTGGTGAGCAAGATTGATCGCGCCCAGACTTCCTTCAGAGCTTTGTTTGGAATAAAAGCAAGAAAACTGAAAAACTTCACATTTTCCAAAATAGCATCTCTATCTGTAAGGCAATGCTCTGGGCTAGTCAGCGATGGAGGCCACTTTATATCTAATTTCCAACCCAAGCCCCCTTTGATGCTGGCCTCAGAGATGGAGTCCTATCGTTGTGCTTTGGTCGGCCTTTCTTGTTTTCTTCGGAGATTTTTCTCTCCCGCCAACCTCTCTCTCTCTGGCCATCAGAATGATTTATTTTCCTGCCACTGATGCCTGCCGGCCTGGAGGAGTCTGATCTCTTGGTCCATTTCAAAGGAAGCAAAAGCGAATCATCATCCTCAGAGTTTGGGGGAAAAGAGATACCTCCAGATTTCTCTCTCAGCCTCCTCCCCTCTTTCTGGCTTGGTGGATTTTTTAAAAGTTATTGTTTGGTACCTAAAGGTGTTATCTTTTGAACTCTCCAGCACAGTCCAAGATGCTCTCAGTCTCAAGCCTCCAAATTGGAAAAAAAGAGAGAGTGAACAGAGAAGGAGATCCTTTATATTCTTCTTTGGGTCGCCCTCTCTCACCCGCGGTGCTGTTTCCCACAACAGAACCCGGTGCAAACATTCCTGGTGGCCAAGGAGCGGGAAGGTGCGGGAGGCAATTCGGGCTGCCAGGGAGCACCCACCGCATCTGAACCAACAAGCCCCCAATGAGAGCGACAAGGACAAGGAGAAGAAGGGGAGAAAAGAAAGAGGAAAAAAAGAGAAGAAAAAGCACCTTCTCCCTCCCTGCTGCTAACTTCCAACAGACTTCCTGGAAATCAGAAATACTCACCGCACCCGAGCCCTACGGGTATGAAACCCAGAATGCCAGGAGCCGCACTCGCCTCCTCGGGCGCGGCATTTCTTTGGCTAGCTGCCGCCCTGGCTACAGGGATTTGGACACATGGACCTGGGGTTGTTGTCTCGCTTGGCACATGCATCTATCTTTCTCTTGAGCCACTCCTGAAAAGTTGATGGCGCAGGAAGGTCGGGAAGCTTCGAGAGCCGCCTCCCGTTTTCCACTTCCCGTTGGAACCAGATGCATAGCTGCCTTGAAAAAGCCGGCTAACAATGGGCCGGGGTCCGGGGTCTGGGGGCGCGGACTGCGAGCTGGGCTTTGGGAGGGGGGTGAGAGCCTGCGGGAGGTGGGGGAAGGAGAGACAGACAAGGAGAGAGGGAGGGAGAGAGGGGAGGAGAGGGAAAAAAAGAGAGAAAAACAGACGGACAGAGAGGAAGGAAAACAGAAATACGGAGAGATCAGTTCTGAGATCCAGGAACTGGTTTTAGAAAAGGCGGTGGAGGAAAAGGGAAATAAAAGGGGGGGACCCTAAAAAGAATCCTTTTTCCCCTCTCTCTTCTCTTTCTCCTTCCCTCTCTCTTTCTTCTTCCTGTCTCATCTCTCCTCTCCCTCTGCTCCTTCCTCCTGCCTTAGAAGAACTTATGTGGCTGGGATGCGGGGGCCCTCGGGTGTCAAAACTTTGAAGATTAATGGATTACTTTGTTAATGACTGCAGGCGTCAGACTGAGGTGCTTAAATGATTTGTGAGGTGCGAGGCGTCTTCCCGACAGTCCCAAACAATGCGCGGAGTGTGCGGGGGAGGCAGAGGGCAGCCGCCGGCGGACCGGCAGCAGGGCTCACACTCACACACTCGCACACTCGCACACACTCCCAGGCGCACACACTAGATCCTTGCTGATCAAAAAACAGGCAGGCACCCTCGCCCCCACACACTCCCAGGCATCCCCACCCACACCCACACCCACACCCACATATATGTATTTTTGCCCTGAAAAAAGTGTAAATAAAGCCTCGCTGGCCCCCAATGAGGCGTTCCTTCCCGACTTTTTTGGATCAATCAAACAGACAGTGGCTTCTTTTGATTAAAGCCCAAATTGTCATTGGGCAGAAGCAATCATGTGACAGCCAATTCGGTCCAATTTCAACCTTGTCTCCATGAATTCAATAGTTTAATAGTAGCGCGGTCCCCATACGGCTGTAATCAGTGAATTAGAAAAAAAACACCCCAGCAGCGATCTTCTATGATAGATTTTTTTTTCCTCTGCGCTCTCCTTTTTCCTGGGCCTTGCCCCCCCAAAGCCCCTCCAGAAGAGGGAACTTTTTCTCCGAGGGGGCTCCAAGGAGAAGGCCATGAATTACGAATTTGAGCGAGAGATTGGTTTTATCAATAGCCAGCCGTCGCTCGCTGAGTGCCTGACATCTTTTCCCCCTGTCGCTGATACATTTCAAAGTTCATCAATCAAGACCTCGACGCTTTCACACTCGACACTGATTCCTCCTCCTTTTGAGCAGACCATTCCCAGCCTGAACCCGGGCAGTCACCCTCGCCACGGCGCTGGCGGCCGCCCCAAGCCGAGCCCCGCGGGCAGCCGCGGCAGCCCAGTGCCCGCTGGCGCCCTGCAGCCGCCCGAGTACCCCTGGATGAAGGAGAAGAAAGCGGCCAAGAAAACCGCGCTGCCGCCCGCCTCGGCCGCCGCCGCCACCGGCCCTGCCTGCCTCAGCCACAAAGGTCAGTCCAAAGACTTGGCCCCAGGTCCTCGGGACCCTCTTCCCCCTCTGGGCTGCCCCAAGAGCCGTTATGGGGGGAGGGAAGCGTGGGCTGAGAGAGAAGAGGGAGAGGGAGAGGTGCTTGGCTGCCTTCCCTTCCCCTGTGGGCTCAGGAGTGGGTTTGATGGAGAGAAAGGGATCCTGCGCTCCACAATGAGACATATATATATTTTTAAGAAGGGGGGGGGGACTTTCCCTAACTTGTGTAATGTGGGATGATTTATTTGAGTTGGAACTGACCTCCTCTTGTCTAGTTGTCTTAGAGTTTGGCTTTTTGACAGTAATGAAGAGTGATAGATCGCTCTTGCTCAGCTAAGCAGCTGATGCATTAATTATAAATTGTGGTGTGGCTAATATAAAGTTTGCTTCCGGATGGAGAGGTTGGGGGAAGCTAAAGGCAGGAATTTGATGGAGGTGGAAGAGATGGGGTCTCCCCGGGCTGGGCTCCCAGGAAAGGCAGCACAATAGCTCTACTGCATCCAGGGGCGGCCATTTTGTTGCAGTTGATCTTTTCTGCTATATTTATTCTCCAGTGGAATAACCCCGCTCGGACCCCTCCACCTCCAACTGTGCGTGTGTCTCTTGTTGGTTTCCCTTTCCGCAGAATCCCTGGAAATCGCCGATGGCAGCGGCGGGGGCTCCCGGCGCCTGAGAACTGCTTACACCAACACTCAGCTTTTAGAGCTGGAAAAAGAATTTCATTTCAACAAGTACCTTTGCAGACCCCGAAGGGTGGAAATTGCAGCTTTGCTGGATTTGACTGAGAGACAAGTGAAAGTGTGGTTTCAGAACCGGAGGATGAAGCACAAGAGGCAGACGCAGTGCAAGGAGAACCAAAACAGCGACGGGAAATTTAAAAGCCTGGAAGACTCTGAGAAAGTGGAGGAGGATGAGGAAGAGAAGTCGCTCTTTGAGCAAGCCCTCAGCGTCTCCGGGGCCCTTCTGGAGAGAGAAGGTTACACTTTTCAGCAAAATGCCCTCTCTCAGCAGCAGGCTCCCAATGGACACAATGGCGACTCCCAGAGTTTCCCAGTTTCGCCTTTAACTAGCAATGAGAAAAATCTGAAACATTTTCAGCACCAGTCACCCACTGTTCCTAACTGCTTGTCAACAATGGGCCAGAACTGTGGCTCTGGCCTAAACAATGACAGTCCCGAGGCCCTCGAGGTCCCCTCTTTGCAGGACTTTAACGTTTTCTCCACAGATTCCTGCCTGCAGCTTTCAGATGCAGTCTCGCCCAGTTTGCCAGGTTCCCTCGACAGTCCTGTAGATATTTCAGCTGACAGCTTTGACTTTTTTACAGACACACTCACCACAATTGACTTGCAGCATCTGAATTACTAAAAACATTAAAGCAAAACAAAGCATCACAAAACAAAAACCCCTTTGACCAGGTGGTTTTGCCTTCTTTTATTCTGAGAGTTGATTTTTCTTTTATTTTCTTCCCAGCCTACCCTCTCCCTCCTTTAAATGTTGACGATTTTCTGTTTAGTGATTCCCCTGACCCAGTTTCAGAGCCATCTTTTACAGATTATTTTGGAGTTTTAGTTGTTTTAAATCTCATCCAACAACCCTCTATGTGATTTCCTGAAAGCAATATATGAGGCCTGCAAGAAAGTGATCATATAATTGTATCTTCACTTTCTTTTTATTTTTGTATTACATTAGGATGCATTGTCATGCGTATTTTTTGGTAGAATAAATTCTCCTTTGCTATAAGTAGCTTTCTTATTTTTTTCTCCCCCTCTTTCTCAAGGCTCATAATGTTTTCTTTTTCTTCGTTTAGTCTAACTTGGTAAATAAAATTCTGGTCACGATTCATCTTTTTCAATTTTAATATATTTATTAAAGGAGCATGTTTAAAGTCATCAATAAATAGCAACAAAAAAGAAAGCCAGAAAATGGTTAGGGCTTCTGAGAAATGTTTTGCATTTTTTTTTAAGGGAATGGATTTGGTTTTTTAGTGTAGAGGTTCAAGCCATAGATTTAAACTGGTAATAGAAACAGGACTGGGCAGCCTCCGAGTTGGGCCAAGCCCAAGCTTCTGAAAGTGGAGAAATAAAGTGCCTACAGAAACCCCCAATTCCAGGTTGGAGGAACATGGAGTTTCTTTAACAAGCTACCAGTCTCCAGTCAATAACATAATAAGTTATCAACAATTCATTTATTTATACACATTTGTTTCAAACATCTATATTCCAACCCCCTCCCCCACATATCCCGCACATTTTCAGTGTGGTGGATTAGTCTCCCAGCTGTTGATGGGTCCAGGCAAACAGACCTAAAAGAGAAAAACAAAAATAAAACAAAACAATGGTTACTAGCTGGAAAATACATTTCAGAAAGGGTTCTTTCCAATTCTCTGGTTCAGTCATTCTAGGATTCGTTTTTTCAGGGTCATAAAATCAATATTTCATTCTTAAATCTGTTTACATGGCAAATAATGGATCATGAAAGCTTTGAAGTCAAGTTAGTAAGTTGAGATTTCAAATGGAGTGTTTCTGCACCCTAGGTTATAAATTAATCCAGTTTCTAGAAAGAGAAAGAGAAAAAGCACTTTAAATGAAATATCAATAAAATGTGATCTAGGGTATGTTACTGGGTTGTTCTGTTTTTTTTTTTCTCCCTTCTAAGTCTCCCCATGTTTATTTTTCTCCGTACTGAGCTGTTCTGATGGCTCCTTACTTACCGTGAGAAAACGCAGCGTGTAAGCAACATGTGTGGGGGCGGGTTGATTTAAGAACCCGGCTCTTAATAGCAAAGGCTTGGAAGTTACAAGGAAATCGCGGTCTTTCTCCGTGGGTTTGCTCCCTACCTTTCCCCACCTCTTTGCCCCCTAAATCCCCGCAGCGGCGGAGGCATGTGAGGACCCCGGCAGGTCTCCTGCCCTAAGCGCTGAGCGAAGCAGGGCGGCCCGGCCGCGGCCGGGGCTGAGCCGCTGCCGTTTGCGATTCGTCCTACGCTCATAAATCAAACGCTTTCCATGAATGAGAATGTCATCAAAGAGATCAATTGCAGGAACACATGCACAAATAAAAATCCTCTTACGTATTTGCCGGGGATCCCCGTCCGAAAGCATTAAGTTAGAAGGCGTTTAGTCATAATTCATTTTTATTGCTCTTTTAAAACAACAGCTTGGCTGAGCCGCGGATGCCATGAACAGCTCCGGGCCTCGGCGGCGTTTTGTCTCCTCCTCGCTCCTTCCCTTTCTAGTAGAATAGCCCTGAAAGAGGCGCTTTGAGCCCAGCAAGCCGCTTGCAGGCGATCATTTAAATAGGGACCAAGCTCGCCTATTCACCCACTCTCCGGTGGCGTTTAAAGACACTTCAGCTCGAGTCGTGGGGCCCCGGCCTACTTGTCCACAGGACCAAGGGTCTCCTACGCGGGGGAATGAGCCCCTGGATTTCGTGGGGGTGGGGAAGGAATCGAGGTACGGAAGCCTGCGGGCTCGAGGCCAGAGGAGGCTGCCTTTGTGAGCGGCACCGGGAAAGCAGCGCTCTGGGCGGCCAGCCGGGGCGGAGCCGGCTCAGCCGCGAGAGCCCGGCCTGCAGGGAGCGGGAGGCAGTGCTGGGAGGCGGGTCGGTCGCCGACCCGTGTGTCTGCGGGCCTGTGTGCGACTGCAAGCTTGTGATCTCAAGAAAAACAGCCCACCCACCCTGGCCCAGAAAAGAGGCCTGGAGGGAGGAAGAGAGGTGGAGGGAGAGGCGCGCAGAGGCCGAGAACTAGCAGAGGAAGGAGAGCGGTGGAGGCCCGGGGCGGCTTTGTGGCGTGAGCCCTGTGGCCGAGGGGGTCGCGCAAACCTGGGCCGAGGAGGCCAACAAAAGGACAGGAATGAGGCAAGCGGGGAAGAACGTACCGACAAGCTTCGGCTCGGAGAGCATATTGTCCGCAGTGCCAGCCCCTCACGTCCTGCCTCCTCCCCCACAGGAGCGCCTTCTCTCCCCGTCGCTAGAGGACTGGCTCTCCCAAGGAAGCCGCCTCCAGGAGGGCTGCCTTGCCTTGCCTTTTCCCTTCTCTAAGATGAGGTTCCCCAGGTGCAGAAATTGGGGCAGGAGTGACCTTTCCCGCCTCTGCTCCCTCTTAACCAAGATTGGGGATGGGTCAAAGGTCACAGGAAAATACCATTTCAAAAGGAAATGTTTAGGGAGAATGTTTCTCTGCTACTGAGGGAATCCATAGTCAAATGTTTGCAAGAGTTTGTCAGCAAATGTCCCTCTTGCGGGGACAGGTTTGGGGGGAACTTCTCTATGTGGAGAACAGAACGCAGAATCCTGAAAAGTTGACTAACATTAAGGATGTGCCTGCCTCAAGCAAAACTTCCTTCTTCTAACTGGGGAGGGAAAACTAGAGGGGAGTGGGAACCCCAAATCCACATACAATCCTCAGGTACATTTCATCTGTCAGATTCCCATGGGGTAAACATGGTCAGAGAAAAATCTATACAGCCTTAGCTGCAAAGCTTCTTGGATGATCTCTGCATTTCTTTTACCTAAGAATGCATCAATTCTCGGCCTCTGTTTGGCCTTTTCTCTCTACAAGCCAAGGGTTGACACGAAACCTAATAGTAAACAGCAATTAACGACCCCATCAGCATCAGGGTAGGATGAGAGTGATGGAAAACAGGACCCCTGGCCTGGGATGACGCTGAGATTTGCACGTGTCTCTCTGGGGAAAGACTTGAAGGTTCACTCAAGCAACTACACAGTCGGTTACAAAGGGGAGGAGGTGGTGTTGGGGGAGAAGAAAACGTCCGGTTCACCATCAGCCATCTGTCTACCGCCCCTCCCACCTGCCAGCCCCCACTCCCACTTCAGACGTGCAGTAGAATGGGGTGTGGATGGATAAAGGAAGCTCTACCACTCCTAATATCCTCCCCCAGAAAAGGCGAAACGTTGCGGGGGAGTTCAGCGTACTTTGTTGGAGCTGTGGTCTCACCCCTTGAGGCCCCCACCGGAGCAGCGCTCAGGCTCCTGGATCCTGGGGAGCCGGCAGATGGCCTGCAGCGCACGGCCCGGCCCCCACGCTGGCCACGTCCGCTAGCGTCATCTCTCTCCCCCGCCTCCTACCCCTCAAAATCCAGTGTCCGAGTATCTCCAGATCTCGTAGGGCTCCCGGACCAAAGCTGAGTGGGGAGGAGAAAGGGGCGGAGAGCGAGGAGAGAGGGAGGGCAAAGAGCCGGGCCACCCGCGGCCTTTTCCGGCAAGCGTAGCTCCTAGGGCTCACCCGTTCCCGGGCGTCGAATTACAGAAACTCCTTATTGCCATGTTAATAGCCAGTGTGTGTGCGTCGGAGTGGGGGGAGCTTCGGAGACCCTCCGCGGAGAAGGGAAGTTTCTTTTCTTGCCCTCGTCCCCTCCACGCCCACCCAGGTTCCTCCCAGCCAGCTCTCTGCGCACTTCCCTCTCCGTTCAGAGGTTGGAGAGCTGGTGGCCCAGCCTCGTGCGCTCCTCACTGCCCCACGGCACCACAGCAGGAACTGTGCAGTGAAAGCGCCCGGGGACCTGCCCTTCCAGCTCGGCGCGCCTCCGGGCTCAGCCTGTGTGCTGGAGGCCGCCAAGCGAGCTCCGGCCCACTGATTCCCGACCCAAGAGAGAACGGAGCCCTCTTGTCTTCTCACCTCTTGCCAGTTCATCTTTCTTTGCATGGTGGGGAGGGAGGCGGAGACGGGGGATGCCTCCAGGCCCCCACCTCCTGGAGGTGGGGGGGGCGAGCGGCGTCGGCGCGCGCAGAAGGCAGCCTCTGTTCCCCTTCACCCCAGCGCTCCGAATCTGCCCTTGCAGCCACCGCAGCTGCTGCCGCCGCCTGGGCTGCCTGGGGGGGCGACTGCGCGTCACCCAGACTGAGGAGCGCCGGGGATTTAAATGCCACTGAAACGGTGATCCATCACCGCGCGAGCCAGCAAACTTTCGCAGGAGGCTCCGCCATTGGTTTATTTAGTCACGTGCCCCTCCCCAAGCGCCCTCCGCCCTCCCGCCCCCCCTCTGGCGCACTGTACATTCATATCATTTTTCTTCTCCGGCCCCATGGAGGAAGTGAGAAAGTTGGCACGGTCAACCAGGGCTTCACAGGACCCGGTCACTCAGTGACAGATGGACAATGCAAGAATGAGCTCCTTCCTGGAATACCCCATCCTCAGCGGTGGCGACTCGGGGACCTGCTCAGCGCGAGCCTACCCCTCCGACCATGGAATTACAACTTTCCAGTCGTGTGCAGTCAGTGCCAACAGCTGTGGCGGCGACGACCGCTTCCTAGTGGGCAGGGGGGTGCAGATCAGCCCGCCCCAC
Source organism: Diceros bicornis minor (assembly GCF_020826845.1). NCBI lineage: Eukaryota > Metazoa > Chordata > Mammalia > Perissodactyla > Rhinocerotidae > Diceros > Diceros bicornis. The sequence goes on along the minus strand of NC_080742.1, from coordinate 51,931,675 downwards.
CACCACCATCACCACCACCATCACCACCCCCAGCCGGCCACCTACCAGACTCCCGGGAACCTGGGGGTGTCGTACTCCCACTCGAGTTGTGGTCCAAGCTACGGCGCGCAGAACTTCGGCGCGCCTTACAGCCCCTACCCGTTAAATCAGGAAGCAGAAGTAAGTGGTGGGTACCCCTCGTGCGCTCCCGCTGTTTACTCTGGAAATCTCTCATCTCCCATGGTCCAGCATCACCACCACCACCAGGGTTATGCCGGGGGCGCGGTGGGCTCGCCTCAGTATATTCACCACTCATATGGACAAGAGCATCAGAGCTTGGCCCTGGCCACGTATAATAACTCCTTGTCCCCTCTCCACGCCAGCCACCAAGAAGCCTGTCGCTCCCCTGCATCAGAGACGTCTTCTCCAGCGCAGACCTTTGACTGGATGAAAGTCAAAAGAAACCCTCCCAAAACAGGTCAGTCTTGCCATTCTGTGGATGCTTCTTGATGATTCTGGAAGGAGCTGGTATGCTTAGTTTCCAAGTAAAATTAATAACGGCTTTTTTTAAAAAAGTTCTTGCTTCCTACCGGTGTTGTAGGGCATGGGCACATTGCCCAGGTGTGTTGGGGCAAAGGAGCATCTGGGACTGTTGTGTTTCCAAAGAGGCTGACTTTTAGAGGTTCTGGGAGTAGGAAGTGGGTAGGTCTGTGTGTGTGTGTGGGGGGGGGGGTTCTGTTAATATCTCCAGGCTCCATTAATCACCGGTCTGACCACGCTAATGGCTGACTTCAGATTAACACTTTACACCTCATCACTCACTCTCCCCAGCCCGGTTTGTGGAGAAATTCTTGATCTCGCCTTTACCTGAATGTTGCTCTGAAGAGTGTAGGGGATTTCATATCGATTGTAAAAATTTTATCTTTTTCTCTTTCATCACTTCCCACCCTGCCCCCAGGGAAAGTTGGAGAGTACGGCTACGTCGGTCAACCCAACGCGGTGCGCACCAACTTCACCACGAAGCAGCTCACGGAGCTGGAGAAGGAGTTCCACTTCAACAAGTACCTGACGCGCGCCCGCAGGGTGGAGATTGCCGCGTCCCTACAGCTTAATGAGACCCAAGTGAAGATCTGGTTCCAGAACCGCCGAATGAAGCAGAAGAAACGAGAGAAGGAGGGCCTCTTGCCCATCTCTCCGGCCACCCCGCCGGGAAGCGAGGAGAAGGCCGAGGAATCCTCAGAGAAGTCCAGCTCCTCGCCCTGCGTTCCTTCCCCAGCGTCTTCTACCTCAGACACTCTGACTACCTCCCACTGAGGCCGCCCCCAGCCCCAGACTCCACAGCCCAGGCTACTCCTCCGGCTGCGACTTCTTACCCAAAGCACATTCTTAGCTTATCTTCCTTTCCATTTACAGCCTCTCTCTTCCTTTCTGATCCTATCTGGGGAGCTCCTGGCTAGAATAATGTGTTTCCAGAGAATTCTAGACTAAAGGTTCAATTGGTGGTGGTGGTGATGGTGGGGCGTTAACTCCTTAATGCAGATTGGGTGCCAGCATCAATTTTCTGGTGGTCCTTAATACCCCTCCCTACTTTTGGGAGATTTCCACAGAACTTACTGTTCCTTTCAGATGCCCTTTGGAAAATAGTCTTCTTTGCCAGCAGAAACATGTCAGAGGAAGGCCTCTCATCTTTTATCTATCTGTATATTTACAGTTCTCCCCTACTTTGCCCTTAAAGTAGGATGGAGAGAGAGGAGAGATTCCAGGAGCTCACGAAGAAGAGATGCACTATGATCATGTTTACACAATTAATTCATCTCTTAATTTAATTGTTTCATGTGTGTGAGTTTGCTGGTTGTAAATACTTTGTCCTGAGAGATTTATCTTTATACAGATTTTCTAGAAACGTTTAGATTAAGCAACTAAAACAGGGTGGGGCAAACTCTCAAAGCTGGTACAATTTTAGATGTGATTATAGGTTAAACAATTAAAGCCCTCATTTAAACTCAATCAGATGCCTCCGAGGATAGTCTCAATTTCTTCTTTCAGTGAGTTCAGAAGGCCTGCAGAACACAAGGTTCAGAAACCTTGCTTCCTGTGCTGTCTCTCTTCATCCCCACCCTTTCTGGTTTCTCTGGCCACACTCTATTTAAAATTTGTGCTGGATTATTGGGAACCTAAAAGTATTCTTCAAATCAGCTTCTTCCTTCCACAGTTATCTTAGCTGGATATGATTTATTTTCAGCTCAGTTGTTAATGTGATGGATGGCACAATGAATGTATATTTTGTGTGATTCGTGAATAGTCTTTTGCATGTCGCACAATGTTTTGATGTCCCTAAAGTACCACACTGAGTTCTATCAGTTATTCTTTGTGAGTCTATGATATTCCCCATTTCCTGTACAATCATGAACAGCTCTGAGATCCTGGAGTGATGTGATCCAGAGCAGAGTTTACGGGTCTTAAGATGTCTGTAATAAATATATTCAAGTTTCAGATATGTTTAAGCATCTGTTTGGCTTAGTTATAATCTGTTGGTTCCTACAAAGTTGGTTCATTTCATGCAGGGAAGGGGATAAAAGTGGTGTGCATTTTCAAAGAGGTGGGCCTTTTCTTGAAAAAAGTAAATGCTTTCCATTATGTAGCTGAAGCTTCTCCTAAAGAGTGTAATTGCACCTAACCGAAGTCTATTTAACAGATTGATTTTCTTTAAAATAAATAGTTCCTTTATTATAATCAAAATTCATAATGGAAAAAATGAGTGATAAAGAAATTTATGAAGCAGATCTATTTTTGAAACAAACATGGATACTTCCTGGGTCAAGTGCTAACCTTTTGACCTCCAACTGAATGTTGACGTATATATAAACAGAACCCCCTTCAAAAGCTGAAACTCTTCAGTCAGTCTTTCCTCACATCAGTGAACCAAGAGCTAAGAGATTCACATTTAATTAGCTCCAGTATAAAGCTGTTTGAGGATGGGTCCCCCACCCCACCCTTCTTCCTTCTTTTTGGATTGCCAGAGAGTGTTCCAATATATTCCACTCTTTTAAACTGAGTGTAGTCTGTTTTCAGTAAACCTTTGCATCTCTCCTCCCATTCCTCTGGTCAGTATCCACCCCTTCCTGCCACTTTCCACAGCTCCCCCCTCCACCCCTCTGGGTTACACATCTCATTCCCATCAGATTCAGCTTTGATTTCACAGTCGTCATGGCTGTAATGGATCCGCAGTTCCAATTCCATGCCACATAACCCAGAAAAAAAAGTTTGTATTTTCTTCTCTGGGCTCAACAGGTTCCTCCAGGTAAACTTGTGGAAGCTGCCGTGAAGTCTTTCAATATTCAAGTTGCTTCCGATTAAGGCATGTCTCTGCTCTCAAACAGAGGAAGCCAGCAAATCAAAGAGTTCAAAGTGGCTCTCCTTGTAGACTTCTTACCACTTTTCCTTTACTTTCACACTTTTTTGGAGGCTTTAATTTAGCCCCAAGAGTAGAGCAGAGATTTTACAGCATCACAAACAAAAACAGACATATGATTCCTTCCTCTCCAAAGGGTGTTTTACAAAGGATGTGCAGGGGGCCAGGGGAGAAATCCTACAAAAACTTGGAATTTGCAGGCCTCCTAGAACACCCATGAGATTTCCTGTACTTCCCTGTCAAAGGGGGCAAGCCCGGACTTTTCAGGCACAGTTACTGCGGCCATATCAAGGGCATCGGGTGCTCTCTCCTCTGCTCCTGGGTTCTGGGGTTGCCTCTAAAAGACCAAGTGGATGGGGGAGAACTTCAAAGTCAGCCAACTCTTTCTTTCATTTCCCCGCCAGGCCTTACACAGTATCTTTTGTTTATTAGTGTAAGGCCATACAGCAAAACAGATGGCCGGTTTCCAAATACTTTAATGTGTTAAAATGTCATTTGCATGCCACTGCCCTGATTTCAATATCTAAAAGCAGGGCCCGACCAGCTGGAATCCCGGAGATTCTAATCTTCAAGGTGCTGTTTTAATGTAGCTGAGAGAGAGGAGAACGATAAATTATGGCTGAACATCCCAAGACTTCTCTAGGTCATGGAATAAATCAGTTAACAAGCAATGCATTTAGGAAACATTAATATACCTTTCAACAAGGAAAACATTTGTATCTTTTTAGTTGCCCCAATCGATTAAATCAAAGGCGCTTAACACATCCTATTTCAAGGTCTCTCTTTTTCTGTTTTGGTCTCTGAGGAGCACAGTTAGCTCCTTGAAAAATGACAGCAATGGTAACTGAAACAACAAAAGAAGAAAAACAGAAAATAACATTTTATGAATAAATTTAAAAAGGACAAGAGTCTCAATTAAGGACTTGAGATAATTGCAACATAAATTTCCAGTTTTCAAATGCTTTTTCCTCACTTCCCTCACTTTCATTCAAAGTACTCCTGAAATTCAGGGTGTCCCCAAACCATGCAGAGTTGAGATCGGCTGCGGCTGTGAAGTCTGCTCTGGGCTTCACCTTTGAAAGTTTACTTTTGGAGGCTATTCAGATGCTGCAGTGTTTTCCTCTGGGGCAATCAGATTCAAACCGATCAATATTTACTCAGTCTGAAAGGGTTGTTGAAAAGGCTGCTAACAACAAATGCTTAGCTGCTCACCCCTGTTTAATCTCAGGTTCACCAAAAGTTCAAGAAGAGATGAATGCTGTGATGGGTCACTTTAGAATGAGTCCCAGCGGTTTATCTGAGCTCTCTGCTAAAGGCAACAATTATAGTTCCATCCCTCTTTGGGAAAGGGGCAACTTTCCTATTATTCTTTTGCTAAACAGTGTTTACTAGAAACTTAAAACACTTTCCTCTCCCTTCCTGGCTCTTTTTTGGGGGGAGGAGGGAGAGGAGCTTCCAGCTGCCTTCTGCCTCCTCTCATCTAGCTTTCTGCCAATCCACTAGGTTTCATTTGACTTAAAATAAATTACATTGAATATTTAAAATACGTTAAATTAGCCTGACAGAAGAGATCCGATTTATTTCAGAAGCCATGAGCTATGAAATGAAGCTCTTTGGGCCATTAGAGTTGGTCTTCTTTGCAAAAGTACAGGGCAAGATTGAATTGAAATCCGTTCGCGTTTGAATAATATTGACAATTAGAGCCCCAATACCCATCTGAGATGGCTGTTTAGACAAGAGTAGGGGGGAGAAGAGGGGGAATTGACTTGTGCAAAAGCAAATAACTCAGGTGGAAAGTCAACTTTAAAATTTTATGCCCTCCTTATGCCCTCCTAGTGCATGAAGTACTGAGATGAAAAAGGAAGACCCAAGGAAGCCAGTCGGGAATGGTGAGAGAAGATGCCGGACACTAAAGCTAATTGCTACAGCTCTTCAGAGGTCAAAGTTCATGTAATCACTGCATAAATGCATACTAAATAGGGATTTATTAAGCTTTTCTGATGGCTGAGCACGTCTGCGAAAAAACGGTCAGTGTTGTTTGTGTTTCTTCCTGAAGAATAATCATTCTTGCAGTAGAAGCTCTGGGAGTCTGAGTCCTTAATTTAATGTTTTGAAGGCAACCCTTCTGCTTTAAAATTTTGAAATCGGTGCATGGACAGCATCTTTCTTTATATTGGATGGGACTGTAAAATACCTCTCTCACTCTTAGAAATGCTATAGCTTTTTCAATACACACAAGAACACAAGCTAGCATGTCTTTATCAGATAAGCTACTCACTGGAGGGCTAACTTTGGTGAACCTCTGCTGTAGATAAGCCTACTTTTTGCCTGCATTTCTGAGAGCACACGCAAGTTCTGCCTTAGGACTTCTTGTGCCTAGAAGACTATAATTGAAAGGGACCCATCTACCCATCCTCTCATTTTATGAACAGAAACACAAGGCACTCAGGGGTGGGTTGATTTGACTTAGAACACATAGTATCAATACAGTACTCTTACTCCCTAAACAAGAACCAAGGTCGCTTAGAACCTGAGGCCAGTCCACTTCCTAATTCTAAATTCCTGATTCAATTTTGCCCATTCCCATTTATTCTATGTGATTTGCGTCATGCTGGATATCGTTTACTTTTTTCCACTTCTGGTTTACTAGCCACCCACTCCGTCAAGTCCTTGATTTTGAGGCCATCAGGATCACTGAATCTTGGAAACAACCTCCCAGCTGAATATTTCTGCCATCTTGTTTGAGCAATACAATGTTGGGCTACTTACTGTTAAAGACATACGTTCTTAAGATATAAAAATAGAGATAGAGAGAGCAGGTAAAATTCAACACATATTTTTGTTGTCGTTGTTTTTAAACCTGCACTAGGGAAGAATAAATGAAAGAGGAGTTAACTGCACCCAAGTTCAACCCCCATTAAATTGTCAAAAATATCAGCTAGAAAGGGCTTAGAGATGCAAGGAACATTCCAGGAGGTATCTTAACCCTGGATCATTTTTCTGTTTGTTTCTGTTCGGTTTGTGGCACAGCATAGCCTCCTGAATTTTTCTGATCCATATTTCTTAATTTTTTCCATGACTCACTCATGTACCTAATACACACACACACACACACACACACACACACACACACCCACCAAGCCCAAACAATTAACATAAAGTTTCTTTGCAACACAATTTTTCACATTTTCCTTACTCTGTGGGGTCCTTCTGATCTCAGCAGAATCTGCTGCCCAAAAGGATATCTATGGTTGTCAGTGTTTGAAAAGCTGAACTGGAAATTCTAGCGTTTTAGAGCCTTATTTTTAGTAACACCCGTCATCAAATATAGCTGACTTTTGATTGCAGAACTGCAAACCAAGTATCAATCAAGCAACTTTGCTCATAGACCCTAGCCTATAAATGCTCCTTTTTTTCCCCCCCAATCCCAAAGCCCAGTCACGTCCTGCAAAGTCTGGAAAGACTGCATTTTGGGTTTACTGGAAAAAAGTGAAAAGACCAATGTTTCTTTTTCAACATTTCCAGGCACAACTAAAATATGTCTCCATTTTTTGAGCAGCCCATTAAATTTTTTCTCATTAAAATGTGTTTGTAAAACGTCTAGTCCCAAATCTCATCTACAGACATCAGATCGTTTTGCGTTTTTATTTTAGGCTTAGGTGGTTACTTGGTTAGGGAAAAACAAAAACAAAAACAAAAAACCGCAACTGCTTGCAACAGAAAATAAAGGGAAAATTATTGAATGACTTTTTTTCTTTTTAAACTAGGATACTTTTTAGCCGCGCTGGACATTTTACAAATTATGACCCGCTCGTTCTGAAAAGAAAAAACGCCACAGAACCGGAACGAGAATGCAGAAAGCGATGATTTAAAATGGTAGGGACGATCCTCCACCCCAGCCCCCGCCCCCGCCCCCGCCCCCGAAATATCAGCAATTCGGTTCTGGGTAAGTGAGAGCGGGAACTTTCCATTCTGAGGAACAAATGGGGTCCTCCCCTGAGGACGCGCAGGGGGCAGCTGCCCGAGCCTCGGGGAGAGCTCGGCTCCGCGACCAGCTCGCCGGGGCCGCGGCGGCCGCGCCCACTCCGGCTCCGCCCGTGCGGCGTCGGGCGCGGAGAGCGGCGTCTGCCTCCGGGTGGCCGGCCTGGTGCAGCCGCCTCGGGGATGCCACCCGGTCTGCGCGGGTCCGCGGCGGGGGGGCGGGTCCCGACACCAGGTTGACACGCCTTTCCCTCCTGAGCTTCCCCGCCTTCTCTCTGGGAATTCTCGTCCCTCCGGGGCCCCACGCGGGCCACGGCAGGAGCGGCATGCGGGCCCTTCCCCAGCACGCGGGCGGCGCGGTTCCCAGCCTGAGCCCAGGGTGGGTTGACAGCGAATGGAACGTGAGTTGCGTAGGGCACATCCCCCGAGGCTGCGAAGAGTCCCAATTTGTCTCAGGGGACCACGGGGCAGTTTCCTCATTCTTTTCCCGCCCGCCTCGCCCTGCTTCCAGGTGCCCCAGGAAGTCGCAGGAGCTGAGAGGTGCGGCCTAAAATGCCCAGGCGGTTGCCTGACTCCTGGTGAGGGCCTCAGGGCTTCATCCCGCAGGACGAAGGACAGAACATTCCTTCCCCGAGAAAAGAAACTAGCCCCTTAGTTTATCTTTTTAAGGTTTGAAATGGGGAGGGAGATTTTACTCCCTGCTCCCTCCTCCTAGATATTTTCAAAATATATTTAATTGAGTAACATATTCATTCCCCTTCTGGTTCAATTTAGGTGTTTTGAAGGGAAGAGAGGTGGAGGTGGCAGGTGTGATGAGTAGAAGTTTCCAAACATTGGATGTTCCTAGAGAGACTAGTGCTTCTCTAGTTAGGGAAGTATCCTTGCTTCTCAAATGTCCTCTCCTCATTCAGTTGCAGAGTCAAACTCTGCCTTGCCTCCAGTTTCACTTCTTTCTAGAAAGTTTCCTGTACTACTTCTTGCTCTTTCAACTGAGCCTCTCCCCAAAACTCCACCTTTTACACAGGAAGCTTTGTTAGACAACACCTAACTGGGACTGGGACTAGACTATCCATGTGTGTGTGTCTTGGCTCCACTAAGTGGATCTTAAGCTTCTTGAGGGCAGGGCCCTTGACTTCCAGTGACATGAAGAGGCAGTCCCTGTGGAAAGAGCTCTGGACTGGAATTCAGGACACTGTGTTTAGTCTTCTGTCATTCACAGTAAGAGCTTGGGTAGGATACCTTAACCTTTCTATACTTTCAGATTCTTAAATTATAAAATAGGCGACTGTTCTTGTTGACTTTTAAACTGTCCTCTAAAATTTATGCGGTTTTTCACTATCCTGAAAATCTGGTATTTATTCAGGGTTTCTCTGAGCCAAGCCCTATGTCAAACACTTGACATACATGAACTCATTTAATCCTTAGCCCCAAGAAGGAGGTATTTTGATTATTTTGATTTTATAGTAAGGAAATGGAGGGGCTAAGATGTTAAGTAACTTGTCCGCTGAATCCAGAGCCCAAACTCTTACCAACTTTGTTGTAGTGCTTGTCCACAAGGCCAACCACGTAAGTCCTCTACGAGGAGTTATCAGGCTGTTGCTGTTTGATACAAGTACTATAGTGGGTAGTTGCTCCCTGGTAAAGAATTAGGGATCTGGTGAAACTGACTGCTTAATATCAGACATACGTGCAGACTGTGGCTACATGTTCTTGGGAAAATAAGCAAGTGACAAATACCTGAATGAAAATGAAGCTAAAAAGAGAGGTCAGATTTAACAATAAAGTCAATGAGAGGAATAATTTAACAATAAAAGATTTTTATCCATATCTGACACTAATTGATTAAGGGAATTATTTGCAGAGAGAAGAAAGATATCCTTTATATTCACAAGTTTTGTCTGTGGCACACCTAACATGTGGACAAAAATGGAAATATTCAATATAAAATACAGATGTTTTGTCTCTATGAAAGGTAGCGTCCATATGGTTGGAAACGTTTGAATGCATGATAGTACACCCCACAGTTTTCATTTGGTTACTTTATATGCAGGCGTACCTTGGAGATAATGTGGGTTTGGTTCCAGATCACTGCAATACAGCAAATATCGCAATAAAATGAGTCACACAAATTTTTTGGTTTCCCGTGAATATAAAAGTTATATTTACATTATACTGTAGTCTACAAAGTGTGCATAGCATTATGTCTAAAAAAACAATGCACATACCTTAATTTAAAAATATTTTATTGCTAAAAAGTGCTATCCATTATCTGAGCCTTCAAGGAGTCACAGTCTTTGCTGGTGGAGGATCTTGCCTCAATGTTGATGGCTGCTGACTATAAGGGTGGTGGTTGCTGAAAGTTGGGGTGGCTGTGGCAATTTCTTAAGTTAAGACAACAATGAAGTTTGCTGCATTGATTGACTCTTCCTTTCATGAACCATTTCTCTGTAGCATGTGATGCTGTTTGATAGCGTTTTACCCACAATAGAACTTCTTTCAAAATTGAAGTCAGTCTTCTCAAAGCCTACTGCTGCTTTATCAACTAAGTTTGTGTAATATTCTAAGTCCTTTGTTGTCATTTCAACAATTTTCACAGCATCTTCACCAGGAGTAGATTCCATCTCAAGAAACCATTTTCTTTGCTCATCTGTAAGAAGCAACTCCTTATGTGTTAAATTTTTATCATGAGATTGCAACCATTCAGTCACATCTTCAAGCTCCACTTCTAATTCTAGTTCTCTTGCTAGTTCCATCACATCTGCGGCTAATTCCTCCACTGAAGTCTCGAACCCCTCAAAGTCATCCAAGAGGGTTGGAATGAACTTCCAAACTCCTGTTAATGTTGATATATTGACCTTTTCCCATGAATTACAAATGTTCTTAATGGCATCTAGAATGGTGAATCCTTTTCAGAAGTTTTTCAATGTAGTTTGCCCAGATCCATCAGAAGAATCACTGTCTATGGCAGCTATAGCCCTATGAAATGTATTTCTTAAATTATAAGACTTGAAAGTAGAAATTACTCCTTGATCCATGGGCTGCAGAATGGATATTGTTTTAGCAAGCATGAAAACAACATTAATCTCATACATTTCCGTCAGAGCTCTTGGGTGACCAGGTGCATTGTCAATGAGCAGTAATATTTTGAAAGGAATCTTTTCTTCTGAGCAGTATGTCTCAACAATGGGCTTAAACCAGTCAGTAAACCATGTTGTAAACAGATGTGCTCTCATCCAGGCTTTGTTCCATTTATAGAGCACAGGCAGAGTAGGTTTAGCATAATTCTTAAGGGTCCTAGGATTTTCAGAATGGTCAATGAGCACGGACTTCAACTTAAAGTTACCAGCAGCATTAGCCCCTAACAAAAGAATGAGCCTGTCCTTTGAAGCTTTGAAGCCAGGCATTGACTTCTCCTCTCTTGCTATGAAAGTCCTAGATGGCATCTTCTAAGAAGCCAAGCTTCTTAATTGCCCTGCCTAGCTACTCAGATGGCATATTAGCTCCCTGGTCACTGCTTGATTCAGGCGCCATGGAAGTTGAGGGGATTCTGGCTTCATTGATGTGTTCCCTATGGACTACAAGGACTTAACTTGCAATTCATTATCTTACATAAAAAATACTCCTTCTATGAGAGAGATCTAGACTTTAACAAGTTGTGACAACTTATTTTTTTATGTTAACATTTATTGAAGGCTTTCTTTATACCAGATGCTGGCCCAAGAGTTTTGTATGTGTTATCTCAGTTATTCTCCTGAGATATTCTTCTGATGTGGGTTTTATTATCCCCATGTACAAGTGGAGAAATTGAGGCTTAGGGAAGTTCTGTAAGTTTCTTACCGTTACACAGTGAGTGATTAGTAAAGTTGGAATTTGCAGCCGGTGCATTTAATCCTCACACGTTGAAGCCAAATATCTTAAGAATGTGAGAGTAATAATGTAATTAGGACTAACTTTAATTTCAGATTAAAAATGTTTATATTTTAGAAGACTGGTGTTAGGTTGTTACATGTATATGTTATATATGTACATTATGAAAGATCTTAGTTTTTTAAAATAAAAAATATTAAAAATATATAACTATACACATGCACAGAAAAAAAATTACTTTTCTATCTGGGGTTTTATTGCAAACAGAATTGAAGCTCTCAGAATAACAATGACTTGTTATGCTTGCAATGCTCACGGTGTAGTGAAAAATAGCATGGTTCTATAATGTCATAAAGATAAAATTATTATAGAAAGAAAGAAAAAAAAGACAAGCTACCATCACATTCCCCAAAATCTAGCTGTTTTCTATAGTCCAGTCTTTGTCCCTATGCAGACTTTTACTTAAGGGCCATAATTATGTGCCACAATTTTGAATTCTACTTTTTTCAATTATGTTATATCATAAACATAAGCGTGCTTGTGTGGCATAATTTTTATTTAATGATGGGTTAAAACAGTGGATGTACAATTACTTATTGCATCAGATATTTTTCTTTCTTTTTTGGGGGGGGTTGTATTCCTGCCAACATCTGCACCTTTTATGTTTAGGGAATTGCTCACTGTGAGTCAGAAAAGGCCATATCCTTGCTTTCTCAGTGGCCTCATCTATTTTCAGCATAGCCATGGTGAAGGTGCCAGAGATGGCATCCAGCAGCAACCAGGTGTAGCAGTTTGGCAGGGCAGGTGGCAGCATCAGGGTTTGGGGCAGGGACAGTGGTCTCCGCATCAGACTGGCTCTGTGATGACGTTGAACTCTGGCTCTGGCTGCCAAGCTTTCCATTTTTCAAGCTTGATTTCCAGTCTTCCTAGCGATTTACTGAGCTACCCATGTGTTCCTTTTCCAATTAAGTCACCAATAGTCATGTTCCACTGCTTACAACTAAGAATCCTGATACAAATACCTTCTGATATACCGAATGATGGTGCTTTGACAGTTTTTAGGGCCTGTGGGCTGTGGCCTGGAATTGTGGAAGGGAAGTTGGACTATATGATTTAGAAAGTGTGTAAGATGGGCCAGATGGCAACTTCTTCAAATTCCACTTTCTCTCCTTCCTCTGCTTTGGGATCTCTTAGTGTAGACGCTTTTTCCCTTGTTAAGCATAAACAAAGACATAAAAAGAGCCAAAGATGGCCCTTTGCCCACCAAGAAAACACAAATTTATCTAAGTGAGTTGTAGAACAGAACTTATTCCCTATTTTATTTTACAGCTTCCCTCTCTTATCATCTTGAGTAGTTATTATGAGGCTGAGCCTGTGTGTACAAGAGTCACTGATACTTGTTGAGAGCTTACATTGTGCTGGGCACTGTGCTAAGCACTTTGCATGGATTGGCTCCTTTAAGTCCTCTCCACAATGCTATCCAATGTAGGCACTATTAGAATCCCTATTTTAAAGAAGAGGAAAGTGAGGGGGAAGGTCACCCAGCTCGAAAATGGCAAAGCTCCCTTTTAAACTTAGCAGTCTGGCCGCTGAGCATTCATTCTTAATAACATTGTGTATAGTCTTTCCTCTACCTGGCTTGACTGACCTGAGTTTTCCTTTTCTTACCTTTCCTCTTTCTCATCTTCTCTCTCTCTAATTTTTTTTCTTTTGTTTGTGAGGAAGATTAGCCCTGAGCTAACGTATTTTTGTTTGAGGAAGATTGTCCCTGAGCTAACATCTGTGCCAATCTTCCTCTATGTTGTATGTAGGATGCTGCCACAGCATGGCTTGATGAGCGGTGTGTACGTCCACGCCCGGGATCCGACCCAGTGAACCCTGGGCCACCAAAGTGGAGCACATGAACCTAACCAGTATGCTACCGGGCTGGCTCCTCTCTCTCTGTAATTTTTTTTCTCATTTGAGAATGACATAAAGGCATCCAGTCCAGCCCCTAATTGAGCATCTATAATTGTGAAAGGTGCAGGTACCCTTGAGAAGCACCTATGGATTTGCTCTTCTGGCTCTAGGAATTCCTTTTGGCTTCACTTCTTCCTGATCTCCACTAATTCTATCCTTCCCCCGACTTGGAACTTCTGTTCTCATCTCCTTACTCTGGTTTCTTTCTTGCTGCCTTATATTTGAGTCCTGTCTCATGACTTTGCTCTTTCATTAATTAAAACATTTATTCAGGGCCGGCCCCATGGCTTAGCGGTTAAGTTAACTGGCGGCCGGGGTTCAGATCCTGGGCGCGCACTGATGCACCGCTTGTCAGGCCATGCTGTGGCGGCGTCCCATATAAAAAAAAGTGGAGGAAGATGGGCATGGATGTTAGCTCAGGGCCAATCTTCCTCAGCAAAAAAAGAGGAGGATTGGCATGGATGTTAGCTCAGGGCTGATCTTCCTCACACACAAAAAAAAACATTTATTCAGAGATGATGTAAAATTTTACAGAGAGAAGATACCATCCTTTTTCAAGGAGTTTAAAAATCATTATGAAGCATATAACCTATTACCTAATTTATGTTGTATTACATTATTTATTAATATTTTTGTTGGAATTTAGTTAGACATTTCAACTTCTAAGATTTTATTATAAAAGTCCTAGAGTAATTGAGGTGACCTTCCTGGTCACCTGGTTGGGGCAGTGATCAACATGTGATTTGAGCCAAATGCTAAGGTTTTACGGTGACATTTGCCGGAGAAGACAAGGTGTCTGGGAAATGTTAACATAAACTTCATGCCTCCAGTTTGACTGTGAAAGCCAATGGAATGGAAAGAGAAGAGAGCAAGAATTATAGAAACTTAGGGTTTTTTAAGTGTTTGTACATCAGAAAGGATGAAAAGGAGGATAAGATAGGTGGAAATGACCCTGGGAAGATTGTGTGCTTAGGAAAAAGGGGATCTAATTTTGGGAAAATTCTGTTATGGAGTCTAAGGATGCTACCAAGTCAGAGTTCTTATGGTTCTTATGGTGATCAGATTTTCTAGATCCGGTGATGGAATATGTGAGAGACTAAGGAAGTTTTAAAAAAAACCTTCGGTTTTAAAAATAAAATAGAGTTAGGAACAACGATAAAAGCAAAGATAATTTACCCATAATTTAATGTGTCTATGCAATTATACATATATATATGTGTACATATCTCTTTAGGTAGAGCCTTTCCTCCTAATGCCACACCGCTCATATTGTTCACCTGCCTTCTTGAGTTCAGTCCAAAGAGCCAAGCTCTTTCTTGCCACAGGGACTTTGCAACTTGGAATCAACACCGGCCCCCCCCCGCCACCGCCCGCCCCATTTCTTCCTAAGACCTGAGGCCTTAGCTAAATGATGGTTCCTCAAAGAGGCCTTAACTTCGTACCCTCTTTGTTTCCTTTACACGCTATCACAGTTTCTGTCTCTCCTTCTAGACTATAAACAACCTACGTCCAGAGAACTTTTCTGTCTATTCACCACTTTATGTTTCCCCTGCATACATTTCCTGTCACATAATAAATGCTCAATAGACATTGAATGAATATTTATGTTAACTAGGGTCCGGCTCAGCTGCTGTAACAAAGAAACCTAAAAATACAGTGGCTTAAATACGGCTGGAAGTTTAATTTGCATGTAAAATTTCAGAGGAATGTGAGAGCCCAGACTGGTGGGATGCCTTAGCACTATGAAGTCATTCACAATCTGGGTTTCCTCCATTGTGCTGCTCCAACATTCCTTAGGTCTTGTCTAAATGATTGAAGCTGTGTCACCTCCACATTCTCACTCCAGTTTTTAGGAAGCAGGATAGAGTGAAAGTGGAGAGAAAGCAATTTCCTATAAAGTAAGTGACTGGTAAGTGGGACACATCATTTCCACTCACACTGTATTGTGATAAACTTAGTATATGGCTACACCTAGCTGCAAAGGATACTAGGAAATACTGTCTCTGGGTGGGTGGCCACTAGCAAGCCATCTAAAATGGAAAGAGAGAATGGGTATTGGAGAATAACTAACCATCTGCTTCATTGTTGGATAAATGCTTGTTGAATGAATGAATATTCATTCTTACATTATCAGAAGTTGGAATAATATAGAGGTTTGAGGGCTGTATTTTAGAACTCCAGAAAATATTGATGTGATACCAAGATATTAGACACTGACTAAGATAACATCAACCTGTTCCCCTGCAAATTTGGGGGCAAGGGAGGGTTAAAGATCGAATAAAGTTGCTTAGGCCAAGAAATTGAGCAAAGGGGGGGCAGGGCAGCTCTGGGTATTGTGAGTATACACCCAGCTTTGTTAGAATTTGGGGACGAAGTTTCTGCTTTCAGGAAGCTTCCAGAAACAAGCCTTCAACTGCTACAGTGAGGTAAGACTTCCCTCTAATCCTTCTCTGGCCAGAAGGAAGCTGTTTGGAGGCAAGAACATTATTTGACTACCAACCTTTTCTCTTTGTTATCCGAAATTTGACACTAACAAATCCTAAGGCCAAAAACAGAGCAAAACCAAATAGTAACTATTTTAAAGGATATGGATAAAATTTATGTTTCACTGCTGTATCCTGATACAAAAATAACATTTTAATAAGTGTAGCCTAAGTATGGAGTTGTATGACAATACTTGCCCCTGTTCTTTCCTGTAAGTGGCTCAGTGCATCTTGGCAAGGCTTATCATCAGCTGGCCTCTCAGGTGACTGCAGACGGGAGGAAGGGGCCCAGCTGCTGCCGCAGCCTGAGTTATCTTGACGTTTGTGGCTGCAGGAGACCCTGGGCTTGGTGTTAGCCCCTCCTGCCTTAAATTCCCTTTGTTCAAAAAAGGTAACCATCTCTTTCTCATCTCCCTTTATATTTGGGCAAAAGATTAGGGAACCCATTTTACCACTTTTCCTGCCTTTTGGCCTGTGAAAGTCTTTTGAGCTGAGGTCCCCGGTCTGTCTTCTGTGACGCTTGCCCCAGGGAGAGTGAATCCCTACTCTGCTATCCTCCTTTAGCCTTTTATTTGTCAGACCACTTCTCAGTTTTGGACTTCAAATTCTTTTAACCTGTTTGTCACTCTTCTTTGTAAACTACTCCAGGATAGAGACCATATCTTATTAATCATTGATTCTCACTGCCTTGTACAATACCTGGCACATGGTAGGCACTTGACAAATGTTTGCTGGATGCATAAATGAGTGAATGAGTGAATGAATGAGGGAATGAGGGAACAATTCTTTGGGTTCTTGCTGAAGCCTCTCAGCTATTCTAATATGGTTCATGACTTCCCAAGGCTAGGAACACAACATGTGATTTCAAGTTCCTCCTTGTTTCTGAAATATTTTCTTACTTGCTTACTGAAGTTAAATTGAAGTTCAAAATTCTTTAATGTAGAATTGACCTTTCATTATACAATGAGGTGTAAAATGGTTTAAATGTAAATATTGCTTGAATTAACATACTGACTAAAGCTCATTGAAACTAAAGTGTAACCAATCGGTCAATCAAAAAGTGTAAATAACTGATACTAGAGTCTTTTCTGTTTTGACAGGGGAGTGGAGGTCAGAGAGAAGTTGGTGCTTGGGCCTTACTGGGGGCGGGAGAGAATGGCAGGTCAAGAGTCATCTAGGTAGAAACAGCCTAGCAAGGGGAACTAGAGGCCATTGATTTAGCACTTCCTTAATGTTTCCATTTTAGAGAGAAGTATGACACAGCTGCTCATGTTTGCAGTTGTTGGAGAACGTGTTGGGAACTATAGGACACATGAGTACTGCTTTATAGGATTTGTTAGGATCTGGCTGTTTGTGCATGTGTGCACTTTTAAAAAGTTGACATTGTTGCAGAGGAACTATGTTTTCAGAGGAGTTAATTAAGAGTCATACCCCAAAATATCTCTCCCAGAAGTAGAACAATTTGGGTACTTTGCATGACTAACTAAGGGATGTTGCAGATGGCCCTGGACAGAGAAGGGTAGAAGATACATCAAGATTTGATTTTGAGTTGGAGACCCCTAAATGGGGACTGCCATAATCTACATTTTATGGTAAATTGCTAAAATCGAAGGATCTCTGATACTTCAGATTATTCATGTAGAGCTGCTTAAATAGCTTGAGGAACTTGGCAAACTTCTGGTTAGTTCTCTCAGTACCTTGAGAAGTGGAGAGCAAATATGAACAGAGGCCCAGTACTACACAATTGGTTGAAAAGTTGCTGCTTATGCAGTGCCGAATGATTAATTTGACTTTTTTTTTTTTTAATCTCCCTTGAACTGGAATTGAACTAGAGTATTGGTTTGAGAGTCAGATGTCCTAGGATTTAGTTTCTGGCTCCACACTGAGTAGTTGTGTGACATATCACAGATCATTTCTCCTCTCTGGGCAAAGTGAGATTGTATGAACCTCAGGGCTTATTCCATACCTAACACTTTCTATGTTTCTACTCAGTTGCAACAACTAGAGTATTTGACATAGCAAACCAGTAGCAGAGTTTAGACTGGAACACATGTCTTATAACCCGTTTAACCTCTATTTTTTTTTACATTTTAAACTTTTTAATTGAAGTATAAAATATACATAGTATAGTTAAGTGCATAAAGTGCACTAATCTTAAGTGTACAGATTGTTGAATATTTTTTTAAGGTAGGTGTTGAATTATAATTTAGCTATGTTAAAAATGATTAAAGAAGACAATTTAAGTGATACAAACAAACTTTATTTAACACTTCAAGAAGTGCATAGTTTCCTTTCAGAGAACTGCAAAATGGGGCAGAAGGCAAGAAGCTTTTATCGGATAAAGAATAAAGAATAAGAAGAGACAAATAGAAAATATCTGATTGGCTGGGGCTACATAATCAACCTTGTTTGGAGTGAGAAGGCCCAGAGTTGGCTTGGCATTTGGGGATTGGCTGACTGAATATACTGTGTTTCTGGTCAAGTGGAGCATCTATGGGGACAGGAAAATTATCTAAGTTTCAGTTTGCTGACGTGGTACCCTGGGTAGGAGCGGCTCCATCTTGGGTCTAGAAAGTTATTTCAGGAGCTATAAGAAGATTCAGCTTTTTTATTATTTATTTATTTATTTTTTAAAATTTTATTGTGGTCACATTGGTTTATAACAATATTTTTAAATGTGTAGTTAGATGAGTTTTGATAATGGTATACTGTTGTATAACACCACCATGGTCAAGATATAGGCCATTTCCATCATCCCAAAAAGTTCCCTTGTGCTGTTTGCAGTCAATCACTTCCTTCCACCCGAAGCTCCTGGCAACCACTGATCTGTTTTCTATCCCTATAGTTTTACCTTTTCCAAAATGTCATATAAATTGAATCATACCATATGTAGACTTTTCTGTCTGACTTTTTTCTATAATGCTAAGATTCATCACATACCTGTATAATGGCCACCTAGATCAAGACATAGTACTTTTCCAGCACCCCAAAAGATTCTCTCATGTCCTTTTCCAGTCAATACCCTCCTCCCACTATTCTGACTTGTACCGCTAAATTAGTCTTATCTGTTTTGTATTTCATATAAATGAAATCATACAGTAGATGCTATATTGCTTTTTTCCTTAATGTGATATCTGTAAGTTTCATTCATGTTATAGCTAGTAATAATAGTTTGTTATTTTAAAAATCACTGTATAGTATTCCACTGTATGAATATACCACATTTCATTCGTCCATCCTACTGTGATGGCATTTGGGTTGTTTCTAATATTTGGCTATTTTGAGTTAAAACTGTTATGAACATTCTTGTCAGTGTCTTTTGGTGAGAATATGCACTCACATCTCTTGGATATATTCCTAAGGGTGGAATTGCTAGATCATAAGCTAGGCATATGTTTACCTTTAATAGATGCTGCCAAACAATTTTCTAAAGCAGTTATACCAATTTATATTCTCACCATCAATGTATGAGAGTTCCAATTACTCCATACCCTTGCCAACACTTGGTGTTGCCAGTCATATTTTAGCCTTTCTGGAGAGTTGTAATGTTGCCACTGCTTTTTTCCCCCCAATTTTTCTTATTGTGGTAAAATACACGTAAAATTTACCATCTTAACCATTTTTAAGTGTATAGTTTGGTAGTATTAAATACATTCATTATGTTATGCTACCTTCACAACCATCTAGCTCTAGAATTCTTCATCTTGTAAAACTGAAACTCTGTACCCATTAAACAATAACTTCCCATTCCCCCCATTCCCTCCAGCCCCTGGAAACCACCATTCTACTTTTTGTCTCTATGATTTTGACTACTCTAAGTGCCTTATATAAGTGGAATCATACAGTATTTGTCTTTTTGTGACTGGCTTATTTCACTTAGCATAGTGTCCTCAAGGTTCATTCATGTTGTGGCATATTTCAGAATTTCTTTCCTTTTTAAGGCTGGATAATATTCATTGTATGTATATACCATATTTTGCTTATCCAGTCACTCATCAGTGGACAGTTGGGTTGCTTCTACATTTTAGCTATTATAAATAAAGCTGCTATGAGCATGGGTGTACAAATATCTCTTCGAGACCCTGATTTTACTTCTTTTGAGTATATATTCAGACGTGGAGTTGCTGGATTATATGGTAATTCTATTTTTAATTTTTTTGTGGAACCACCATACTGTTTTCCACAATGGCTGTGTACCATTTTACATTTCCATCAACAGTGCACAAGGGTTCCCATTTCTCCATATTTTTGCTAGCACTTGTTATTTTCTGTTTTTTTTGATAGTAGCCATCCTAATGAGTGTGAGGTGGTATCTCACTGTAGTTTTGATTTGCATTTCCCTGATGATCGGTGATATTGAGCATCTTTTCATGTACTTACTGGCCATTTGTATATCTTCTTTGGAGAAGTGTCTATTCAAGTCCTTTGCCTTCTTTTTTTTTTTGGTAGGAAGATTAGTCCTGAGCTAATATCTGTTGCCAATCCTCCTCTTTTTGCTGAGGAAGATTGGCCCTGGGCTAACATCTGTGCCCATCTTCCTCTACTTTATATGTGGGACACCTGCTACAGCACGGCTTGATAAGCGTTCCATGCCTGGCATCCGAACCTGCAAACCCTGGGCCGCTGAAGTGGAGCCGCTGAAGTGGAGCACACAAACTTAACCACCACACCATTGGGCCAGCCCCTAAGTCCTTTGCCCATTTTTTAATTGGGTTATTTATTTTTTTGTTGTTAAGTTTTATGGATTCTCTGTATATTCTGGATATTAGTAACCACTACTTTTAAATAGAATGAAATTGCATGTGCAACACCAACAGTGCAGTTCAGAGGTGTGGAGAATCCAGAGTGATCACTAACAAGGCAACCAACAAGAGTAAGCAGTAGTTGTGCCACTTTTTCTTGCCAAAAAGACCTGAATTTTTAAAATTTATCATTCCTATATCACTAAGAAATAGCGGTGGTTGAGGCAGACCCTTTCTCCCTGATTCAATCACCCCTCCTCCTCTTTATTATTTATTTAACCCCAGTTTCCCTGGAAGAAAATATCTGGGGGATTGGTTGGTGAGGACCCCCCTCCTTCAGCGTTATCAAAAGAAATAGATGAGTTTATTCCTTCTTCACTCGAGATGGCCTTCAGAAGTCTGTATCAAACCTCCACTGAAATCAGGGTAATAATTACTCAAGAATGGCAAGGTGGCTGCAGGGGATCCACAAATGGAGTGTGGGTCCATGTGCATGTCTGGAGCAAAAATATGCTTTATATTGGCAAAGATAGTAATTTCCAGGAAACATAGTGAGGCTGAAGGATCCATTTAGGATTCAGTTGTTATTCATTTTTTTTTAAATTTTATTTATTTATTTTTTTCCACCAAAGCCCCAGGAGATAGTTGTGCATCATAGTTGCACATCCTTCTAGTTGCTGTATGTGGGACGTGGCCTCAGCATGGCCAGATCCGAACCCCGGGCCGCCAGCAGCGGAGCGCGTGCACTTAACCGCTAAGCCACGGGGCCGGCCCTCAGTTGTTATTCTTGATGTTGATAGCACGAGGCAGGTTTTTGCTGGTGGGCTATGGGTGGTCCTTGCAATGTGGTTGTTCATCTAATGACATGCCTATGAAAATACACCCCAAACTGCCAGATTTTTTGTATTCTAAACCTAATGTAGACTGTATAATGGAGTTTTTCTGTGTACCTAAGAATCACTATGCATTTTAGAGTATTTCTGGCCACTCTACAAATACATGAATCAGATTAAAGAATAGTCAGTCAGACTTGAATTAAATATATATTCCCATAATGGTGATTATCCTTTTTCTCCTGGCTTGACATTATTATAGCAAGCTAAAATAATAGGAGATAAGTAGCTATTATAAATGAACCATTAAAAGCAACAGTAAGCCAAAGTTATCATTGATCTCTCCTTGTCTCTTACTTTATAAAAACTAATGTAGTGAATTGCCATGGAGTTACCTACTTTAATAATAAATCTGTTGTGTCAGGGCAGTGACTTGATGTTTTCTTTTACATATAATTTATAGTCTATTGATTTAATTCTCTGAATACCTCGCCTTATTGGTATAGCATAAAACCATTTCTTAATTGAAAGACAAAGGAAGCGTGGGATGAAACCACATAGCAGAATGTCTTTATTGAAGATTTCTACTTGATCAATAGCCAAATAAATATGAGCTTATTTTCAATGACAGTTTCAAGTTTCAAAGGCCAAAAAAGGAGATGCTTTGATTCATCATCTATTTGAGTAATTGATTTATAGATGTATTTAGAAATTTAGATTTTTCCCATGGGCAGGGGAAGGAGGCTTATGGAGACATTTTAGGAAGACACTAGCTTCTGTTTTTAGTGAGTCATAAACTAAAATGCGGAAAATGAACTCAAGTAGCAGACAGTTTAATGTGACTACATAAAACATTGATGTTGTGCTGCTAAAGCCCTTCCCTCAACTTGTGGAAGACAAAGCCAGTACTTTATGCTTTTCCAGCCAATATCTGGCACCTTTCCATTTGGCTACATGTGCCAGGATGCCAGGCACCACATCACCACTTTCTCACTTGACTAGAGCTGCTGACTTCCTCTTACTGCCAGTTTTGAATTGCTGGCAATGACTGTTACCCTGGCCCTGTCATACCTCCTGTTCCTCTGCGCAGTTCTTGAGCTTAGTGTCCAGCTCCTGAGTTTTTTCACTTATCTCAGGCATAAGCATAATGAATACCGTCAAATATCACTGATAAAAAGCTGAGACATAACAAATATAATAGAAATTAAACAGGATTAATTTGGTAGAAGGCTTTTCTCCGTTTTTGTCCACTTGCCTACTTATTTGTTTATTTTTCTTTAGATATCACAGATCTTACCCAAGTAAGCTAAAAAAAATGACCACGCATCATTGTCATATCACAAGCATAACTCAGTTTGGAAGGAAGCAATTTAAGGATGGCTATCCTATTACCATGCTTGATTTTTTCTTCACCTAATGTAGATAGCTCTAGAGAATATGGAAGAACACCTTAATACTCACCCTTTGAAGAGAAAGCAGTAATTTTTTATGGTGCTTGTAACTCATGCCATCAATTTTATCTGTGGTAGGTCTATGTCAAAATCAGAGTAATTAAATGGAATGACAGTCCTGTTAAATGTGTTCATGCCATTGCATTGGCAATAAAGCATGTGCAAATTTACAATTAAGGCTTGTCTTTCTCCTTAGCCATAGAGAATTGTGACAAACATTAAGTTGCACAGGCATAGGGATCCAAAAGGGTATTCATCAAAATAAAACACCAGGTAGATACTCTCAGGATTATAATGTCTTCTTTTGCAATTACTCTTTTTCACTGCATATTTTTTGACTGAATAATAATTACTTTTGCACCAAGAAAAGGCAGGATCAGCTAGTTTCAACTCGTTTTATTATAGTCCCCCCTTTTCTAAATTTGCAAGGCAGTGTAGAACCATTACTGTTTATTCAGATAAAAGTATATTTGTTCCAGTTCTTAGCTTTCAAAGGGTAACAGACTCTTTCAAATACAGCACAGTGAGCTTTTAATACAGTCACTTTGGTGCTATAAAACACACCATTAAGATACATATGGATGGTGTGGTTAATTTCTTAAGCTATCACTAGGAATCATCAATATAATAGAGATAAAGGAGACTTGAAACCTAGCCCAAGCAGTGAATTGACAGCCATCTTTAACCATCATGACCTAAGAATGACCCTGAGCTCTGCTGGTTGCAGGAGTTAGATATGTTGCTGAGCACAGGAGTCAGATATCTAACGGATCTGGAGGCCCCCACTGTGTGGCAACTGCAGAATCACTTGCAAGGTCTGATATACACATAGGTGACAAACAGTGATGCCAACTCCATGCTCTTTTATTTTATATTTCAAAATAGAGTTGTCAGTGTTTAATGTTTAACTGCTCCCTGCTTTGTAAAGTTAAGATTCATAAAAAAATTCATGAATTTTTATATTATTTAAAGTATTCTAATTTGACCATGTCTTCAAATATTGGTACTGTATATGTATACATTTTGCACATACACACAGCAAGATTTAATTTTGCAGCAGTGGAACAAATATTCTAAAGTACTTAAAATCACACACGGCATTTTATGATAAAATGTACCCTTTGTTTTGTTTTTGAAAGCTCTTTATCCTTAGGTCTTGCTTACATTTAAAATTTCTTCCTTAAATCTTTATAATTTGGTCAGTAATGATAGTTTAGGGGAAGTGCACACACAGAGCTGCAGCATATGGATTTGGGCTTGATTGCCATACTCCCTTGTTTCAGAAATGCTATGTGAAGCAGTTGTTTTAGTAAAGCAGAGTTGTTAATAAGGGGATAGACATTTGGAGGAGGTAAGCAATGGGAATGCAGGTTACCTCATTAGCTTTCAGTGACTCAAGTGGAGAGTTTTGGGTTGTTTTCTCTTTTATAACACTTCTTTTCCTAGGATTCTCATGAATGAAACGGATACACTCACCTTAAAAAAAAAGATATAAATCACATTATTTGTACTATTAGCATATGCATACTGACTAAAATGTTTACATATTAGTGAACATGCAAATGGGGTGATGTCTGTACAATCTCCTCCAAGTGTAAAATGCATTTAAAAATTATTCATATACAATAAATAATTATAATAAGCCTCTGTTTCTCTAAGGTCTCTGATTATCAGTTTCAGACCACTGCAGCTCGCAAGTAGATCCTGCATTTGGAATTTGCCAGAGTCACTTTGGAAGTTCCATGGGCAGCACCATAGGAACTGGATTCCCAGGTCTTTTTGGGGTCTATGACCATGAGGCAGCGCTAACCACACGGTAGAGCTAGAGCTCCTGCCCTGTCTCCATTGGAAAAAAAAAATCTTCTGCCTCCTACTTGCAGTGCTGAAAAATGGTAGAGGTTTTGAATCAAATCTTCACAAATACCAGATTTTAGCTGAATCACCTTCCCTCCAGGGCCACTACAGGATGCCAAATTGAACTGCCGCATTTCCTTTCAAACTCATGCTTTTCCCAGGATGGCATTTCATGGTTATTATTCCTTGCTGTGCTTTAAGTGAGAGAAACAGGTAGTGATCTGCATACTCTAATTGGTAATGCTTTCTAATAATATTGTAATCTGGGTTTATATGATAGTTCTCCTCTGAAGGGTATGGAGGAATCTGTGACTAGAAGAGTATTGCCTCCCTGGCTCTGTGACAAATGAGGATTTTAATCTGATTCATAACCTTTTACAAACAGCTTCATCTTGACCAGACCAGTGTATTTGGTGACATATT
This sequence comes from Diceros bicornis minor, assembly GCF_020826845.1. Lineage (NCBI taxonomy): Eukaryota > Metazoa > Chordata > Mammalia > Perissodactyla > Rhinocerotidae > Diceros > Diceros bicornis. The sequence continues at coordinate 51,906,691 of NC_080742.1, read as the reverse complement.
CAATTTATTAATGTTTCACATCGGGCCTAAGTACCTACAATGGGGAAATGACAACAAGTGAGTACCAGTGACCTCATTAACTTGACTAACACTGCTAGACGGATGGCTTGGCATTATGGAAGTTTGCCCCGTGGAAACCCTTCTACCTGAGGACAAAGATAGCAAGACACAACCTTACTATCAGCTTCTGCAGAGATTTATATGTTCTGCTGCTTTGTTCATTTGCATACACCCAATGCTTTTTCTTTTATAAGTACTAACTTTTGTGCCCAAATGATACCACCCTGTAAATGGGATTCATCTTTGGCTTGACTTGTTTATCATCACAAATCTGTAATGCTTTAGGAAGTAGAATGTTTAATGGTTCACTTTCAGGAAGTAGAAACCATTTTAGCTCCATTAAGAAGAGATTTAAATATAGGGCATTTGTCCTTATTGGAGTTCTGAGCTCAACGTTGGGCCTACAGGAGTCACTCTCAGAACAATACTGCTGAACTGGCCTGAAATTTTAGCTGCTACTTGATCAGGAAGGTAGGGAATCAGGAGGCTGCCACAGAACTGTGAAATTCAAGAGCTCACCACAATAACTTCACAAAGTTAGTGACTAGACACTGGAACTCTGCTGCAGAAAAACCCAATATCTCCCCTCCCTAACCCTTCGAGAGCAGGGTGATTGCTCTCACTTCCCTTCCACCTTCCAGATCTCATGTGATTACATCTACTTGGAGGGTCCTGATTCCAGAACTCTTGCTACAAGGGAATGGAAATATGTTTTTTAGCTTTCTAGTCTCTGCAGTACTGGAATGCACATTAGAGGGTAGTTGGAATAGATGTTGATTGCTAATTCACCATTTCCATTTCACAGCCTAAAGAAGCAAAATGTGTAACAGGATAGGAAATCTGTGAGTTCTTTCTCTCGCTGATGCCCTTTGATTTTCACTTAGACAAGTTAAATTTTTTCACTAATGTAGTAAAAATGATGATTCTGCAATATTTGTCTACTATTTGTCTGATATAGCTTGGCACCTTCACAGCCCTGTCCCATGTGTTGATTGAAGATATAATAACCTGAGTCTCTGAGATTCTGCATCCTCTTCCATCTTCTGTTTGAACTAGTTGCTCCTGACTTCTCCATTTGCTCCCACTTGTTTCTGTCTCACTTGGTGCCCATTCCCGTCAAATTATTTCTTTGGTGGGATTGTGTTACTTGGTCTCAGCTTTCTTTTTGGGAGCTATCTTTGGGATCTTCCTTGTTCTAGGCTCAGGAACCAGAGGAAGCCTTAAGCAAATGCCAACCCCTCTTCTTCAAACCCCAGCCTTGGACCTCCAGTCATCCAGGAGGGAGCTGGGCCAGTAATAGCTATGTTGCTGAAATGCTCTTAAAATTTTTTGTTATAAAAATTCAAACAGAGTTAGATATGTCAGTTGAGCAAATGGCAACATTTAGGGGTTGCGTTTATTTCCCATTGCTCAACTGCCCTGACCTTGCTGGAACTGGCACCTAGCACAGTCGGAGTAAGTGTGCAATGTTGGTTGAATTAATCACAGAATTTAATGACTATGAATCCACATTTTCAGAATTCATTCATGTACTTTGATAGGTAAGACTTATACTTTAAGTTTATGCATCTTCCTTTGGAGAACAAACCTTACAGAGTGCTATGCTATCAAGCCATCTGACTATACAGTGTGGCTTAATTACTAAAGGGAGGGATTAAGCTATGTATCAGTCAGAGCTGTTCAGGTAATTTATTGACTCACATAGCTGAAAGGTCAGGGACAATCTTCAAGAGCAGCTGGTCAGGGCTCATATGGTGTCATTAGAACCTGTCTTACTTCCACCTCCAATGGTTATATGGCTACCTTCTGCTCTATTCAATACATTGTCAGGCTATACGTGATGGCTTCAAGCAACTAAGAACACATCAACCCAATATTAATTCCAGTGGGAAAGAGAGTTCACTTTCCCCATGGTACAAACAGAAGTCTAAGATCTAAACCTCCTTAGCCCTGCTTGGCTTGATTTAGGTCATGTGCCCATCTAGGAACCAACAAGTGGCTAGGGGGATGGGATGCTCTAATTGATTTAGTCTTGGTCTTAAACTGAACTCTCAGATCTGGAGATAGAATCAACTTCTTCATTGAAGGATTGAGAATGGGGCTGGAGTGGATCCCCAAATGGAAATTTAGGAATTGTTATCACAGGAAACAGAGTAGATGCTAGATAGCAAAGCAACACATGTCTACCACAAGCAGAAAGCAAGCTACCTCTACCAAAAAGATACTGTGTCCCCAGAAACTTAGAGAGCATATGAAGTCAAGAATCATCCTGAAATTTCTGGCTGTGTCTCAGTGTTCTGAGCCATAGGTCCAATGGACTCTCTGAAAGCAATTTTTTTATTGTTGTGAAACAAAGGAAAGCAAAGCTGAGAGCCAGCTTTAAGGACATGAGTCTAGAGTCAAACTGAGATGGACCATGTCAGACTACACCCTGCAGTTCTCAAGAATGAATCAGGGGCCAGCCCCATGGCTTAGTATTCTCCAAGTATTCTCGGGCATCAGGAGCTTAAACTCCTTTCTCTAAACCCACAGAAGCCAAATATACCTCTGACCCAGTAGTAGGCCTACAGAGGATTCACAATACTTAAAGATTGCAGCATTCCAAATAATAAGAAAGGAATGAAGAAGATAGGTGTGTTCCGGCCGGCCCCGTGACTTAGCGGTTAAGTGCGCATGCTCCGCTGCTGGCGGCCCGGGTTCGGATCCCGGGCGCGCACTGGCGCACCGCTTCTCCGGCCAAGCTGAGGCTGCGTCCCACGTACAGCAACTAGAAGGATGTGCAACTATGACATACAACTATCTACTGGGGCTTTGGGGAGAAAAAAAAAAAGAGGAAGATTGGCAACAGATGTTAGCTCAGAGCCGGTCTTCCTCAGCAAAAAGAGGAGGATTAGCACAGATGTTAGCTCAGGGCTGATCTTCCTCACAAAAAAAAAAAAAAAAGAAGGTAGTTGTGTTCTTTGCCTACATGGACAGGACTTTGGCTAGCTTCCTGTTGAAGCAGTTGGGACATTTGAAAGGTACCACAGCGGCCAGATTTGTGGATGTGATCATCTTTAACAGTTGTCTTTTTATTAGGGAATTAAGATGTTCTCCTTTGAGATTTCAGCATGATTGGTTTTTTTTTCTAGAAATTGGTCTCTTTAGAAAACTACTTATAGAATGAATGTGAAGCTCAAAGTTTACTTTAATGTTATTAATACTATTTTAGGTTTTATACAGGCACACCAATATGGTTAGCTTGAGCCATTTTCTTATGTATGGTGTGATATGCAGGGATAACCAACTTCCAAAAGAAACTTGTGGTTGGAATTTTTACACTAAAAAATTCTATTGGGATTGTTGTCAGAGAGATTATAAATCAAAGTTTAGGCATGTGGTTTAGCAGTATCTCTTTAAGTAAAATATCTGGTATAGTTTCTACAAAGTTGCCAGTGAATCTTGTTCCCTGAACCTATAATTCAGAAGGTCCCATGAGGCTTTGATCTCTGGCAGCATTTCCATTGCTATTGATCTAGGTGAAACAAGGCAGAGGTGGAAAGAGCAGCTGGAAATAGCTATTGATTTATTCATTTGACAAATATTTATGGAGTTTCTGTTAGTGCCAGGCACTGTGCTAAGTACTGTGGGTAGATTAAAGAAGAAATGACCCTGGTTACAAGGAGCTTATAGTCTACTGGAGATAAGACCTTTACACAAAGTAGAACGTGAAGTATCATAAAAGGAATATGGGAATTCTGAAGAGGAAAAGACTTGCTATTTCCATATTCTGGGATCTGAGATGGCTGCATGGAGAGATGGCAGTTGAAATGAGGTGGGGAATATATTTTGAATTTCGACATGTAGACATTGGCAGGAAAGAAGATAAAGTCCCCGCAAACCATTACAAACCATTGTATCTTTTACAGTAGAGCCATAGGGAGGCTGGTGCCGTGGTCCTTCAGTGGTGTGGACAAACTAGTGCTTAATTGCTGTTTGTCAACTTATGTCGTATATTACTTACGTATTATGTACAAGTTATGTATTACTAATTGTAAAAGGGACAAGAGAAATCACATGTCAAAAATTCTGATGCTATACCCTATCTGTATTCTGTGAATCTGTTGTAGCTTTGCTTCTGTGACTCCTCCAAGATTTTGGGATGAATAGAGTGCAAGATAGTGCTTCCATCAGTCTTTAATGTGAAATAACTTTAATTCATATACTTTGAACCACCTCCCCCTATGTAAAATGCACAAAAAAGTATAAATAAAAGAGGACAAGATACAATAAATAGCAACGATTAAGTTCTGTCTGTTTTACCTCCTTAAGCCTCTCTTGAATCTATTTTTTCTCATGTTCACTGCCACTATCCAATTCCAGGTTGGTAGTTCTCATTTAGGACTCCCAGCATTTAGCTTTGTTCTCTTCCATTTCATTCTCCATCCTGCAGAGTGAAATTTCTAAAACACCAATCTGATAATATTTCTCCTTGTTTAAGAACCCTTCAATGGCACTACATTGCTCTTAAGATAAAAGCTGAATTCCATTACGTGATTTGCAAGGCCTTCCATGATTATTTGATCAGGGTTGATGTGTGTGATTAAAGAGTATCTAAATATAAGCAACTGAAAAAAAATAGTTGAATGTTGTTACAGTACTAGATATCACATGAGAATACGTTTGCCCTGATTATGTCTTATTTTTCTTACCCTGTTTCTTATATGAGCCATTTAGCTGAAGTTTACTTTATGTAATAGATGGATTCTTTTCTCTGTAAAGTGAATTTCTGCATTTTAAGTCTTTTCCACACTAAATTTCATTATAGAATTAGAAATTGATTCTTCTGTAAGGACTGTTGACCTTAAGATAAAAATATTTAAACTTTCAAACATCATATATTGAAAGAAAATGAAAATATGTTAACTTAATTCAAGTTTTAATATATAAATTTATATTTATTTAACATATATGTTTAAAGAAGTTAGGATTATTTCTATTTTTAAGAAAACGAAGTAAAGGTCATTTTGAAAGATGCCAATGATTTGGTTGAATGTAATACAGCAGAATGAATAATCTTTATAATTTATCAACCCCCAAATGTCAATAATATACAGCAGGATAGCATGTGATTTTCATATTCTATTTCTTGGTACCTTTAGAAATTGTTGACTTTAGGAAACACAAGCTGGGCAAAAGAGGGAGTGAGCTGTTACAGAAAAACAGCGAATGTAATGATATAAAATCAACAACGACTTTAACAAATGAGACAGTACATTTACTGACGCTTCTTCAAAGGGAAATAGAGTGATAAGAAAGTAACATCAAAAGCTTGTTACTAAAACATAGGCCAAGAGGTCCTGAACTTTTGAATAGTCTGCTGGGGTGATGCTTTCATTCATTCATTCATTCAAATGCTTATTCAATATTCATTCGAAAATACTTATTGAGGGTTTACTCCATATCAGGCAAAGTAAGCCCTGGGGATGTAATGGCAAAGAAGTCAAAGTTCTGATTCTCTTAGAATTTTCAATCCAGTGGGGGGTGGGTGGAAACAGAGAGTAAATAAGTACATAATAAGTAAGAAAGTTAATTTTTGATAGAGGTAAGTTCCATGAAGGAGATAAGACAGTGAGAAGCGATAAAGACTGCAGGAGGAGTGGTTATTTCATATAGGCTGGTCTGGAAAGGACTTTCTAAGGACAGAGCAGAGACCTCTATGATGAGAAAGAGCCAGAGAAATGAAGGACTGGGTAAAGAGTGTGTCTGGTTGAAGGGACAGTAAATGCAAAGGCCTGGAGGTAGGAATAAATTTGGCATATTTGCAAGAAACTCAAGGGCAAGGGAGAGATAAGGCAGGGAGAAGATACCAGGCCATGTAAGCCATGGTAAGGAGCTTGGATTTTTAATTTCAATGAAATTATTGAAAACCTGCTATGTGAAATACTATCTTCAAGGAGTTCACAGTCTAGTAGAGGAGACAGACATATAAAGAAATAATGACAAGTGAATGCGATAAGTTTGGAAATAGCTGATTTTACCTCCTAGTAGTGATTCTCAGTTCTGGCTCCAAAGCAGAGCAAGTTAGGAACTACATTTGCCTGGGTGCCATTCCCAAAATTTCTGATTTTAATTGAACTGGGCTGAGGTTGGGTCTCCATGTGTTTAAGAAGCTGCACAGGTGATTCTATTGCCATCAAGGTTGTGAACTACTGCTGAGGACAAAGGCTTGATTCCAGTGGGCAGATGTTGGTAGTTTCCAGGCAGGTTCACTCAAGAAACCACCAGTACAGCACCCTGGCAAGTTTTCCTTGAAGATCAAGGCTGGAATCAAAGAGCTTATATAATGTCCAGAAGTTTATGCTCATAAAGAAATGTGTTCAAGGGATAATCACAAAGCCCGGAGCAGGTAGCTTGATGAGTCTTGTGTAAAGAGAAAAAATTAAAAGAGCAGCTTTTCAATAGAAAAATGGTACAAGAAGAAAATCAGTGGTAACATACATATTTTAGAATAGAAATAAAAATGAAGCTATTGATTTGACAGTCAAATTATTGAGTCCTGATGGTTAGCCACTATTTGATGTTCTAAACAGTATGAGACATGTGCCCTACAGCAAGGGAAGAACAGAGGGAGCTATAGTAATGCTAGCTTTTTAAAATGGAAGCTTGGCAGATGCTCTCTTCTGCAATCCAATGATTCATCACATGATTTGTAGGACTGTTCTTCGTACATTCACACAAAATAAATGACAGCGTTTAACACTCTTTACTTTTTCTCTTATTATATACTCTGAGAAAGCCAACACAGTGACAAGTTATATTTGGGTCAGTGTCACAATCCAAAATTAAAATTGTGGTACTATTAACTCCATTTACAAAAATATTAAATAAATAATAATACATCTTAAGGACTTGGAAAAATTAGAGGCAACACTTCAAGACTTACTCTTTTCCTTAGGCTCTGTAAATAATAGAGTCGAACAGGATATGCATAATGTATTGAATTTGTTCTGATATCTCAATTTAGCACACACGTACTAAACTAATCTTATTCTTGCCGAGTTGTATATGTGTGTGTGTGTGAAAATAGTTTGGACCATTTAAACTTATATCCTGCTCGTTCTATTTGTATTTCATATTTTCCATATTAAATTACTCTGTGCAATAGTTTCTCCTTTCTATGTATTTTTAATTGTTTACATTTTACTGAATTACCTTTGCTAAAATCTATTAAGGACATATCAACAAATAATGAGCCTCTCATCTGTCACCATTATATTGCTCCAGTCTTACCATTCTGCTACTTAGAGACCATTCAATTGCCTATGGAATTAAATATATGCTTTTTTCTAGATGACCTCTAGGACAACGCTTTCTAAACTTTTGGATTTCATGGCACTTATAGAATTTTAAAATAAAGTAGGGAAACTCATGTATGATGACAAACGTTTTCTTTTCCCGAGGCCATTAAGGAAAAGAAATACCATCTAAGAATTATCAGTTCATTAAAAAAATCTTAACTTCAGAAAACTAAGAAATGACTGCTTTAATATTCCTTTTAATTCTAAAGTTCTATTTTAAATGCTGATTGTATAGAGGTTATAGTTTCCTCCCCACATTCCTCTATAATAAGTGCCACCATACTTAGCACAGTGCTGAGTACAAAGGTTGTGCCCAAGAAATATTTTAATAACTTTATTTATTTTTTCCCCCAAAGCCCCAGTAGATAGTTGTATGTCATAGCTGCACATCCTTCTAGTTGCTGTTCGTGGGACGTGGCCTCAGCATGGCCAGAGAATCGGTGCGTTGGTGCGCGTCCCGGATCCGAACCCAGGCCGCCAGTAGCTGAGCGCGCACACTTAACTGGTTGCTAAGCCACGGGGCCGGCCCAAGAAATATTTTAAAACTGATATTCTGGTTGTTTTAGACTCCCATGGTATCTGACACAGCAGTAGCTGCTCAGTAAAGGCTTACTGAATGAGTCAGTGAATAAATGAATGAATGCTCTTTGTTAGCATATCCAGAGAGTTCGACACTGCCTCTCAGCACTTTGAGCAGGTAGATATGGTCATCAAGCCTGATGCAGGGATTCTTCTCTATATCTGTCATTGTGCTGCTGTAAATAAAACAGCCATAGTCAATGGAAATATCAATTTTGATTACAAATGGTTGTGTTTCTGCTATTGATTAATTAGCTCATCTTATGTAGGTAATTTTTAATAAGTATGTAATATTTTTCCAATTTAATTTTTATTCTTATGCTTGAATGTGAACTGATCAATAACTTTGTAAGCAGTTTTGATATCTTTAATCTATTCCATTCTATCCCCTAAGTACAATAGTCTTTTCTTTAACTACTCAACACTTTGACATTGAAAAGTTGGTGTAAAAGGTCAGGTAACTTCTTAGGGAAGTGATACAAGTGTTTAAATGTTTCTCAGTTCTGCTTTGATCTGCAGGCTGCATGCTTCTATTGACTGCTAAATTGGATACAAGTGACTTAGCTCATTACTCTTTCATCGAAAGTTACAGCAATTAGGATCAAGAAACCACAAATGGATCTAGGTCCCACCCCCAATTTTTTTTTAAAAAGATGTAAAAATAGTATCAGCTCACTGAAAATATTCAAACTGTACAGAACTATTTAAAGTAAAAAAATTCCCCTCCTGACCATCCCCTTTACTTCCAAGGGAAAACTCTTGCTAACGATTTGGTATTTTATCCTGATACACACCCATACACATAGCAATTTTCATATAATTATACTTTTTAAAATATTGTGGTAAAAAACATATAACACAAAATTTACCATTTTAACTATTTTTAAGTGGATAGTTCAGTAATATTAGTTACAGTCATTGTTGTGCAAAAGATCTCCAGAACTTTTCATCTTGTGAAACTGAAACTATATACCCATTGAACAACTCCCATTTCTTCCTCCCTTCAGCCCCTAGTAACTACCATGCTACTTTCCATTTCTATGAATTTAACTACTTTATACATTTTTTTTAAAAAAACAAAAATAGGATCAATCTACATTACTCTTAGGTAATTTGCCTTTTTTTTTTTTTTTGAGGAAGATTGGCTTTGAGCTAACATCTGCTGCCAATCTTCCTCCTTTTTTTCCCCTTTTTTCTCCCCAAAGCCCCAGTAGATAGTTGTATGCAAAGTTGTATATCCTTCTAGTTGCTCTATGTGGGACGCCACCTCAACATGGCTTGATGAGCTGTGCGTATGTCCGCGCCCAGGATCTGAACCGGCAAACCCCGGGCCGCTGAAGTGGAGCATGTGAACTTCACCGCTATGCCACTGGGCCGGCACCTGGTAATTTGCTTTTTTTAAATTTAAGCATGTATGAAGAACTTTCTTCTATGTCCCCATTTTTTAAAAAAGTAAAATTTACTAGCTTTCAGTTCCCAATCCATTAATGTTTTATGATTATAAAAATACTACGTTCCCATTATAAAATGTTTAGAAAGTACTGAAAATGATTAAGAACCAGAAAAAATCACCTACAGTCTCCTCGACCTAGAAGCTGCCACTATTGTTATTTTGGTACATTCCCTTTTTGTCTTTTTTTAATCCACTCTCCTCTCCATTCTCATTTTGATCATAGAATACACACAATTTTGTATCCTGTCTTTTTCACTTAACGTGATATCATAAACATTTTGGCTTTTCACTTAAAAATATTTGTATACATAATTTTTAATAGCTGTAAAATATTCCATTCTTTCTATTACTATAATTTGCTTTAAGCATTCCCTTTGGTGGGCATTTAGATTGATTCCAGCATTTTGCTATCATAAAGAACTCTGTCACATCTTTGGGGTTAAATAGTCAGCATTTTGCATTACTTCCTGAGAATGGACTCCCAGAAGTAGTAATACTGGGTCAAAGGGTGAGGTTATTTACAAAGCTCTTGATTCATATAACCAAATTGCTTTCCAGAAATCACCAATTTATTTTCCAAAATGAAGTGAACATAAGTGTCCATTTCATTGCACTCTGGCCAGTATTGGGAATGAAAATAAATTTAAATATTTTCCAATTTGATTTTTGGAGATAGTATTTTATCATTTTCAAATGTTTTACAATGCAGAGATTGTTCTCTTCTTTCCACTCGTTCTTTTTATATTAACACATATGTTTTATGTTTTATCAAATTCCCTAAATAGAATCTAGCACATTTGGAAAGAAAGCTAACAAATTTAGGATCTAAGATCCTTGAATGTAAATAATTTGTCTAAATTTGAAATAAGTAGCTGACTAATCGTGCTATATTAGAAGTAATGTTTGTAGCTGAAACAGAGTCCTTGTGTATCAGATTGCAAACATTGTTAAATTACACTAATTTAATAATACCTCTCTACCACTGTCTCTGTAGAAAAGAAATTGGAATATAGAGATTTAAAAATATAAAAGCCATCTGAAATGGCACTACCATTTTTGCATAAACTCCCACAATAAAGAAACTAATGAAAGCAAGTTTTATTGTGAAGTAAGAACAAGGACTTTTATTTAAATGAGTGAAAACATTTCAATTCAATTTTAATGTCTTTAAATGATGCATTTCCTACTGTTAATAGCAGTAATCCCCATGGAGAGTAACATTCTTGTTAAAGTCATAATAGATCTCTGTTCACTCATTTAACAGCTTGAAGGTACGCTTTTTAGACAGTAGAATGGTACTTAATCTTTGCTGCAATATTTCTTCAATGACTTGTGAAAAAGCAGGATTTTTGTGATGTATCATTACAATTGGTGAATCTGTGGAATTACTACTATACATTTTAAAGGAACTTTAAAATTTTTAATTAGAGATTACCATTTACAAGTTTACAGAGTTATCTTTACCAATTAATAGTTCTTTTCTTGACAATTGTAAATCCTAACTTTGGGCAATGGGAAGAATTATATATCTTTATGTATGATAGTATGTTTCTCATTGAAAATTTATGTCAAAATATTGTTCTGATATTTAGCAAAGTGTTTTAGTATACTAATATTCTAATTTACATTCCACGGTCAATAATCTTAGTCATAATCCAAGAACACATTTCTATCAAATTAAAATTTCGTGTATTATATTAGAAAAGTAGGCTAGCTGAACTAGGTCTTTATAATATATTAGTTTACATTCATTTCTCATTTTTCACTAAAGACTCTTAATATACTTTGTAGGTATTTTCCTAATTCAACTTATTGAATTATTATTATTTGTTTTGAAAGAGAAACCGAGGTGATAGATGTTAAGTGCCTTGCCAGAGTCATAGAACTAAGAGGAAGCTATTAAGATTGCTGATTCAGTCCTTATCCATTAGACCAAACTGTTAGTGTACAATGATATATAACAGTGGTAACCTTTTGGGGCCTCTGGAAAACACATATGTGCATATGAAAGGGGGCATGTTCTAAATCAATACACAGCTAAACCAAGATTTGATTAAGGAAGAACTCATAAAAAAGGAAGCATTGATAACTACAGTATTTTTCATTGAGTTATTTCAGCATACTTACAAAATATTGTTTTATGATAAATGTTACAATTTCCTTTTCCTTATCAAAATGCAAAAATGGGTACTTTTTAAAAAAGAAAACAACTCCATAATTACATTACTCTGACTTCACTATTCAATTGTGTATAAAGTGCATTGCTGTTTGTGGATTGTTTTTCAGGCTTTGCTCACATCCATGAATTTTTTTTTTTTACATAATTGCAATCATAATATGCATACAATTTTTACTATGGATTTTTATAGTTTTATTTTATATTGAGATTTAAGTAATTCCCTAAGGATCCATATGAATTGAAAATTAATAAACTCGTAAACAAAGTCCAGGCATTCTAATAATCTGTCACATACTGAGACTATTTTGTTAAACTTTCTTCACACTGAGAACCTGCTGGAATCATGTAATTAATTCTTTAGGTTTAGTTGTGAAAGGAGAAGAGCAATACAGAAATTCTCAATGACGTTTCAGTATAGCGTCAGGCATGAACAGGTCACTTGGGGCAGAAATGGCAAGGTGGGAAGGCATAGACTGTAATTGAATTGAAGTTCTTGAAATGACATTCTGGGTGGGTCTAGAGAGGAAGTCCAGGCTGATGGACCCTCCATGGTATCTGAGATGGAAGATGTGCCAGTAAAATGATATGTATCTTGAAAGTCCTATGTGGGGATTATTGTGTTCCTCAACAGGCATGCAAGGTACAGATACAGAGAATCCAGGAGCTTGTGGTGTTTGAAAGTCAGCATGGTCAGGTTGGTATTACAAAACCCTTGCCTCAGAACTTAAGATCTGCTGCAGGATTCTCTTCCCTGAGAGGGGCCTGACAAGAGCCTGGCAGGGTCACAACTCCCAGATACTAGGTACTGAGGTACCAACTCAAATTCAGAGAATGATACCACCAAGGATTCACCTACCATAAATGGAGATCTGAATGGACACTGCCCTATGGAATAAGACCAAAGTGCACTTGACAAAACTCAGCTAGTTGGGCTGGGCAGAAGGGGTAAGCTGAGCTTGGTTCCATAGTATTGAGTTAAAACTCATTAAATCATTATTGTCTAAGGTCAGGATTGATTGTAGAGACAGGGATCAGAGTTGAGCCCAAGGGTGGGAGAGTAGGGGAAGGGGATGAGGACGAGAGTGGAATGCAGTTAAAGTCAAACAGCTTGAACTGTCTGGAAGGGTGAGAGAGGATGGGGAACCTGGCAAAAGTGGATTGAATGGATGCAGGTGAAATACACTGGATATTTTTAATATTCTTTACAACTCGAAATGAAAAATGAGAAAATTATTTCTTAGTGTCAGGGATTCTTGGGGTAAAAATGACCTGAGATTTTTCAGTAAAGATGCACAAGTATTTGGGTAAAATAATAGAATTGTTATAGCAGCTATGTAAAAGTTTCAGTTGCCATCTTTAGTGGATTGTCTTAATGATCAAACCAGCTTTTAATTTCTCCTGACATAATCTCTTTCCTTCTGGATAAGTACTTGAAGTCCCTTTCATTTAGTGATTATTAAAATGATGTACATGATTTGACTTTCCTCTTTTTTGTCTCCATTTTTTTAAATTGAAATATATTTGACATATAACATTATGTTAGTTTCAGGTGTACAACATAATGATTTGATATTTGTATGTATTGCAAAATGATCACCACAATAAGTCTAGTTAACATCCATCCCATACATGGTTACATTTCTTTTCTTGTGATTACACCCTTTAAGAATCACTCTCTTAATGACTTTCAAATATACAATACAGTATTAATTATAGTCACCATGCTGTACATTACATCCTCAGGACTTATTTTATACATGGGAGTTTGTACCTTTTGACCACCTTCACCCCCCTGCCTCTGGCAACCATCAGTCTGTTGTCTGTATCTATGAGCTCGGTCATTTTTTTAACATTCCACATAGAAGTGAGATCATATGGTATTTGGCTTTGTCTGACTTATTTCATTCAGTATAATGCCCATCTGTTTGTACTTCTTAATTCCCTTCACCCATTTTGCCTCCCCCCAACCCCCTTTCCCCTTTGGCAACCACTAATCTGTTCTCTGTATCTATAAGTCTGGGTTTTGTTTTGTTTTGTTTATTTGTTTTGTTTTTTAGGTTCCACATATGTATAAGTGAAATCATGTGGTATTTGTCTTTCTTTGTCTGACTTATTTCACTTAGCATAACACCCTCAAGGTCTATCCATCTTGTCACAAATGGCAAGATTTCATTCTTTTTTATGGCTGAGTAGTATTCCTGTGTGTGTGTGTGTGTGTGTGTGTGTGTGTGTGTGTGTTTGTGTGTATACCACATCTTTATCTATTCATATGTCAATGGACACTTAGGTTGTTTCCATATCTTGGCTATTGTAAATAATTCTGCAATGAACATATGGGTGCATATATCTTTTCGAATTAGTGTGCTTGTTTTCTTTGGATAGATAACCAGTAGTGGAATAGCTGATTCACATGGTAGCTCTGTTTTTAATTTTTTGAGGAAACTCCATACTGTTTTCCATAGAGGCTGCACCAGTTTACATTCCCAACAACAGTGCATGAGGGTTCGCTTTTCCCTACATCCTCACCAACACTTTTTTTTTTTATTGGTTTTAATAGTTTATAACATTGTGAAATTTTGGGTTGTACATTTTTGTTTATCCATCACCATATATATGTCTCCCTTCGTCCCTTGTGCCCACCCCCTACCCCCATTGCCCCTGGTAACCACAATCCAGTTTTCTCTGTCCATGTGTTGGTTTATAGTCCACATATGAGTGAGATCATACAGTGTTTGTCTTTCTCTTTCTGGCTTATTTCACTTAACATAATACCCTCCAAGTCCATCCATGTTGTTGCAAATGGGATGATTTTTGTCCTTTTTTATGGCTGAGTAGTATTCCATTGTATATATATACCACATCTTCTTGATCCAATCATCAGTCGAGGGACACTTTGGTTGCTTCCACTTCTTGGCTATAGTGAATAATGCTACAATGAACATAGGGGTGCTTAAGCCTCTTTGGATTGTTGATTTCAGGTTTGTTGGATAGAATCCCAGTAGTGGGATAGCTGGATCATAGGGTATTTCTATTTTTAATTCTTTGAGGAATCTCCATACCATTTTCCATAGAGGCTGCACCAGTTTGCATTCCCACCAGCTGTGTATGAGGGTTCCTGTTTCTCCACATCCTCTCCAACATTTGTTGTTTTTTTGTCTTGGTGATTATAGCCATTCTAAAGGGCATGAGGTGATATGTTAGTGTTGTTTTGATTTCCATTTCCCTGATGATTAGTGATGTTGAACATCTTTTCATGTGCCTGTTGGCCATCTGTATATCTTCTTTGGAGAAATGTCTGTTCATTTCCTCTGCCCATTTTTTGATCGGATTGTTTGTTTTTTTCTTGTTCAGTTGTGTGAGTTCTTTATATATTATGGAGATTAACCCCTTGTCAGATATATGTTTTGCAAATATTTTCTCCCAGCTGGTGGGTTGTCTGTTCATCTTGATTCTGGTTTTGTTTGTCTTGTAGAAGCTCTTTAATCTGATAGAGTCCCACTTGCTTATTTTTTCTTTGGTTTCCCTGGTCTGGGTAGGCATGTCATCCGAAAAGATTCCTTTATGACCAATGTCAAATAGTGTGTTGCCTATATTTTCTTCTATGAGTTTTATAGTTTCAGGTCTCACCTTCAGGTCTTTGATCCATTTTGAG